>NW_006772141.1:1134853-1147706 GCF_000442215.2 Lipotes vexillifer
TGAGGCTGCTGGTTGATGGTGCCGCCTCCCGGCATGGCAGCTTTGCTTTGTGACCTTCCCACCCTCCCTTCCAGGCCTGGGCAGCCACGATGCGGCTCCGTTTACTCCTGTGCCTGGTACTCCTGAGCCCGCGGATGGCCGCCCTGCGCCGCCCCCAGAAGAAGAGAGTTCAGGAGCCGCCGCCCGCAGTTGCCACAGTGGCCCCTGGCAGCCGGGACTTTGTCTTCGAGCTCTACAGGGCCTTGGCCGCAGCTGCCCCCGGCCGGAGCATTTTCTTCTCCCCTCTGAGCATCTCCGTGAGCCTGGCCATGCTCTCCCTGGGGACGCGGTGCAACACGAAGGCGCAGGTCCTGGCGGGCCTGGGCCTCAGCCCCCAGGAGGGCCGGGACGAGGAGCTCCACAGCACCTCCCAGCTGCTGCTGCGGGAGCTCGAGCGGCCCAGAGACGGCCTCCAGCTGAGCCTCGGCAACGCCCTGTTCACCAAGCCCACGGTGCCCATGGAGGAGGCCTTCCTGGGCGCCATGAGGACGCTGTACCTGGCAGACACTTTCCCCACCGACTTTGAGGACCCTGAAGGGGCCCAGAAGCAGATCAATGATTACGTGGCAAAGCAAACGAAAGGCAAGATTGTGGACTTGGTTAAGGGCCTGGACGGCACCGAGGTCATGGTCATAGTGAATTACATTTTCTTTAAAGGTAAGGCCCTGAACTTTCTCTTTTAAGATGCTTTTGTCAAAAAACAAAAAACAAAACCAAACCAATTCCCGCACACATGGAAGAGTGGGAGTGGATTTATTCTTTTCTGATCCCTGTTGATAGAGTGCAGCCAACAGCAGCTGGGTGAGACAGTGCCTTCTTACTGCATAAGGTGGAGTGAAAGACCCCGGATGCTGTTTCCTCCACTGGGGAAGAGCTGGTTCCTGTCTGTGCCCCTGGGGGCACTTAAAGCAACAGCTTTCACAGAGGCTCTGAAGCATGAGTTTTTCAAGGGCACGATGCCAAAGAAACTGACAGTATGGCTACTCAGGGCAGGACCGTGGGCCTTAGAAGGGCCTCAGAGGGCATTTCCCAGATGCTCCCTGGTACCCATATCCTCCTAGGGGCTGTTTCCTCAGCCGAGAAATCCTGGGACAAGAGCCTGTTCCCCTGAACAGTCGTCTCCCCCCTCCCCAAGAGCTGACCCCCCCCCATCTTTATCTCCCTGGCATTTCTCGTAAACATCCCTGCTCATCTCAGCTTGCACACCTGCTTCTCCTTCTAGATACTGAGCCCCTGAGCACCCTGCGTGGGGCCTGCTGGGGATGGGGGAGGGGCAGGGAGAGAAAAGAAAAGAGGAAAATAGTTAAACTGTTAACCAAGCCCCCCTCTTCCCGTGGTCACAGATGGTGAGTATCAGGCTGGGACTCTAAGATTTCTTGTCCCCTGGTCCAGGGCTAGGCTGCAGAGGACAGCTGTGAAATAATCTAAGTGGGGCATGCGGGCGGGATCTATATTTGATAACTAGTAAGAAAATGGAAACAATTACTTGTCCCACTTTGAACAAAACGTCCCAAGCAGACAAAGCAAGAAGCATAATCACAGACTTCCCAGCAGGAAAAATCATGTTTTTGCAGGAACCTTACCAACCTTTCTCCCAAACCCAGATTGAGATCCAGTATTGGGAAAAGACTGAAAAAGAGAATAACTCACCCAGATATAGTGTAGCTTTGTCAGCCATACGTATCAGTTACCCTCTTCACTGGGATGTTTGACCTTGAGTAGCAACATCAGAGATTCAGACAAATGACATTAGGGGTGAAGGGTCTCTGAAGACACGAAAACCAACCTCCTGGTTTTGCAAATGTGGAAATAAAGCCCCACAAAAAGTTCAAGCCTGTCCCCCGAATTAGGAAGGGGCTTGTCTTTATATTCAAGAGGTTTGGCAGTCACTTCTGCCAATAAGACTGCTCCAGAGAGGATGCTGTCTGTTTGGTAGGTTTAGTGTCTGCACACTTTTCATTGGCAGCTGAGAATGTTTAATTCCTTTTCCATTTTAATCTTCAGCTAAGTGGGAGACAAGCTTCAACCGCAAAAACACCCACGAGCAGGACTTCCACGTGACCTCGGAGACGGTGGTGCGGGTACCCATGATGAAACGAGACGATCAGTTTTACTACCTTCTGGACCGAAACCTCTCCTGCAGGGTGGTAGGGGTCCCCTACCAAGGGAACGCCACTGCCCTCTTCATCCTCCCCAGCGAGGGCGGGATGGGACAGGTGGAAAATGGCCTGAAAGAGAAAACACTGAGGAAGTGGCTCAAGTTGTCCATGAAGAGGTATTCTTCACACTATTCCAGGGCCAGCCTGCTGCTGCACACCTGCAGGGCCACACCGCAGTGGTGGGAGAACTCACCTGGCCTGGGAGCCACCTCCCAGCCCAGAGGCATCATGTGAAGTCCCAGCCCCCTGGCCTGACCCAGCTAGAGGGACCGGGGCTGGGAGCTGGGTTTTCTGGCGGGGCCATCCGAGTGGGCAATGACCTCTGGGGGCAGCCCAGGTCCAAGTCTAGGGCAGGATGGGTTCCACTGTAGGCAAGGTGCTGGAGGAGCATTATGAAACCAACAGGAGATGGCAGGAATGTGAGCTCAGTGAGCCAGTGCTCTGGGAGAGTCCAAGAAAGGTCTTGTCTTTCCAGGCAGCTTGAGCTTTACCTACCCAAGTTCTCCATTGAGGGCTCCTATCAGCTGGAGAAAGTCCTCCCCAAGCTGGGAATCAGAGATGTCTTCACCTCCCATGCTGACCTGACCGGTATCTCCAACCATTCCAGCATCCAGGTGTCTGAGGTGAGCCCAGAAGCTCCTGAGCACCTGCTTTCAGAAATTCCTATCCTATCCTATCTTATCCTATCTTATCTTATCTTATCCTATCCTATCCTATCTTATCCTATCCTATCCTATCCTATCCTATCCTATCCTATCCTATTCCATCCTATTCCATCCCATTCCTCATTCCAAATCCTTTCTCTCTCTCTCTCTCTCTCTCTCTCTCTCTCTCTCTCTCTCTCTCCTCTTTTCCCTCAGGAAGCAAAGGTTTCACTTTGCATCTTATCCTCTGAACAATGGGAAACCCTATCCAGCACCATGCCTTGGGGGGAAGGTGTCTTGTCTGAAGCAATCGAAACTAAGAATTGGATGCTAGCTCCTTCACTCACCAGCTGTGTGAACCCCCCAGCAATTACTTGACCTCTCTGAGCCTCCTTTCTCTCTATAAACTTGGAGAGTCACACCCTTGCTGCTAGATGCAGTGAGAATTCAACGAAAGACACGCATGCGCTCACCTGTAAGCCGTGGTGCGCAGTAGTTGTTCAATCACATCATCTCCTATCTGCTTCATGGCTCAGGAGCACAGAAACTTTGACAGTGATGCTGCTGGCAGAAGCTTGTCCGTTTCCCCCTGATGGCATCTCCCAGCCCCTGGTGGCTCGGTGACGCCTGATGTCTCCCCTGCAGATGGTTCACAAAGCCGTGGTGGAGGTGGACGAGTCGGGAACCCAAGCGGCTGCAGCCACGGGGACTATCTTCATGTTCAGATCTGCCCGGATGAGCTCTCAAAAGATAGTATTCAACAGGCCCTTTCTGATGCTCATTGTGGAGAACAGCAAACACATCCTTTTCCTCGGCAAAGTGACTCGCCCTTGAGATGGGGATTTCTCCTGAAAGGCACGGGCTTCCACAGTGGAAGATGAGGGTGCACTATGGCCATGTATCTGTTGGGAGCTGGTGATATATACAGGTTTAATTGACTAATGAGGCTTCCACAAATAATAATAATAACAATAACATTGAAATACTGATGATTGCTTCTTTCACACGATTGCAAGACGGGTGCTTTGGAGAACATTTGGTTTTGCTCTCACCTTTCATCAATGGAGATTAGCACTGAGATCCAGAGAGGCCACACAGCATGCCAGTGGCAGAGAGAAGCTCAGAATCCAATCCAGGAGGATTGTTCCAGTAGATATTTCCACGAGGAAGCATATTCCCAAGCCTAGTTCCCCACCTGTCTGCAATACCAGCTACCAGTTTGCCATGGTTTGGAAAGGACACTGGAATGGGGGTATGAAGTGGGGCTTCTGTCCCAGCTGTGTGACATTGGGTAATACTGTCACTCTCTGGACTTCGGTTTCCCCACGTATACGATGAAGGGTCAGGTCAAGGACTGGAGGATCCTTGAAATCATATAAAAAGTGTAGAATGTTCCCCACAAATCAGTTGATTTCAATGCATCCAAGTGCCACCCATCTTTTAAGGAAAGCAGGTGGACGGCAGGGTGGACACAGCCATCCCAGGTTTGTAACGTCCTGTGGGTACATTTACAACCTCGTGGGCTTGGCTGGGGGTGGGAGAATGGAGGCCTGTTGCAAATACTAGAGTATCAGTTGAAGACCCTGATGACTAACTGTGGATTTTAGTGTCAGCAATAACAATAAAGCATTTTGCAAACACTGGGTGTCATGGTCCTTCTGGAAGTAGGTCTGGGAACAGCAACATTAACAGCTTATGTTCCAGGACTGATGCTAGGCGCTTAAACTGGATGGTTGCACTTACCCCTCACAATATCCTGTACCAGGCAGGCACTCCTATTATCCCCACTTTACAGATAGGGAAGGTGAGGCTTGTAGAGAACAGGTAATATACCCAGTCACACAGCTCCTTGGTGGTGGAGGCAGGATTTGACCCCAGGAGTGTGGCCCCCGGACCACCCTCTCAGCCCCGGGCTCTGCCGCAGAGGAGACATGAGCCAGAGACAGAAGCCCAGGCCAAGTGCATCAGGGCACCAGCTCCCTTGTCATCCAGGTAGGCTCACTCTCTTCCTTCACGAAACCCACCATGCTTCCTTGTCTATCAAATAAAGGGGATTGGACCCTTTCAAGAATCAATGAATGAATGAGTGAATGAGTCCTTCACTCAGTCTCAGACTTTCCCCTAATTAGCTGCCCCCAAGTCTGACCCCTGAGTGCCTGTCGCCCCACCTTACATGCCCAAAGCTTGCTTTCCACGAGCCTGCGCCCAGTGCTCTGACCCCAGAGACTGGACTGTGTGGGTGCCCCTTAGAACTAACGGCGTCAGAACCCCAAGCTTTGACCATCCCTCAAAGTACTGAGCACCTACTATATGCCAGGTGTGGGGATACTTTGCATCTGTGATGTCATTAATCCTTCAACAACCCTGTAAGGTCTATCTCAGCATCCTCATTTCACAGAGGGCAACATAAGTGCCTTCCCAGAGCCCCACTTCTGGTGACAGTGTAAGGCCCAGGCCCGGGGACCCAGATGGCACAGGTGTCGGCCGGCGGCAGGGTAGATGGCTGCAACCAGAGCCAGACGCCTTGTCGGCGTTTTTGCTTTGGGCTTGGGAAGCTCTGGAGGATGGGGCCTCCTCATGGAGCCAGACCCGCTCCTGTGTGCCTTTTCCTTTCGCAACACCTGGTCTTTTTTTGGCAAATATTTTTCTCAGAGTTTACTCAGCCAGTCCAAGGTCAGGGGGAGGTCCTGGCTGTGCCATGTGTGTAAGGCCAAGGTCCAGCACTGTCTAAAGTTCACTCAGCAAACAGTCACAAAACAGCTCCCGTGTGGGGATCGGGCCGGGCTCAGGGCGGCCGATTTGGGGTGTCATGGAAGGAAGCTCCGAGCTGGGAGTCACGGCAGGTCATGTAAGTCAATTGTCACACGATCCTGGGCTGAACAAACTGATAGAGCAACTCAGAGAGAGAGAAAGAGAGTTAACTTCTGAGGGCTCAGGGAAGGTTCTGCTGAAGAGGTGACACTGAGCTGACCTTGAAGAGCATGTAGGGCTTCACAGACAGCAGACTTGGGAACAGAGCGGGGACTTCCAGGCCAAGGGAACAGATGGAGAGAGCATGAGGCTGAGTGAGCGGCAGTGTGGATGGGAAACTGTGGAGACTTCAACCTGGACCAGGGCAGGGAGTGGGAAGGAGAGCAAGGAGGAAAGAGAGGACAGTGCTTGCGGTCCAGTGACAAGGACTCTGAACATGAGGCCCAGGTTTCGTCTCTTCTGTCTCCTCCTGATTTCAGGGTAGTTTGGCCATCCACGCCACACCTAAACCATGCCCTGGACCTCTTCCTGCCCCTCACTCTCCCATCTGTGCATACCATAGATGCTTCACCCATCCCCCTAGGGGGCGCTCACTCCCATCCATACCTGCCTCTCCATCAGCCCCACCTGCCCCTCCCTGGGATAGACCTCATTCATCAGGTGAGATAAAGTACCAGGTCTGTCAGAGCCCTCATTATAGGCATGGCTGTCCCCCTCAGGACCCCCTTTCCTAGCCGCCGTATTCATTTACTAGGGGTGCCATAACAAAGTCCCACAGACGGAGTGGCTTAACAACATAAATGTATTATCTTACAGTCCTGGAGGCTGGAAGTCTGAGATCAAGGTGTCATCAGGGCTGGTTCCTTCTGAGGGCTCTCTTTTGTGTTTGTAGACGACCGTCTTCTCTCTGTGTCCTCACATGGGCTTCCCTGTGTGTGTGTATGTCTGTGTCCAAATCTTATCATCTCCCAATCTCCAGCAGTCATATTGGATTGGGGCCCACCCTAATTTTAACTTAATCATCTCTTTAAAGATGCCATCTCCAAATCCAGTCACGTTCTGTGGTACTGGGGGTTAGGACTTCAACATATGAATTTAGGGGGATGCAATTCAACCCATAGCAGTCACCCCAACTTTGAGTTTCTTAGCAGCTGTTGCCAAGTTCATTCGTGTTCTTAGGAACCCACTTTCATTTCCCTCTCTGACCACCTGCACTCTGAGGCCCTACCCATGTGGACTCCACTGCTGCCAGAAAGTGGAGGAACAGTGCTAGGGCCCAGGACTCCTTCCCCCTCCTCTCCCTGCAGAAACCCATGCCAAAAAGAATGAACTTGGTCTCCAGAGGAAGCACTTCATGCCCCATTAAACAGCCTTGCCCAGACTACCCTTGTTTATTTAGCTCTTTCATCCAAAGGCCATTGCTCATGGGGTGCCTACAGGGACTCAGGCAAGGAGCTAGTAAAAGGGTGTAATGTTGAGCCCAGCAGATACGGGCTTAGGCACTAACCAGGTATACAAACAAACAAGCAGAATTACAAACTCTGATGAGGGTAATTCTTTTGTCCACAGATGTTTATTGAATATCCCCTGGCACTGCTCCAGGTGATAGAGATAAATGAAGAAAACAACAAAGATCTCTGCTCTGGAGGAGCTGTATTCTAGTATGGAGTGACCATAACAAAAAAAATAACAAAGAATAAAAAAGAAAAGTAAAATACATCACATGTCAGTTGATGGCAAATGCTATGGAGTGTGAGTTTGACAATTAGAGCAGGAAGTAAAGAATAGTACTGCTAGGTGGAGAGACCTGACAGCCACGACCTTGGGTAAAGTACCTTGACTGTGTGGTCAAGGTCAACTTCCCCAGTGGTATGTTGTGTTATCATCTTGTTTCTTCTGATATGGGGTGATGAGAAGGGAGCATTGCCTCCGTGGGATCTTCCCCCAAACACATAACCTCACTCTGATCATGAGAAAACAGCATACAGACCCCAACTGCGGGACATTCAACAAAATACCTGACCAGCAGTACTCTTCAAAAGTGCCAAGATTATGCAAAACAAGGAAAGCCTGATGCTATGAACTGAAGGTTTGTGTTCCCTCAAAATTCACATGTTGAAATCCTCACCCCCAGTGTGATGGTATTAGAAGGTGGTGTCAGGTGGGGGTGACTAGGTCATGAGGATGGAGCCTTCATGAAAGGGATTAGTGCCGTTAAAAGAGACCCCAGATGGGCTTCCCTGGTGGTGCAGTGGTTGAGAGTCTGCCTGCCGATGCAGGGGACATGGGTTTGTGCCCCAGTCCGGGAAGATCCCACATGCCGTGGAGCGGCTGGACCCGTGAGCCATGGTCACTGAGCCTGCATGTCCGGAGCCTGTGCTCCACAGCGGGAGAGCCCACAACAGTGAGAGGCCCGCGTACCGCAAAAAAAAAAAAAAAAAAAAAAAAAAAAAAAAAAACCCCCACAGGGGGGGTGGTGTGATGAATTGGGAGATTGGGATTGACATGTATACACTGATGTGTATAAAATGGATGACTAATAAGAAAACAAAAAATTAAAACAAACAAACAAAAAAAGAGACCCCAGAGCTCCCTCTCGCCCCTTCCCATGTGCGGACACAAGCAGAAGACAGCCCTCACCTGGCCATGCTGGCTCCCGGATCTCCAGCCTGGATGTCCAGCCTTCAAAACTGTAAAGAGTAGATTTTCCACCATGTACAAGCCACTCAGCCTGTGGTATTTTGTTATGGCAGCTGGGACAAATTAAGATTCCTGAGAAACTGTCACAGGCCAGGTAAAACTAAGGAGACCTGGAAACTAAGTGTAATGTGGTTTCTTGGATGGGATCCTGGAGAAGAAAAGGGACATTAGTGGAAAAAGTGAAATCCAAATGAGTCTATACAGTAAAAAGGTTCACTCCTTAGTTTTCAGAAATATACCATGGCTGTGTAAGATGTTTATGTCGCAGGAGCTCTCTGCACTGTCATTACAACTTTTCTGTATGTCTAAAATTGTTTCAAACTAGAAAGTTGACTTTTTTAGCGAAACGTTAAAAACAAAAGTAGGGAAGAGAATAGGTGTGGGGTTAGGGTTGGGCTCCAGAGGGAGCTCTGGGGTGGTGGCATTGAAGCCAAGAGCTGAGGGACAAGCAGGAGTGAACGGAGCGAACGTTACTTGTGCACAACGTGAGTGAGAAGACCCAGAGGTGGGAGAGTGTGTCCTTTTCACGGAACCGACGGGACACGGGTGGCTGGAGCCTGGGAGGCTCGCTCTTCACCAGCACCTGTTAGGCTGTGCAGGGTGCTGGGGGCGGGGGAGGCAATCCTAACACTGGGTAGCACTTGAATGCCACCTACTGCGTGCCTGGCACTCTTCTAAGCCCTCTGCATATATCGTCTCAGTTAATGAAGAGGCAGAGGGGCACCTGTGCAAGGGGCTTGGATGACAAGTGGGTGACGTCAGTGACCTCCTTTTTCCTAGAGAGCTGCACCCCAAAGTGGACTATCTGCCACCTATCCCCAAGGAATGAGGTGGGAACGAGGTGGCCCCGAGGTGGCAACATCTACAGACACAAAAACGCTTTGGCCACTTGGGAGAATCCAGTACGAGAGACCACATGCCATTCCTGATGGTGATTTTCCGTGAAGACGCAGAGTACAGATGACAAAGTGCTCCTACACACGCCCGCATTGCTAACTCGCCCATATGTGCACACGTGGGCGCACACAGCCTTCTGGAGATGGGTGGCTTCTCAGCAGCTACTACAGCTGCAGCCTCTGGTTGTACCAGGAGCTGAGCATTCGTTGTGTACCTGGGCAGGGCGGGGCGGGAGAGATGGTGCTGTCTTCCCCTCTCTGGGCCCCTGCCTCTCCATCAGTCTCCCACAGAGGCTGCTATGAACCATTCGTGGCTTTGATCAACAGGTACATTTCCTTCACAGATGTTAAGGGACCCGAGCAGGGTGGGGGTGGGGTGGGCTGGGGGTTGGGAAGGTGGGTCTGGTGGGCGTAGGGTAAAAGAGTATGGGACAAGGGCCCGGCCTCTGCTCCGTGGTGTGCTGAGCAAACACACGTGTCCATTTCCCCCACTGCCCGATGGGGTGATGGTAATGGGGCTGTTTGAAGGCTTGGAGGAAACCAGGCAGGGGAAGGGGCCCTGACCCTACAGCAGCATTTCTCAGACTGTGACCAGCATCACCAAGGGAGCTTGTTAGAAATGCCTATTCCTGGCCCTTACCCAAAGAATCAGTGTGTTTAACGAACCCCCCTTCAGGATTCGGATGCACAGGCAGACAGAAGACCACGGGGTTTCCGATTTGGCTCAGGCCGCAGGGAATCTGCACCCCTGCAGCTGCCACCACCCAGCTTCAGGGCTTGAAGACTCTTATACTCTACACCCCTAGGGCCCAGACACTCTTTAGTATTAGGCATTTCTCCAGCTAGTCCTTGTTGAGCCACAGCTGGTAATAAGCACAAACCCAGGCACATCCTCAGGACTCTGCCCAGAGGTCCATCCGTGGTGGAGCTTTCCTGACTCCCCCAGACCATTTCTGGTCCCCCACACCCACCCCTCCCTCCCTCCACCACTTCCCACACTGTATAGTTATCAACTCTCTATGTTTCTGTGTCTCTCACACACCAGGAAACCCCTGAGGGTTCGCCCCAGTGCCTGGCACGGGCCTTGGCCCAAAGTGCCCTCAACAAATGCTGGGTGAGTGAATGAAGGGGCTAAGTGGGAGGCTGCCAAAGATTCCGTGCCTCTGCAAGTCCTCAGGCCACTGCCGAAGACCCCCTATCCCTTGAGCCCTGGACCCCCACCTGAGTGCATTGTGCAGGTGGAGCTGCTAATAACATACAGGACACCCAGATAAATATGAATTCCAGATAATGAATCATTTTTTAGCATAAGCATGTCCCAGGAATTTTGGGTAGGTCCCAGGAATTTGTTTGCCAAATCTGGCAGCCCTGTCTACAGGGAACAAGGGTGAGCGAGAAGCAGCCATCCCCACAGCCAAAAGCCAACAGTGCTCCCTGCAGAGCTAAGGGGAAGTCACATCATGGGGACAGCAGGCAAAGGCTCGTGCTGTAAGGGGAGTGGGAATGGGTTTGGAGGAGTCAGAGGAGGGGCTATTCCACCAAGAAGGACCAGGGAGGGCTTCCTGCCACATGCTGTGCAGCCCTAGGTATAACAAAATGGTTGACTCATGGGTGATTGCATCAAACTGAAGCCTGAGACAGAATGTTCTCAGAGGTCCCCTTGTTTATAAAGGGAGTTGAAACCCTCCCTTCTCCTGGCATGAGTTGAGGGACCTGTGGGCTCTACACTCAGGAATGTGCTTAGGGACCTGGTGCTGGTGTCCCAGCTGCAGAGGTGGGCAGGTCCAGACCAAGTGGGTGCTCCTGGACCAGAGGATGGAAGGGAGGCCTGGGGTTGGAGGTGGGGACTTCAAACACAAGAGTGCCCTGAACAGCCTGTATCCCTAAAGATGTTCTGGGGACCTTGCAGAAAACAGACTGGGAAGGAGCAGGTGGGGAGGAGTGCAGACAACCCAGTGGTCACTGACACAGGGAGCAGTGCCAGGAGCTGGGACCAGAGTGTGGGCAGCAGAGATGGAGAATAAGAAGTGGTTTCCAGGGATGTGGAAGAGGGAGATCTTTCCCCTCACTGAAGGGGAGGCTGGAGGAGGGAGGATGACTCCAGGTTCCTGGCTGAGCTGGGAAGATAGAGGCACTGTTCACTGAGATGGGGAGCAGAGAACAGTGGGGTGGCGGGTTATTTAGGGCATAGTCAGTGGGATAGATCACCAAAGAGAGAAGCCAAGGAGGAACTATGTCAAAATTCTGGTTACCAGAAATCTCTGAAACATGGAGAAAGCTACAGCCCCCCAGGTAAGAGGCAGGAGGTGATCGATGCGACAGGAGACCACCTGCAAAGGAGAGTGGAGAGCCCTGTGATATAGGAGAGGGTCTCAGGCCAGACCAGGCTGCCGAGGGGGTACAGGGAGAAGTGGAGTGCATGCGAGGGCTTCTGGTCAATAGCACCCACATTAACCAAGAGTCCTGCAGCCTGCAGGTGACTTCATGCTCCAGGATCCCAAAAGTCAGAAACTATTACTGTCCTCGTGTTACTGAACCAAACTTGGGTCTGCTCATCCATGGGCAATGAAACCAGTCTGACACCAGGTTGTGGTAAAGGAAAGTGCAGCGTTTATTGCAGGGCGCCAAGCAAGGAGTACAGGCAGCTAGTGCTCAAAAGACCGGAAACTCCCTGATGGCTTTCAGGGAAATGTTTTTAAAGACAGGGTGAGGGGAGGGGGTTGTGGGGTACACGATCAGCTCATGGACATTCTTCTGATCGGTTGGTGGTGAGGTAATCTGGAGTCAACATCATCAACCTTCTGGTTCAACTGGTCTGGGGTCTATGTGCTAGTGGGCAGCTTCCAGCTGCTGGGGTTTCAGTATCTGCAAAATAACTCAAAGGATATGGCTCAGAATATTATCTATAGCCCTTGAGGAGGAACTAAAGATCCCTGATTTTGTTTAACGGCTAAACTATGATTATTTTGTCTTGCTTGACTCTTTTCCTTTGCTTCTGCATTTTCTCACTTCTCTGATTAAGTTTATTCTTTGGAACTCGGGGAAGGCCTAGGAGGCTAAAGTTTTTCTACAAACCAGAGGCAGGTGGAGGACATGGTGTGGTCTGTCCCAGGAAGACACCTTAGGATCCTGCTCCGTTACACACGTTTACTGGACCAGGTGCCAGATCTTTCCATGGGCTGGCCCAGAGCAGAGTCAGGATGCCTCCACCTTCCCATGGGCTGCATGTGGTGTCTCTGCAGTCAGGCTGGGAACAGGGAAGTCAGGTGTAGGCCTGTGTTTCCTAGAGAGGACAACGCTGTGGGCTCCAAAGCCAGCTGGCCTGGTACGGAATCCCCGCTAGGCACTTACTGCCTTGCAACCTTGGGAATTCGCTTCATCTCTCTGTACCTCAATTTCCTCATATGTAAAACAGAATAACTGTACCTCCCTCAGAAGGTATTTGTGAGAATTTGAGTTCTTAACATAAAGATTAGATCACCTGTGATTACATCCTCATTATGACCAGGCCTCTGTGTGGTGAAGGAAGAATGGGTAAACTTGTTTAAAAAGAGGAAAGGCCGAGGGAACACCCATTTACTGAGGCATCAACTGTATGGCACACACCATGCTGTGTCTGCTTTCTTCCATAATACTCAAATGTCCCGGTTTACTGTCTTTCCCT
>NW_006772141.1:1147716-1164559 GCF_000442215.2 Lipotes vexillifer
CTTGAGAACCAAGTGGGCAGGTGAAGTGGATTTGGGTTAATCTCCTGCTGTATAATAAATCATTCTAAAAGTTTACAGCTTGGGACAACAAAACATTTATTATCTCACAGTTTCTGAGGGTCTGGAATCTGGGAGGGGCTGAGATGGGTGGTTCTGATTCAGGGTCTCTTGTGATACTGTGCACACCTGCCCGGGGCTGGAATTCCACTTCCAGACTCAGGCCTCAGCTCTTTGCCTTTGGGTCTATTCATAGGGCTGCTTCAGACATGGCTTCCGCTAGAGTGTGTGTGTGTGTGTGTGTGTGTGTGTGTGTGTGTGTGAGAGAGAGAGAGAGAGAGAGAGAGAGAGAGAGAGAGAGAGAGAGAACCCAAGATAGAAGTAGCATGTTTTTATAACCCAATCTCAGAAATGATACCACATTCCTTCATTCACATTCCTTTCATTAGCAACAAGCCACTAAGTCCACTCCAGCTCAAGGAGAGGGTAATTAAACTCCATCTCTTGAAGGCAGGATTATCAAAGAATTTGTGGATGTACCTCTAAAATGACCAGCTTACTGTATCCTCAGAATCCAGCAAAATCACCGCCCTCACAGTAGAGTCAATTAAAAATGCGTGAGGTCAAGATGGTGGTGTGGGAAGATGCAGAGTTCGTATCTCCCCACAACTAGGGTGCCTGCCAGATGCTAGTGGGTGACCTCGATGCCCAAGGAGATAGGAAGAACCCCTAAGCAAACCAGTAAGACATGGGGGGACTGAAGGGGGAGGAGAAGTGGAGGCTGGACAGGACAGGCACCAAAGAGGGGTGGCTGAGATGAGAGGAGGGGTTCCTAAGCCTGGAGGGACCCTCGGGGGCTCGGACTGGGGGGAGTGTGCCGAGCGTTTCCCACGCCCAATCAGCCCTGGAAGTCTGCCTGGCTCTCAGCTGTGTCCTACACCCTCAGAGGCCCCCTCTAGGTTGTGTCGGTACTGGAGACATAGGAGGGAGGCTGGGGGAGAATAGGAGAGGCAGGTGGGAGGGGCCCTCCAGGACCAGAGGAGTGGGAGTGGAGCAGAGGGCATTTGTCCCACCCACTCAGGCCCAGGAAGCCTGCTGGGCTCTCAGGTGGGGTCCCCCACCCTCTGAGACCAGAGGGATGCCTGGGCCCTTTCTGTTGCTTTGAGCCTAAGCCCCACTCCCACCTCCCCAGGGCCTTTTCCAGCCATGTGGGTCCTAAGCATAGGCCCCACCCACCACCCAAACCCTGCCCCTGCCTAGGCCCCACAGCCAAGGCCTTTTCCACCTTTTTCTTTTTTTCTTCTCCTCTGTTTTTACTATTGTGGTTCTGTTTTGCCTTCTGGTTGCTGCTTCATCTATATTTTTATTTTTATATTCTTTCTAACATATCTGTTAGTTTCCTAGTCTAATTTTATTTATTTATTTACTTAGTTTTTGCGGTACATGGACCTCTCACTGCCGCGGCCTCTCCCGCTGCGGAGCACAGGCTCCGGACACGCAGGCCCAGCGGCCACGGCCCACGGGCCCAGCCACTCCGCAGCATGTGGGATCTTCCCAGACCGGGGCACGAACCCACGTCCCCTGCATCAGCAGACGGACTCCCAACCACCGTGCCACCAGGGAAGCCCTGGACAAATTCTTAGAAAAGTACAACCTTCTAAGACTGAACCAGGAAGAAATAGAAAATATGAATGGACCAATCACAAGTACTGATATTGAAAGTGTGATTAAAAATCTTCCAACAAAGAAAAGTACAGGACCAGATGGCTTCACAGGGGAATTCTACCAAACATTTAGAGAAGAGTTAACATCTACCCTTCTCAAACTCTTCCAAAAAATTGCAGAGGAAGGAACACCCCCAAGCTCATTCTATGAGGCCACCATCACCCTGACACCAAAACCAGACAATGATATCACAAGAAAAGAAAATTACCAGCGAATATCACTGATGAACATAGACACATAAAACCTCAACAAAATACTAGCAAACCAAATCCAACAACATGATCAGTGGAATTTCTCTCAGGGATGCAAGGATTTTCGATATCTGCAAATCAATAAATGTGATACACTACATCAACAAATTGAAGAATAAAACCCATATGATCATCACAATAGATGCAGAAAAAGTGTTTTGACAAAATTCAAAACCCATTTATGATAAAAACTTTCCAGAAAATGGACTTAGAGTGAACCTACCTCAACATATTAAAGGCCATATATGACAAACCCACAGCGAACATCATTCTCAATGGTGAAAAACTGAAAGCATTTCCTCTAAGATCAGGAACAAGACAAGAATGTCCACTCTTGCCAGTCTTATTCAACATAGTTTTGGAAGTCCTAGCCATGGCAATCAGGGAAGGAAAAGAAATAAAAGGAATACAAATTGGAAAAGAAGAAATAAAACTGTCACTGTTTGCAGATGACATGATACTATACATAGAAAATCCTAAAGATGCCACCAGAAAACTACTTGAGCTCATCAGTGAATCTGGTAAAGTTACAGGATACAAAATTAATGCACAGTAATCTCTGGCATTCCTATACACTGACAATGAAAGATCGTAAAGAGAGATCAAGGAAACAATCCCATTTACCACTGCATCCAAAAGAATAAAATACCTAGGAACAAACCTACCTAAGATGGCAAAAGACCTGTACTCAGAAAACTATAACATACTGATGAAAGATGTCAAAGATGACACAAACAGATGGAGAGATATACCATGTTCTTGGATTGGAAGAATCAATATTGTGAAAATGACTATACTGCACAAAGCAATCTATAGATTCAATGCAATCCCTATCAACTTACCAATGGCATTTTTCACAGAACTAGAACAAAAAATTTTACAATTTGTATGGAAACACAATAGACCCCAAATAGCCAAAGCAATCTTGAGAAAGATAAACAGAGCTGGAGGACCCAAACTCCCTGACTTCAGACTATACTACAAAGCTACAGTCATCAAAACAGTATGGTACTGGCACAAAAAACAGAAATATAGATCAATGGAACAGGATAGAAAGCCCAGAGATAAACCCATGCAGCTATGGTCACCTAATCTATGACAAAAGAGGCAAGAATATACAACAGAGAAAACAGTCTTTTCAATAAGTGGTGCTGGAAAAACTGGACAGTTAAATGTAAATGAATGAAATTAGGACACTTCCTAACACCATCCACAAAAATAAACTCAAAATGGATTAAAGACCTAAATATAAGCCTGGATACTATAAAACTCTTAGAGGAAAACATAAGCAGAACATTTTTGACATAAATTGCAGCAAGATCTTTCGCAATCCACCTCCTAGATTAATGAAAATAAAAACAAAACTAAATAAATGGGACCTAATTAAGCTTAAAATCTTTTTCACAGCAAATGAAACCATAAACAAAATGAAAAGACAACCTTCAGAATGGGAGAAAATATTTGCAAATGAAGCAACTGACAGGGGATTAATCTCCAAAATATGCAAGCATACAGCTCAGTGTCAAAAAAACAAACAGTGCAATCAAAAAAATGGGCAGAAGATGTAAATAGACATTTCTCCAAAGAAGACATACAGATAGATAAAAAAGCACATGAAAAGGTGCTCAACATCGCTAACTATTAGAGAAATGAAAATCAAAACTACAATGAGTCATCACCTCACACTGGTCAGTATGGCCATCATCAAAAAATCTATAAACAATAATGCTGGAGAGGGTTTGAGAAAAGGGAACCCTCATCACTGTTGGTGGGAATGTAAATTGGTACAGCCACTATGAACAACAGTATGGAGGTTCCTTAAAAAACTAAAAATAGAGCTACTACATGATCCAGCAATCCCACTCCTGGGCATATATCTGGAGAAAGCCATAATTCGAAAAGATATATGCACCCCAATGTTCATTGCAGCACTATTTACAATGGCCAAGACATGGAAGCTACCTAAATGTCCATCAACAGAGGAATGGATAAATATGTGGTGTATATATACAACGGAATATTACTCAGCCATAAAAAAATGAAATTTGCAGCAACATGGATGGACCTAGAGATTGTCATAGTGAATGAAGTAAGTCAGACAGAGAAAGACAAACATCATATATGATATTGCTTATATGTGGAATCTAAAAAAAGGGGTACAAATGAACTGATCTACAAAACAGAAATAGAATTACAGATGTAGAAAACAAACTTATGGTTACCAGGGGGTAAAGGGGGGAGGGATGAACTGTGAGGTTGGGATTGACATATACACACTACTGTATATAAAATATATAACTAATAAGGATCTACTGTATAGCACAGGGAACTCTACTTAGTACTCTGTAATGGCCTATGTGGGAAAAGAATCTTAAAAAGAGTAGACATATGCATATGTATAACTGATTCTCTTTGCTGTACACCTGAAACTAATGCAACATTGTAAATCAACTATACTCCAATAAAATTTTTTTAAAAAGCTAGTTTAAGTTTGTTAGTTTAATTAATATGGTTGCATCTTTAGAGTTATCAACATTAAGTATAATACTTTTAGTGAACCCAATTTTAATATAAAATTTGTTAGCAAGAAATAGAACTTGGTGTGATAAAATTTTCATAAGTAAATTAAATGTAAATGGGATGAGAGTTTTTAGGATGAGAGTTTTAGGTGAGAGTTTTTAGAATAAATGTGTTTTTTGGTATAACTACTTTAAAATAGTTTCACCAAATCTTTTGATAACTTGAAAAACAACTTGTTTTGTTTCAGAAACTATGTAAAATTCTTGGAAAAGTAATACATCCTGGTATAATGTTATCAGTCATAAATCTAATTACTTCCTTCAAGTGTTGTATCACAGAAATACCAAATTTTCTTGTCAGCTTCATTATAACAAACTCTCAGATCTTAAATATTGGGTATTTTTAAGTCTTTTTTCATTTACAGAGAGTTATTGTTTACACTGCTGCTTTTACAAATATGTTTCACCTTCAGAGAGATTCATAGGAAGGACTCCGATACTACCTCTGGAGTACAGTTTTCTGATAAACTTTCAGATCATATCACTGAACTGGATAAGAATTTACAGAACTCGAATGGAGAAACTGATGGCTTCATAAAACTGGGAAAAAAGATCAAAATCAAGAGTTAAATTCATGGGAATGAGTGAACTGATGAAGATGATAATTTGTATGACTTTTTGGTTTAAAATATTGCGTATTTTTTAATGTTTCATTCTACCAGATTTAAGGAACCCTCTTCTCTCAAGACATCTATGACTTGCAGCATTTTGATATTGTATAGCTTTGTAAACAAAGATTAAACGTTTATCTTTTTCTCCCCATCTGAACTCTCCAGGACTCAGAAACTCTTAATGACTATTCTTATTTTCATGGCCATTTAGTCATTTACATAAATTCAAAATAATCTGCTCTCTTTAGAACAGGACACAATTGGAAAAACATTGATTTATTACCAAGGCTTTGTTTGGAATGTCATATTTAAGAGTATGCATAAATTCAGATATTACCATCCAGCTTTAAGGAACTTAGATTGACTTTATGTAGCCAAAAATCCCCTTGGAAAAACAGTCTGGTACTTTGCTTACAGGGTTCCCAGCTGTCTAATCAGGTGAGTAAGGAAGGTCACTTCCTGGCAATTGCAGGAAGCTCAAGATATTTTGGGGGTCTCAAGAAGGGAGGGATTCATTTAAATCTATAGGTATTGCAGGCATAGTCTGATGACAAGTATATGACTTGGCTTTACTGGGCTTGAGAGGCCTTTAAATGTTCATTCTGAGATTCCTAATGAAAAGTTCCAGGAAAGCAGATTTAAAAGAGCTTATGTGATCAGTTGCTATTTTTGTTACACTTAGATAAATAAACAGGACAAGTTTATTGATACCAGACTTATGTTAACAAAAAATTAATCTTAACTTGGCAATATTTGGTAGGATGAGGGTGATTTTAGAGAGAAAAATTATGCTTCAGTAATGTACCTTTGTGGATAATAGATTCTGGTGCTGTTAACTGTCTTTGATGTTTTGGTATTTACCTGTAAACTGAACTAGATCCTGAATTCTTCTAGTTTCCTCCAATATCTGGCTCTGACTCTCCAAAGTGCTGTTTCCAGTTTTTCCTCTAATCTTTTTGACTTGGAATCATTGAGAAATAAAACTGCCCTTTTTCTGAAGCCAGGTAAGCTAAAATTGTACAACTTGATATAAACCTCAGGGAAATCACCATAATAGCTCATGTATAGACAATCTTTGTGCCTGTTGCTGTGTAAGTCACTCAGAAAGATTACCTAAACACACGATGCCATCATCAGAGACATTTTAAACTGCAAAAAGAGACTTAAACCTTGACATCTAGAAAACTTTTTCAGCTGGCTCCCCTCTGGACTTGGTGCCTTATTTTAATCAAGATTGCAACTAGTCATGCTAATCATTTTTCTAATTTGTTCTCTGTTGGTTTTAAACTTCTTATGTTTTATATCTCCCACCGTTGTACTATGACAGCCTCCAAGGGAATAATGATAGCTTGACATCTGGAGGTGACTGATTACTCCCCTAAGATTCCTCCTAATGAAGAGCCATGAATTGCTCCTCTATTGAGTGCTGCCTAAGACTTACTTCCTAGATGGCTCCTTATTGCTCAAATGTGGCCATAAGCTCTCTAAAAGCATATCTCCTGCACAACCACCTGTTTTCCTCCTCCATGGGACATGACTCTCTGGGAATAAGTCTTCCCAGCACCAAAGAAGTCCACGCTGATGCCAACTAAACAAATGGTTGATCACAGTGCTTTCCCCCAAAAGATCTCGAACATAAGGGGGAAATGTGAACAGAAAGTCAAGAATTAAGAATTGTGACTTATGCATGTCTCTGCTCAAATGGGTTCTGAACTTTGACCAATTATTTTCTTAATATCGACAACCAGAACATCTGCCCAGTCTTCAGACTCAAGATACATATCAGACTCTTACCCTAAAGTAATTTGTGACTACCTATCTACTTATTGGAACCTTACTCTTAAAAAATCATGACAACCTATCTCTTAAGGACAATGATTTCCTTTCTTTTGTCAAAGTCAATCATAATTCTTGCCAGATGACATTAACAGCCTTGTGGATTTTGTCTTTATAAGCTCCTGACTCTTTCTCTTCCTTGGAACACTCTTTTGGTTTTACCTGAATTGGTATCTTCCAAACTGCAATTCCTAAGACTCTAAAAAAACTCGTCTTCTTGCAGGCTTCTGTGTTTTCATAGTCAGCACGTTCTGCTCCCCTCAACCTGCTTAGGCTACATGGCTGTGCCCCATCAGCCTGTAAGGTGTATATGAATACTTGGGGAGATTATCAGGAGATAGATTCCGTATTAGTAAGTCTGGAGTAGGTCCCAAGAGTTTGCCTTTCTACAAGCTCTCTGCTGTTGGTCTGCAGACCACATTTTGAATATAGCAAGGGTGTCAAAGCTCTATCCCTATGGGCAGGGGTATCTCTTAAGACACCAGTATGCCATTAATTTCTCTTTTTTTCCCCTTCTGTGTGGTTCAGAAATATTGCCAGGGTCCCCTGGACTCAGAGGAGGGAATATTCAAAAAAGATTGCTGACTCAGGAGGCAAATATCCTTCAGTGGTCCTGTAGCCTCAGTGGCCTGTACAGAGATGACCTGGAGGGGACCACTTCAAACATCCTCAGAGTTACTTAGAAAAAGTAGAAAATTTTTCTGCCTTCACATTGACTGGAGGTTCAGACTAAGTCATTTCAGTTTTAAGGAAAATGAAGGCTCTCCTGGGGCCAGAGAATTTGGGAACACTCGGGGGAAATGTTGGGACAATGTTAGTAGTGATGCCTAATGTCCATTCTCATTTTCTCTCCCCTCCCAATTTTTAGCTAGGACATGGCACCCAATGTAGAATATTGACTGCACTGAGCAGCTTCCTTTGCAACTAGGTGTGACCATATGACCAAACTCTGGCTGCTGGAACAGAAGTGGAAATAACATAGACAACATTTAGAACATTCCATTCAAAGAAAAGGGTGTGCTTTTACCTTCCCCTCTTGTCCTTAACTGGAAGGTGGACACAGCAACGACCCATCTGGGACATGGCAAATGAACGTGAGGAATGGCAGAGCGACAAGATAGAAGGAGCCCGAGTCCTGACAAAGTGCGACCATCATGCCAACCCACTGCCTGCCTCTGGACCTACATGAGACGGAAATAAACTGCAGTCTTGTTTCAGCCACTATTTTTTTGGATACTGTGTAGCTTAAAAATATGTAACTATTCTGGAACTATTTGGCGTTTGAAAGGACATAAATTGTCATTTCAGGAAGGATGGGACCAAAATCTTCTTAGTCACATCAATGCTTTACAGTCAACAAATATTTACTAAGTAGTAAAAGAGGGAAGTGCTGTACAACCCTCCAACCAAATCCTGTCCTACTAGAGCTTACATTTAGTATTATTACACTTAATATTTATAGACACCTCGGTCAGGGAAATTTTGTATCTGCATTTCAGAAGCAAGGAGATTAATGTTGAGGGATTTACAGTAAATTGTTTGAGGTCACACCTGGTGAGTAGTACTTTCTTGATTCAGGTATTCAGGCTAAAGCCATACCCTTCACCACTAAGCCAGTGGTTTCCAAACTATGCTTGGTGGAACCCCCAGGGGTCACAGAGGTCTGTCAAGGGCTGTCATGGAGGGAGGGTTGTGACTAAGAGGGGTAAAAGGGAAGGATTTTCCCTTGAGGTCTAGAAAGGCCTGGGATTAGCTCAAAGAGAAATCTAAGGAGACCTCAAAGCCAGGGATGAAGGTCAACCAGCTCTTAGGGTGAACCAATAGTGAAGGGGTAAGGACAAAGGCCCAGACACAGCAGGCCTCCAAAGACAGATGGCGCCAGAGACCAGAGAACCCTGACACTTGCACTCTCAACACTCAGCACTGAGGCCTTCGGGCTCAGAGCTGTAGACAAAGTGCATTACCTATTAAAAACATATCTGAGTTTGTGTTTGGACCTTCCTATCACATACAGACAGGTGCACACACATACACAAATCAAAGAAAAGTGACTTATAAAAGAAACACAACATAACGTTTGGTGGGGCTGTCCCAGAGCGACACAATTCTAGGGAATATTTCCCAATGTCCTTCTCTATATTCTCTGGGTTTTCATGTGGTCCTCAGTGAAGTTATCATAAACATGGGGAAAATTAACAAGACCAATATATTTTTTTAAAGATCAATAGTCAGGGATATTTTTCAATGTCCCTTATTTTTACATTCTGAGCTTTCACACATACTTAAATCAGTTTTCTTAACAGGAGAAAACACTCTCAAGGGAAATTTTTTTTATTTGTTTATTTTCAGTTTTCTTTTAAGAGACAAAAAGTTAGCGATTTCTGTAACAAGGTTGTTCAAATAGATGTAATAAATCCTGTTACCAGGAATGGTCATCTGCTCATTTTCAGTCTGAGGACAGAACATTGTGTTGTCCCCGCAGACATTTCACAAGCAGGGGAGATCTTTGCAGGATAGATAGACAGCAGCACCCATGAAAATCCAGCATCACAGGCAGGTAGCGGCTCTGGATCCACTCCCCACATCCCGCTCTCCCAGGCAGTTAATCCGTGATGCTCCCACACTGAGAGCAAAGGGACCCCCTTTCCACGGTGGTTCTAGGACCCTGTATGGGGCCTGTGGAACATGAGGCAGGAGGGAGGTGGGGGGACTTATGTCCGATGCTGGGAGTGTTCTGCCCCCTCTGAAGACCAGTCCTCTCTCTGGGTCTCAGTTTTCATCCTGCAAAGGGAGGGACATGCTACTAGGGCTTCTGGGGTCATTTCGGCCTTTGACTCTGTGGGATTCTGATTCGAGCCAGCTGTGCACCCCATACAGCTGTGCATCCACCGTCAGGGTCAGAACTTCCCTGAGGGCCGTGCAGTGCGTCTCCTTGCCTGGCACAGGTGATGCTCTCAGAGAGCCAGGTGCATGGAATTAGTGCACAGTGTCCCTCTGGGCAGAGGCTGCGGGGTCTCTAGGGGAGTTTCCTGGGCTCCACTGTCCCTACAGGGTCCCCGGTCAAGCAGACAGGAAGGTGCATCTGTCCAGCAACTGAAAAGACAGACTGCTCAGAAACAGAGCCAGCTCTCCAATCCAGCCAAATAACAAAAGCACTATTTCTCCAGGAATAATTTTGGAGGAAAATGTTTAACTCTTTTTGAAAGAAACGACTGCATTGGCCCCGAGTAAACTAAAAGTTGGGGCAATTGATCGCCTCTGTCCCCAGGCTTGTCCTAAGGCCTTTCCACTGGCCTCAGCTCAGCTCCCTCCCCCTCACCACCCCCTTCTCTTCCCCGTCCTCTGCCCCTTTCGTCTCTCTCTTCCTCTCTCCCCCCCTCCCCTGCCAGCAGCCCTTTCTCCTCTGAACTCTGAGATGAGGGGCCAAAGGCTGAAGGTAAACAGTCCTGTTTGCTGAGGTCTCCAGCTTTGAACTCAGCCTCTCTCGGACTTTCATGCAGTAGCTCTGTCCTCTGTCCCCTGTCTTCAGGGATCACAGCTCTGGCTTGTAGGGTCCTAGAGAAGGTAGCATGTGGAGATGACACCTCTGGAACTTCTCTTATGAGCCCAGCACCTTCACACTTTATGTCACCTGAGCCATTCAACATGGACAGAGATGGGAATTGAGGCTCAGTCACTTGCTTGTCACCACACGGCACTCACAAATGGCCAAAATGAAATCCTTGCCCAGGACTCTGAGACTCTGAGCCCACCCGGCTTTCTCCCCACTAGGAGGCTTTTCCAAGCTTACGGTGGAATCAACCACCATGTGTTCACCTGCCAGGGCCTGAAAAGAACACTCTACCCTCCTTGTTCTTTACAGCAACACTTATCAGCGCCGCTGGCCCAGCTGCTTGTGGTGGCCTCTTTCACTGAACCCTCACTGCAACGAGGTACCACAATGAGAGTGCCCCCCTAATGTCACATGCTTGTCATCAAGAGGCCGGGAGAGGTGCTGTGTCCTCTAAGTCCAGGGCTCCATCCTGGGGGGCAGACAGGAGACATAGTGGAAACGGAGCCCCTGCTGCCTAGTCCCCTCTGATGGTGGCTGCTCTCCCAGCAGGAGGGGGATGGGTTCTCACTGGACAGCACCTCACACCCATCACCAGCTCCACCCTGGAGCCAGGCAACCCAGGCTTCGCACCCTCGCTCCTCCACTTCCTTGCTGGTGACCTTGGAAAAGCCCCTTTCCCTCTCTGTGCCCAGTTTCTCCATTGGGGAGATTGGTAACAATTACAAGACTTGCTTCAAAGGGTGAGAGGGAGCCCAAAGCCTCCTCATGTATGTTGGGAGCCCAGGAGGGTGTCTAGAACTGGGAGGTCACAAAGCAGCAGAGGCAGAGAGAACAGAGACCACGTGGGCACACTGGGTGGTGGTTGGGACATCATCTGACACACCGAGACTTAAAGGAGCTTTGCTTTTCAGAGATGAGGGCAGAGGGGATGTCCCCCCTCCTGGCTCTGGGGCTCCTGGTGGCTGGGCTCTGCTCCAGTGTCCACTGCCTCCCAGGGGGCGGGGCTTGACCCGGAGGATGTGACCCCAGGGGACCAACACAAAGGGGCGCCTGTGGGCGACCACACATTCGTCTCCAGCAACACCGACTTCGCCTTCAGCCTCTACAAGCAGCTGGCTTTGAAGGCCTCCAATGAGAACGTCATCTCCTACCCCCCGCGCGTCTCCACGGCCTTGGCCTCTTCCTGTCCTTGGGGGCCGCGGACCCACCCTGACGGAGACCCTGGCAGGCCTCAAGTTCAACCTCACAGAGACCCCCGAGGCCAAAATCCACCAGGGCTTCCAGCACCTCCTGCAGATGCTCGGCCGACCCAGCGACCAGCTGCAGCTGAGCGTGGGCGACGCCATGTTCGTCCAGGAGCAGCTGAAGCTTCTGGACAAGTTCAGGGAAGATGCCCGGGCGCTGTGTGCCTCCGAGGCCTTCTCCACCGACTTCCGGGATTCCGACACTGCCCAGAAGCTCATCAATGACTATGTGGGGAATAAAACGCAGGGGAAAATTGTGGAGTTGTTCGAGGACCTTGACAAGCTCACAAAGATGATGCTGGTGAATTACATCTTCTTTAAAGGTGGGTGGCCAGATTGGGGTTTGGGAAGATAAACAAAATTAGTTCTGAGGCTCCAGGACTATTTCTCTTCTGGCTGAGCCACCTGTGTTGTTATCAAACCATTGCAGAAGGGGCTCCCCGTCGCTTAAGGGAACTTAGGCAGCAAGGCCCTGCCCCGGCCATAGGCTTTGTCTACTTTACTTTTATCCAAATTATACGTCACTTTACAGGGCATAAGTGCAGAGGAGCCACTACTTTGTGTGAGGCAGAGAGAGACTTTTTTTTCTTACTTCAACTTGCCTGGCTGCCAGAAGCTGTTCTTTCAGCTCTGTCCGTGGGGGCCGGGAACTCCAGGTTCCTGCCTGTTGAGATGCTGTCGGACACGCTCAGGAAGGCCTCTGCTGTGCGCAATGTGGGCTGTGTCTGACCTGGGCTCCCTATAAGCGTCTTGGTCTCCGGGGCTTAAGGTGGGGCTGGCAGCCATCTTCACGGTGTGACAGCCTCTGAGCAGCCTGGACACCCCAAGGCTCTTCAATTGTATGCTTCTATCATCTTGAGGGCGGGAATGGCAAGGCCACCATCTGCGGAAAGTCTCGGGAGGACAATATCCAGGGCAGTGTATTTTCACAGATTCTAGTTGGACCAGTGCCCAGTCGCATTGAGAGAAACTCGATATTGCAAACCTCAGCCTGGAAATTCATAAGGGTCAGAGTGAAGGCAGATAGATTTTCATATATGGAGCCAGTAGTGCAATAGAGACCCAGAATAGATGAGGACATGAAAAACTATCATCGAATCTGGGCGTGGTCAGGTGCCTAAGAGACACTAGCTCTGGGGAGACAAGTTAGCCCTGTGCTGGGAGCTCCTGGCTGCAGCCATGGCCAGCCCTCCTGGGTCTGGGTTTTCCTCTGTAAATGAAGGCATAGAATCCCATTTCTCTGGAAAACTAATCCAGGCCTGTCCTGCTATGCTTGCTCTTTCAGCCTCCTGTGCTTTCCTCTCCTACAACCCTGCCCTGGTCTAGGACTTTCTCCTTCCAGATCTCCCCACCAGGGGCACCCCAGCCAGCGCGGCGTTCCCTCTGCTCCTGCCTCTAACTCTGGGGACACAGGCAGGGGTGCAAACAAAGCAGGAAGCGGGGGTGGATACACACTCCGTGAAGCCCCAGGGCCCTAATCTCCCAAAGAAGCCCCCATCGCTGAATGCTCCATCCTCCTGCGGGGAGACCCCAGCCCTCTCCTCTACTGACCCCGCCCTGCCCTCCTGGTACCCATGTGGCTCCTGCTTCAGCCTGGCTCACAAGGCTGCGGGGACATGTGTCCTCCCTGCAAAGCCAGTGACTAACCACTGGTCACTAACACTGCTCCCTTTAAGGACCAGGAGCTCCCATTTCTCCGCAGTCCCAGCCTCACCCCATCTCTCCCTTGCCCTGTCCTGTTCCTGTTGGTTTCTCACGTAGCACAATTAACCAGTTTTGTTTCATGTCCCCCTTGACAATCCAGACCTGTGGGCTCACCCCCGTCCCCAAGGGCCTACCCACCTGCCCAGGTATATTTGCAAACCTAGCAGGGCCATCCCTAGAGGCACGTGGGGGGCTGCTGGTGTGGGGAGGGTCTCCCGCGCTCAGGGACCAGGGCAGAGGAGTGAGACGCCTGCAGCCCTTGCACCACAGACCCCTCACCTGTCCCTCCACCTCTAGCCCAGTGGACGAAGCCCTTTGATCCCAGCCGTACTTATAAGTCAGAGTTCCACGTGAACGAGAACAGGACAGTGGAGGCGCCCATGATGACCACTGGGGACCTGGAAACGCCTTACTTCCGGGACGAGGAGCTGCCTGCACCGCGGTGGAGCTCAGGTACACCAGCGACGACAGCGCGCCCTTCATCCTCCCTGACGAGGGCAAAATGCACGACCTTGGAGGCCAAGCTGCTCCCAGAGCCGCTGAGGAGGTGGAGAGACTCCCTGCAGCCCAGGTGACTGACCCCAGGACCCGGAGCTGTGGGCCCACCTGCCTTCTCGGCCCTTCCCCCTCTTCCTGGACTCCGGACCCCCAGCCCCCGGGCCTCAGTAATGTCCAGGGGCGGGGTCAGAGGTGAGAGGGCCCGTCCAGGGGTGACCTTGCCCTTGGCCGCCTGCGTGGCTCTGGGCCTGAACTGTTCCTTCTCTAAGATGATGACATCAGAGGGGGCGGGCCTGAGGGTTCCTCTGACACTGACATGCGCTGAGTCCTGAGGATCCTCACACAACCCCCGACACTCATGCTGTTCTCTCCGTGGCTCCACCTCTTGCAGGTGGAGGGGGGCAGATGGGACTGGGATCAGTTGGGGGCTCAGCTGAGACAGACGTGAGCATCAGCTTTGCACGGGCTAAACACTAATTCACTCATTTATTCATTCAACCATTCAGCACTGATTGAATGAATGAATGAAGATCAAGCTATGTCTCAAGGACTAATTTAGACTCTGAGGGTAGGTCAGCGAATAAAACAGTAAATTCCCTGCCCTAATGGCACTTACTTTGTAGTTGGAGGAGACAGACAGGAAATAAATATAATAAATTATTTGGTACTTTGAGATGGGAGAAGTGGGGAGGTGGGGATAGTAAAGCACAGTAAAATCATGAAAAAAATGGGACCCGCAAGCAGTTTGTGATTGTAAGCAGGGTGGCCCTTAGGTGATGTTTGAGGTGAGGGATTGAGCGATGTGACTATGGTGGGGAAAAGCATTCCTGGCTGAGGGAACAGCCAGTGCAAAACCTGTAAGACAAGAGGGAGCCTGGTGTGGTTGAGGGTTAGTGAGGCCAGAGCAGCAGAGCAGAGGAAGTGAGAGGGAATGTTGGGAGAGGTCAGGACCCCAGGGGGGATTCAGGTCACTTGGAGCCTTGCAGACCCCTCGACTTGCCCCCCTCTAAGGGAAATAGAGACTCCTCACAAGGTTTTGGGCCAAAGAGTGAACGATCTGAGTCATGTTTTAAACGGATCACCCAGGTTGCAGAATGGAGAACAGACAGCCGAGGACCAGCATGGAGGCAGGGAGGCCAGCCAGGTGCCCAGTGCACTCACCCAGGGGAGCCGCTGGGGATGCACCAGGAGGAACCGGGAAGGGCGGAAGGGGTCTGGCTCTAGATAAACTGAGCACAGACACACAGGCCAGGACATGGGATTCAGGAGACCAATAACAAGGGGGACAGCAGAGGGAGAGGCACTTCTGGGCCCAGTGTCTGCAGGGGTCCTAGGGGAGGGTGTGTGGGCAGCTATGCAGGGGCGGGGGAGCCCCAGACCCAGAGTCCCACTCGCAGGCTCACACTCCCCCGGCCACTCCCTGTGCTTCTCTGGGGCTCAGCTCCCAACTGAGAGGGGAGGGGTGTCCTTGACCCACTGTCCTGAGTGGGAGGTTCTGCAGATCCACAGGGGGAATGGGTGTGGAGGGCACTTTATAAACCACAGGGGCCCAGAGACCTGCCTACACGTGACATTGAGGCTGCAGTCCCTTCCCCAACCCCTGTCCAGGGGACCACACGCCTTGGGGCTGCCTGACTCTCAGCTCCTCCTCGCTGCAGATCCCAGGAGACCCCAGGACAAGGGACCCACCCTCCCCCTGCACGTACTCCCTTCCCAACCCTTTCCTTCCTCCAGTACCAAGAGCTACCACAGGGCGGGGGCTCAGTGAATAGCTGTAAATGGATAGAATATTCATCAGACATCTTTGATTTACAAGCACTGGGGGAACAAGCATCTACACATTCCTGGCCCATGGAGGGCGCTCACTAAGAATCTGCTGAATGAATAGACAAAGGAGGGGAGGGAGGGAGGGAGGAAAGATGGCTTATAAGGAGGAATAGGTACCTCCCTGCTCCCAAGGGACTCAACGTTTAATGGGAGCCACAGCCTCCTCGTATTTGGCATCTGTAAGAGCTGACACCGTGACAAGAGTCTTAAGGGAAATAGAGACAAAGAGAGCGGAGGCATCTGTTGCTCCAAGAACCTGCTGCCACCTCTGCTCAGAAGCAGATGCATGCCTGCCCTCAAGGAGCTCACTGGGAAGACAAGATAGAGATGTTGGATTGGTTGATTCAGGTCCCCAAGGCCCTTGAATGCAGCCCCCAGCCCTCCACGTCCCGCCCAAGCCCCTTCCCGGCCCCTCCCCTCCCCACTGCCCACACTCGGGCTGCCTCTGTGCTGTGGGGCAACCCTTCTTTCTTCCCTCTTTCCTGCAAGTGCATCCTCCTGCCTCCTGGACTCCTCTTCACCCAGTCAGCTCCGTCCCCTCCTCCGGGACTCAGGGTCCATGCCACCTCCTGCAGGAAGCCTTCCTGGTGCCCATGGAGCAGCCGCCCCAGCACAGTCTCCCAGCTGCTGGAGTTAGGGTGTTTCCTGCACCCTACAGGCTTGCAGGGGAGAAGCAGGGCCAGGTGTGGTGCTGGTGCACTGCCTGGCACTTTAGACTCCTGCCAATGGGAATGCATAATTCACAGATTAAGGAGAGTAAGCAGGAGGGGTAAAGAAAATGTGGAAAAGCGTCCGTATCTCCAGCAAGAAGTGGGTGGTTGGAGCGGAAACCAAGGAAGACCACGCCGAGACTTGGGAGAAAGGCGGGCTCTGAGTCCAGCAGACATTTAGGTTTATTTTTCTCATTTCCTAGAACAAGAGTTCACCCCCTCCTTCCAAAGTTTTCCATCTCCAGCAATTATGATCCGCAATACATCCTTCCCCAGGTGGGCCTGGGGAAAGTCTCCCCCCCCCCCCC
>NW_006772141.1:1165287-1169017 GCF_000442215.2 Lipotes vexillifer
CACGGAGTGGCGGGTCCCCTCGCTAAGGAGCTGGCTGCCCAGCTCCGTGGGGGCAGCCTGGTCCCTTTGCCCCGAGGAGCCCCCTGCCTGGACCCACCTGCTCACCCTGGTGAAGGTGACAGTGACTCTGTTGGGGGTTTCGCATGCCCAGGGAGTCTGTGTCCTGGTTAGAAGGAGGCTCTGAGCCCTACAACAGCAATAAACCACCTTCCTTGGACTGGACTCTTTCCTGTGTGTCTCCACGCTGATCTGCCTGACTCCATGCTCCTGCCACTGCCTGGGCCCCGAGGCCAAGCTCCCCGACCTCCCACCCCTGCTCAGCCCGCCCCAGCCTCTGGGCCCCTCTGTCTCAGCCTCACCAGCCAGTCCAGGAGCAGGCTTTGTGCTTGTGACCAAGCCCACTGGACCTCAGGCCCAGGGCTGGGAGGGGCCCCTGCTGCCCGATGCTCACTTCCGGGGGCTATGGCCCTAGGTCCAGGTTCACTCTTCCATGCCCCAGGGCCCAGGATGTGCCCTCGTGTTGACAATGCAGGGGCTCTGACCCTGACCTCTTCTGGCACAGCTCCTGGAACCGTTGCTCCTGCAGCTGAGCTGGGCCTCCCCCCAGGATCGCCCCTGTTGCCCCCCCAGCACCTCAACCTGGGAGACCAGCTACTTCCAGGTTCCCAGACGAGCTACCCCACCACCGGACGAGCTACCCCACCACCGGACGAGCTACCACACCACCAGACGAGTTCCACATACTCCCCTGACAGAGGATCCCCTCAGCAGCCAGAACGGGGATATGGGAGCAAAAGGTCAATAAACACACACCTGCAATAAAAGGAACCCACTTGGTTCTTCATGTCCCTGATGTGATCAGGGGCTGTGTCATCTCCGGGAAGATCAGCTCCCGGCATAGATGATGACGTCACCCACAACTGAACGGTTGAGATCTCTCTGCCAGGCAGCCTGCTCAGACGTCTACGTGGAATAACCCGTTTAGTCCTTGAAATGATCACATGAGATACTTGCTGTTACTCATCCCATTTTACCGATGAGGAAACTGAGGAACAGAGAGGCTCAGCAATTTCCCCCAAGGCCACACCGTTACTAATTATTGCCGGCAGGATGTTATCCCAACCCCCTGGATCAGAAGAACACTCTAAACCACAGAATGAATCTGCCCTCAGAGATTTTCACAGCAGTGACCCTCATGGGACTTAGGAACTGATGCGAAACGTGGATGATGAAACAAGGCTCTGGAGGCTGATAGACGAGGATCAAACTCAGCCTGGGAAGTCGGCGAGCCATTCCTGGAGGAGGTGCTTTTTGTGCTGCCATCAGAGGAAGAATAAAATGTGGTAGGGTAAACAGAGAGGAGAATGTCCTTGGCAGGAGAAAGACATCTTCAAGAAACCGAAGGAAGCTGGGCAGACCTGGAGCAGGAAGCGGAGACCCTGCAGAGGTGATGGGGCCATGATGGAACCGCTGGACCACTGGGGGCCTGGCAGCTCAGTAAGGATGCTGGAAAGGTTCCATAGAGTCCTAGGCAGCTTTAAAGGAATTTAAACAGAGAGTCTCTCGGAGCAGATTGGCATAGTAGAAAAATGACTCCAGCTGCTGTGTAGAGAAGCAATTCAGGGCCAGCAGAGGGATGCAGGCTAGACATTAAAGGGGATGTTGCAGGAAATGGGGCCAGAGCCCAGGATGGAGAGGGAGAGCAGGAATGAGTGGAAGGCTGTGAAGAGAACCCACGTTTCCGTGAGTGGACGTGGGGGAGATGGGCAAATAACCCGCACCTGGGTTTGGCTCCTGGATGATGACAAAGCATCCCCTGAGGAAGGACCCCCGGCAGGAGGAGCATGTTGGGAGGAGGGCAGGGGACACCCTCACATTCAGATCCCAGGTGCGTGGTTCCCTGGAGGCAGCCAAGGGATCTGCTCAGGGGAGTTCAGGAGAGAATCAGGGCTGGAGGGAAGCATGAGGATTCGTCCCCCAGGATGGGCAGGTGAGCGCTGAGGGGAGGAGGTCCCCTAAGCTGAGTGCCATGGGGTGAGAAGGGGAGGGCACCCGAAAGGGCGGGGCACCGAGGAGAAGGAACAGAGTGGGGAGGAGGGAGGGGCATGGGAGGAAAGCTGTCACCCCAGGACCACAGGAGAGGTACCCAGGGGACAGCGGAGGGGACTTAGGGGTAAGGGAAGGATCAGTGGTCCATGGGATGCAGTGACCTAAAACCACAGGGGATGGGGCAAGGGCAGGGTGAACAGAGTGAGGGGAGGCCTGCCCTGGGCTGGAGGTGGAGGGAGGGAGAGCGAGAAGGGGTGCAGACGGCCTTCCTGGAGTTTAACCTTCAGGGTGGTGAGATCTGGGCTGGAATAGGCTTGTGTGCTTTAAAGACCCTGTAACCTTGGGCCCATTTGTGTGAACTTAGGAAAGATTCAGGAGGTGGGGAGACAGGCACCGGGGCTGCAGCGTGGCCCAAGTCCTAAAGGGACAGCAATAGAGGTGACTTGACCCCATCCCTAATGTGGGGCTGCACACCCAGCAGGGATGCTGCATGTGATTATCTAGTTTCCCAAATCCATTTTTTGAAGAGAATATCTTTTCCCCATTGATTGGTTTTTTGATCCCTAGTCAAATATTAATTGACTGTATGTGCAAGAGTCAACTTCTGGGCTCTTTATTCTGTTCCTTTCATCTATGTGAATATTTATGCCAGTATCATACTGTTTGATTACTATAGCTTCGTCCTACAGTTTGAAATCAGGAAATGGGATGCCTCCAGCTTTGTTATTTTTTCGGAGGTTTGCTTTGGAAAATTGCAAATATGTGGGGATTGAACACACCCCAAGGTGAAGACAAACGTCAATGTCACCTTTGGAGAGAATTGAGAACAGGCAGGGGGTCACCCTTTTGGCAGCCCACGGGAATGTGGAGTCTACACTCTGCACATCAAGCCTGGCTCCATAACCTACTCCTGATGTCCTTTATTACCTGTGTGACCCTGGGGGGGCTGAACCCCTGACCACCCTGAGCTTCTGTCTCCTTGTTTGTAAAATGGGGATGAATATTTTACAATAGCGTAATAGTATTATGATATGTAAATACTACTGCTCTCCGTGGTCTCCTCAGCCTCTCTGGAAAGTGGTTAATTTTAGAGGAAACTATGTATCACTGTGGTACAGCTGCTCTGAAAGTGGTTAATTTTAGAGGAAACTATGTATCACTGTGGTACAGGTACGTGTGGATCTGAAGGCGAGGCTCTGCCAGGCTTTCAGATCTGGGGCAAGTTACCTAATCTTTGTGCCTCACTTTTCTTATCTCTTAAGGGACACAACAGTCTACCTTCTTGGGATGTGAAGATAATTCAATAAAAATTAATAATGTCCCATGCCTGACATGATAATTAAGCCTTCATACTTAGATTGTGTGTGCGTGTGCATGTGTAAACACTTACATATAACACACGACAAGTGTTCATAGATGTGTATATGAGTAATGCCTTACTGGCTCAAGAAATAACTTTTCTTCTTTAAGAAATAATCTGTTGGGCTTCCCTGGTGGCGCAGTGGTTGACAGTCCGCCTGCCAATGCAGGGGACACGGGTTCGTGCCCCGGTCCGGGAGGATCCCGCATGCCGCAGAGCGGCTGGGCCTGTGAGCCATGGCCGCTGAGCCTGCGCGTCCGGAGCCTGTGCTCCGCAACGGGAGAGGCCACAGCAGTGAGAGGCCCGCGTACCGCAAAAAAA
>NW_006772141.1:1169033-1182047 GCF_000442215.2 Lipotes vexillifer
AGTGGTTGGGAATCCGCCTGCCGATGCAGGGGATACGGGTTCGTGCCCCGGTCCGGGAGGATCCCACATGCCGCGGAGCCATGGCCGCTGGGCTTGCGCGTCCGGCAAGGGGAGAGGCCACGACAGTGAGAGGCCGCGTACCGCAAAAAAAAAAAAAAAAAAAAGAAATAATCTGTCTGTTCATCTGTATAATAGGGCCATTAATTTTAGCCTTATCAGCTTCAAACGGGTGAGGAGGTCAAAAGAGACTGTGGCTGTCAAAACCACTTGAGACCCACAGAGCACTGTACAAATATGAGGAGAATGAATTCAATGCTGAATTAAGAGCGTGATTAAGGAGGGAAGCATACAATCCTCTTGGCTCTTTTGGAGGAAATAAAAGACCTTGAGGCTTTGGGATTCTTCCTGTTCTAACCCATGCCTCCTGGGACCTGCCAGCGGAAGGGGACTCATGCCCCTTAATTTAGTGCTTGCTTTCAGGGTTACTTCAAGTGGAGATCACAGCCCTCCTGCAGTAGGATCACCAGAGAGGGGAGGGAAGGAGAGCTTAAATGCAGTGTCCCTGACTTCCCCCTGCCCTAAATCAGAATCTCCTGGGGTAAGTGCAGGATTTTAAACAACCTCCCCAGGCAGTTGTCATGCACACTGAAGGGGCAAAATACTTTTTTGAAAGAGACTCAACACGTAGCAATAAAATGGGAGAGGTGATGAGCTCCCCATCACTGGAGGTGTACAAGCAGATACATCAAGGATTCAGTGGGCAGACAATTATTGATTGCCTCCTATGTCTAAGTCAGCAAGGGAGGCTTCTCAGATGCTGTGGAAAGTAGGGTTGTGATGTATTGCAGCCCTGATTCCGAGATGGAGATTCCACATTGGATATGTGTTCTCTCACCTCTGAGGAGCACGTGATTCTCCAGGACTGCTGTGGTGTCATCCCGAGCTCTTCCGCGCAGGCCTCGAACTTCCCCAGGATCTGCCTCTGCATGCTTGTGGATGCTTTTCTGGGCCTCCACCTGTTACTGTGCCTCCAGGGGCCCGGGCCGTTAAATGTGCACCGGCCCACGGTCAGGGTATCTGAGCAGCAGATCCTGGAAGCCCTCCTGGATCTGGGCCTCGGACCCCATGTTGAGGTTGAACCAGGCCCTCCAAGAGGTGGGTCCTGCTGGGTGTTGGGGCCCCGAGGAAGAGCATGTCCAAGGCCAAAGAGATGGTTACTGGGGAGAAGGGAGTGTTCTGTCCAGAGGCACCCAAAGCCAAATGTCTGCAGAGGCTGAAGGCAAAGCCTACGTTGCTCTCGGAGATTTGGGGGCTGTCCAAAGCTGTCCTAGGGGCTGGGGTTGGTGAGATCAGAATCTTCTTGGTTAACCAGGGCCAGAGAATGAGCCTCAGCCATGAACACGGTGATCAGCAGCCACCACCGACGGATCTCCATCCTCGGGGCTCCTTGGTCTGGAAACAGGGGCAGGAAAGGACAACAACAATGACAAAAGTAATAGTAATGAGTGATGTTACTAATTCTCGGCGTGTCTGCTCTGTGCCAGGCACTGTGCAAATGATTCAGGGTCATGACCTCTTTTTAAAAATTAATTAATTATTTTTAATAATCGATAATTATTAATAATTATTTTAATAATTAATAATTAAAATAATTATAAATAATTAAAATAATTATTTTTTAATTAATTAATTATTAATTATTTTTATTTTATATTGCAGTACAATTGATTAACAATGTTTTAGTTTCAGGTGTACAATAAAGTGATTCAGTTATACATATACATGTATCTATTCTTATTCAACGTCTTCTCCCAATCTACAGAATATCTTTTTCATCCTCACCACAGCCCAGTGAGGAAAGAAGGCACTGTTTTCACATCCCCATTTGACAGAGAAGAAAACAGAGGCTTGGGAAGGTGAGGGGGCTGCCCAAGGTCAAGCAGCTGGTAGGTGGTGGAGTCAGGACTGAACCCAGAGCCTGGTGGGAGGTGGATTCATGACCAGATGAGAGGATCATCTAGCAGACAGCCCGTCTGAACAGAAGCGCTGGTACCTTGTGCACCTGCTGCGAGCGCCTGACACAAGCCAAGGACTGCTGGCAGCCAGCAGTATCTGTAAGAGGTGCAGAGTGGAATCCGCCCTACAGAATGTGTTTTGTTTTTTTGGGGTTTTTTTGCGGTACGCGGGCCTCTCACCATTGTGGCCTCTCCTGTTGCGGAGCACAGGCTCCGGACGCGCAGGCTCAGCGGCCATGGCTCACGGGCCCAGCCACTCCGCAGCATGTGGGATCCTCCCAGACCGGGGCATGAACCCGTGTCCCCTGCATCGGCAGGGGGACCCTCAACCACTGCGCCACCAGGGAAGCCCCAATGTCAGGTTATTTGGCCCAGGCTGTGTTACCATTAAGTGTCAAACCAAGCCTGTTGAAGCCTGCTGACTCCAAGTCACCATGGATAACTGCATGGCAGGAGGAAATACAGCAATATACAAATCACCTTGTGTGTTCAAACTCAAGGTACGCTAGCCTATTCAAACTCGAGGTACCATCTTGTTTCCAGATACCTCTATCTTTCCCCATCAGCCTCTCCTGTCATCACTTCTGACTTCCCCAGCCTGAAACATAAAAATCCCATAATTTGAACGACTCCCTGGTCATTATTTTCAATAGAATCATTTTTCCTTTGTGCTGGCCACTCATGTTTCGTCCATCCCTGCACCTAGCAGGGAGCTTTGACTACCATATCATCCAGCAGTCTGCCCTCTTTTTGTCTATGTCTGGACTGTGGAGATACCTGGAAACCACACCCCTACACAGGTCAGTGACCTGTCCTCCAGTCCCCTAGGGACCCCACTCATGCCTGCTAGAACTTTGAGGTTTCCCAATGTCTTCTTGTCTCCCCTGTCCTAGACTTCTGATCCTTTTGCTTCCCCAAGATGGATTCAGTAGGTAACATCTCTCTGCAGCACAGGGAAAATAGGAGTCATTTGAGACAATCTCCCTCACCTTTTGACCACATGCTTAGAGCCACGCTATCATCCTCTTGTCCTCTCTCTAGGGTGGAATATGTGCCACGCTTCTGGTCAAAGCGCTCCCCCTCTTGTGCTCAGCATCCCTTCCATCCCCATCTCACCATCTCTGATTAATTTCTTCTATCTGCTATCTTCAACTTCTTTTTCTTTGTGACTTTTATTATTTGAACATGCTCAAGTCTCTCATTTTTTAAAAACTGGAATGAAAATCATCACTTTGTCCTAAATGACTCTCAAGGTCTCCTTTCTCCAATTTCCTGCCTGTGATGTCAAATTACTATGCAGCAAGGCTGACATGGTGGATTCCCCTAACTGACACTTCATCTGCCCATCCCTACCACCAGTTCCTGCTTTCACCCTCCACTGTGATTGTTCTTGCCAAGGTCACCAATGGATCACCGGTGGACCATCCCCAAGGGACACGCTTCATCCTTATCCTCCTTGCCTGCCTAGCCTTGTCCCATGCTGTGACCACATCTTCCTTTGGCCGTCAAGAGACCACACCTTTCCTCTTCCTACTCCTTTGCTGTCTCTTCGGAGGGCTTCTTGTGGTCCTCTAATTCCCTTACACATTGGCTTTTGGCTAAGTTTGGTTCCAGGCTGTCAGCACCATCCGTGATGTCTAAGATACATGTCTCACCTCATGCTCTCACTCAACCACCGACGCACAATGAAATCCACCTCTCCAGCTCAAATTTTCCTACTGAGCGGGGAACCTTCAAGATGGCAGAGGAGTAAGACGTGGAGATCACCTTCCTCTCCACAAATACATCAAAAATACATCCACATGTGGAACAGCTCCTACATAACACCTACTGAATGCTGGCAGAAGACCTCAGACTTCCCAAAGGGCAAGAAACTCCCCATGTACCTGGGTAGGGCAAAAGAAAAAACAGAGACAAAAGAATAGGGACGGGACCTGCACCTCTGGGAGGGAGCTGTGAAGGGGGAAAGGTTTCCACACACTAGAAGCCCCTTCGCGGGTGGAGACTGCGGGTGGCGGAGGCGGAAGCCTCGGAGCGGCAGAGGAGAGCGCAGCCACAGGGGTGCGGGGGGCACAGCGGGGAGATTCCCGCACAGGGCATCGGTGCCGACCGGCGCTCACCAGCCCGAGAGGCTCGGGCTTCGGAGATCAGATCCCAGGGAGAGGACTGGGGTTGGCTGCGTGAACACAGCCTGAAGGGGGCTAGTGCGCCACAGCTAGCTGGGAGCGAGTCCAGGAAAAAGTCTGGACCTACCGAAGAGACAGGAGACCATTGCTTCCGGGTGCGTGAGGAGAGGGGATTCAGAGCACCACCTAAATGAACTCCAGAGATGGGCGTGAGCCGCAGCTATCAGCACAGACCCCAGAGACGGGCATGGGACACTAAGGATGCTGCTGCCGCCACCAAGAAGCCTGTGTGCAAGCACGGGTCCCTATCCACACCTCCCCTCTCTGGAGCCTGCGCAGCCCACCACTGCCAGGGTCCCGGGATCCAGGAACAACTCCCCAGGGGAACGCACGGCGTGCCTCAGGCTGGTGCAACGTCCCACCAGCCTCTGCCACCGCAGGCTCGCCCCCCATCTGTACCCCTCCTTCCCCCCGCCTGACTGAGCCAGAGCCCCCAAATCAGGTGCTCCTTTAACCCCATGCTGTCTAAGCAGGAACAGATGCCCTCAGGTGACCTACACACAGAGTCATGTCCAAATACAAAGCTGAACCCCAGGAGCTGTGAGAACAAAGAAGAGAAAGGGAAATCTCTCCCAGCAGCCTCAGGAGCAGTGGATCAAATCTCCACAATCAACTTGATGTACCTGCATCCGTGGAACACCTGAACAGACAACGAATCATCCCAAATTGAGGCGGTGGACATTGGGAGCAGCTGTAGACTTGGGGTTTGCTTTCTGTATCTAATCTGTTTCTGGTTTTATGTTTATCTTTGTTTAGTATTTAGAGCTTATTGTCATTGGTAGATTTGTTTATTGATTTGGTTGCTCTCTTCCTTTTTTCTTTTTTTTCAGTATATATATTTTTATCCTTTTTCTCTTTTTGTGAGTGTGTATGTGTATCCTTCTTTGTGTGATACTGTCTGTATAGTTTTGCTTTTACCATTTGTCCTAGGGTTCTGTCTGTCCTTACTATTATTTTTTTTTTTTTGTATACATTTTAGCACTTGTTATCATTGGTGGATTTGTTTTTTGGTTTGGTTGTTCTCTCCTTTCTTTCTACTTTTAAATTTTTTATTACATTTTTAGTTTTTAAATTTATAATAATAATTTTTATTTTTTATTTAATAACTTTATTTATTTATTTGTCTCACTTTTCTTCTGAGCCATGTGGCTGATGGGGTCTTGGTGCTCCAGCTGGATGTCAGGCCTGAGCCTCTGAGGTGGGAGACCCAGGTTCAGGACATTGGTCCACCAGAGACCTCCCTGCCCCACGAAATACCAAAACGTGAAAGCTCTCCCAGAGATCTCTATCTCAATGCTAAGATCCAGCTCTACTTAACGACCAGCAAGCTACAGTGCTGGACACCCTACGCCAAACAACTAGCAAGACAGGAACACAACACCACCCATTAGCAGAGACGCTGCCTAAATTAATAATAAGGTCACAGATGCTTCAAAACACACCACCGGATGAAGTTGTGCCCACCAGAAAAGCAAGATCCAGCCTCATCCACCAGAACACAGGCACCAGTCCCCTCCACCAGGAAGCCTACACAACCCACTGAACCACCTTACCCACTGGGGGCAGACATCAAAAACAGTGGGAACTACGAACCTGCAGCCTGCTAAAAGGAGACTCCAAACACAGTAAGATAAGCAAAATGAGAAGATAGAGACTCTACTACCCAGAGCAATCTACAGATTCAATGCAATCCCTATCAAACTACCAATGGCATTCTTCACAGAGCTAGAACACGAAATTTCACAATTTGTATGGAGACACAACAGACCCTGAATAACCAAACAATGTTGAGAAAGAAAAACGTAGCTGGAGGTATCAGGCTCCCTGACTTCAGACTATACTACAAAGCTACAGTAATCAAGACAGTATGGTACTGGCACAAAAACAGAAATATAGATCAATGGAACAGGATAGAAAGCCCAGAGAGAGATCCACACACACATATGGTCACCTTTTCTTTGATAAAGGCAGCAAGAATGTATAATGGAGAAAAGACAGCCTCTTCAGTAAGTGGGGCTGGGAATACAGGACAGCCACATGTAAAAGAATGAAATTAGAACACTCCCTAAAACCACCCACAAAATTAAACTCAAAATGGATTAAAGACCTAAATGTAAGGCCAGAAACTATCAAACTCTTAGAGGAAAACATAGGCAGAACACTCTATGACATAAATCACAGCAAGATCCTTTTTGACCCACGTCTTGGAGAAATGGAAATAAAAACAAAAATAAACTAATGGGACCTAAGGAAACTTAAAAGCTTTTACACAGCAAAGGAAACAATAAACAAAATGAAAAGGTAACCCTCAGAATGGGAGAAAATGTTTGCAAACGAAGCAACTGACAAAGGATTAATCTCCAAGATATACAAGCAGCTCATGCAGCCCAATACCAACAAAACAAACAACCCAATCCAAAAATGGGCAGAAGACCTAAATAGACATTTCTCCAAAGAAGATATACAGATTGCCAACAAACACATGACAGGATGCTCAACATCACTAATCATTAGAAAATGCAAATCAAAACTACAATGAGGTATCACCTTACACCGATCAAAATGGCCATTATCAAAGAATCTACAAACATTAAATGCTGGAGAGGATGTGGATAAAAGGGAACCCACTTGCACTGTTGGTGGGAATGTAAATTGATATAGCCACTATGGAGAACAGCAGGAAGGTTCCTTAAAAAACTAAAAATAGAACTACCATACGACCCAGCAATCCCACTACTGGGCATATACCCTGAGAAAACCATAATTCAAAAAGTCATGTACCACGATGTTCATTGCAGCTCTATTTACAGTAGCCAGGACATGGAAGCAACCTAAGTGTCCATCGACAGATGAATGGATAAAGAAGATGTGGCACATATATACAATGGAATATTACTCAGCCATAAAAGGAAACAGAATTGAGTTATTTGTAGTGAGGTGGATGGACCTAGAGTCTGTCATACAGAGTGAAGTAAGTCAGGAAGAGAAAAATACCATATGCTAACACATATATATGGAATCTAAAAAAAAAAAAAAGCTTCTGAAGAACCTAGGGGCAGGACAGGGATAACGATGCAGACATAGAGAATGGACTTGAGGACATGAGGAGGGGGAGGGGTAAGCTGGGACGAAGTGAGAGAGTGGCATGGACATATGTATGCTACCAAATGTAAAATAGATAGCTAGTGGGAAGCAGATGCATAGCAGAGGGATATCAGCTTGGTGCTTTGTGTCCACCTCTAGGGGTGGGATAGGGAGGGTGGGAGGGAGAGGCAAGAGGGAGGAGATATGGGGATATATGCATATGTCTAGCTGATTCACTTTGTTATACAGCAGAAACTAACACACCATTGTAAAACAATTATACTCCAATAAAGATGTTAAAAAAAAATTTCCTACTGAACTTCAGATCCACAGAGCCCATGATGTATTGGACTTCTCTTCTTATACAACCTACAGTCATCTTAAACTTCACATGTCCAAGTCAAAGCTTATCATCTTCCTGCAAAAAATGTTATTCATTTTGTAATCCTTAACTCACAGGACAATGTGGGAATTCCAGTTTCCCAAGCCTCCAGCCCAGCAACCTGGGGGTCATCTTTGATTTCTTCCTGTCCTTTTCACAAGCAACCACTAATTCCTGTCAATTATATAGGTTAACATTTCTCCAATTTGTCTCCTTTTCTCTACCCATCTTCCCAATTCCTTGGCTCAGGCTAGAAAAGCTGGTCTTTCTGTCTCTCCTCTTCTTATCCAACCCACACCCTACCCCCCATTCATCTTCCCCTCCTCAGCCAGGATGATCTTTCCAAAGGGTAATCTCATCAATACATTACCTGTTTGTAATATTTCACCGTTACCCACCTCTTTGAATAATCTAACGTCATTGTGGGTGATGCCAATAAGACGACCAAATAAACATCCCCTGATCGTACCCCCAGCCTGCAACAACAATAATTTGGTGTCCATCGGGCTGTGGGATCCAGCACCATACACAAGGCACCTAGGAGGAATCTTGCCCTCCTGTGTGTCAGGTAATATTCGTTCAGACCTCAGTCCCAGCTGTGGACCCTGAAGTGACCTGTCAACTGGCTTCAGCCCCTCTTGACTGTGGTCTGGGATCCCCTGGAGAACACTGACTTAGAATATTACCCACAGACAAGAGAGCCTTGTGAAAGTCCGTGAGTCTGGTGGAGAAGTTCCGGTTCACCCTGGAACAGAAACAAATTCTAAGTTTGGATGCACCCGAGAGAGTAAGAGGAAGTTTGACTTATCCGTCACCGCTCTCCCAAGACAGCACAGCTTGATGCCCAGAGAGCCCTTCTCAGCCCGTGGTTTCTCCCACTGGGGAAAGTAAGAGCATGTGAGTGATTGCCTACCTTCCCCACCCCTGTAGAATGCTGCGAAAGAAGCCCATTTCTCTCTTGTGTCATCCAGAGTACTGAGTCCTGAGCTGGACCACCTGGGAGCAGTGAGGGGTTGGAATAACAGCAACCAGGGCTTGGAACATATCACAGGGTTGTGTAGCCTACAAACTGTGTCACAGACTCCATCAGGATGCCCACAAGCCACTGGTAAGCCTTACCCATGAATCCCCCCAGCTTGTCTACAAGGTACCCCCAGTGGTCTGCATGCCCCACTCGTACCCCACGGCCAGCTTCCTGTGCACACTCCCAGTGGCAGCAAGAGTGGGCTTTTTGGAAGAGTTTGAGAAGGATTGGTGTTAATTCTTCTTTACACGTTTGGTAGAATTTGTTACTGAAACCATCTGGTCCTGGGCTTTGCTTTGTTGGGAGATTTTTGATCATTGCTTCAATTTCCATAATTTTATTGATCAATTCCGATTTTCTACTTCTTTGTCATTCAGTCTTGGTAGATTGTATGTTTCTAGGAATGTATCCATTTCTTCTAGGTTATCCAAAATGTTGGCATATACTTGTTGATACTAGTCTCTCATAATCCTTTGTATTTCTGTGGTATCAGTTGTAAAGTCTGTCTTTCAATTCTGGTTTTATTTATTTAAGTCTGCTCTCTTTTTTTCCTTAGACTAGCTAAAGTTTTGTCAATTTTGTTCATCTTTTCAAAGAAACAGCTCTTAGTTTCATTGATCTTTTCTGTTGTTTTCCTGGCCTCTGTTTCATTTTTTTCTGCTCTTTTTTTCTGCTCTTTGTTTCTTTCTACTAACTTTGGCTTAGTGTGTTCTTTTTCTAGTTCCTTAGGTGTAAAGTTAGGTTGTTTACTTTGGATATTAACTCCTTCTCATCTATCTGATAAAGAGTTAATATCCAAAATATATAATGAATCCACAAAACTTAATAACAACAAAATAAATAATCTGATTTTTAAAAGGGCAGACCTGAATAGACATTTTTCTACAGAAGACATACAAAAGGGCAACAGGGACATGAAGAGAGGTTCAACATCACTAATCATCAGGAAAATACAAATTAAAACCACAATAAAGTGTCACTTCACACCTGTTAGAATGGCTATAATGAAAAAGAAAACAGATTAACGAGTGTTGTCCAGGCTGTGGAGAAATGGGAACACTTATGTACTGCTAGTGGGATATAAACCGGAAGAGCCACCATAGAAAACATTGCAGAGATTCCTCAAAAAATTAAAAATAGATTTTCCACAATGATCCAGAACTTCTACTTCTGGATATATATCCAGAGGAAATGACATCACTACCTCAAAAAGATATCTACGTTCCCATGTTGATTTCAGTATTATTCACAATAACTAAGTTACGGAAACAGCCTAAGTATCTGTTCAAGTGTGAATGGATAAAGGAAATGGTACATAGATGGATGGATGGATGCATGCATGGATGGATGCATGGATGGATGAGTGAATGGATAGACAGACAGAGATAGAGATAGAGACTTAGATATAGATATACATGAGCATTATTCAGTCATAAGGAAAAAGGAAATCTTGACATTTGCTGCATCATGGGCGGAACTTGACAGCATTACGCCAGGTGAAATAAGTCAGACAGAAAGAGACAAACACTGTAGGATATCACTTATATATGAAATAAAAGAAACAAACTCATAGAAGCAGAGAGTAGAATGTTGGTTGCAAAAAGCTGAGGAGTGGTGAAATGAGGAGATGTTAGTCAAAGGGTAGAAACTTCCAGTTGGAAGCTGAGTAAATTTTGGGATCTAGTGTACAGCGTGGTAACCGCACTTAACAATATTGTATTTATACTTGAAAGTTGCCGAGAGAGTAGCTCTTAAATATACTTACCACACACAAAAATGATAATTATGTAGGGAGATGGAAGTATTAACTGACCTTATTCATAAGCTATAAGTGTATGAAGTCATTGTTTTGTACACAATAAACTTACACAATGTTTCAGGTCCATTACATCTCAATAAAGCTGGAAAAGAAAGAAAATTATTGACATGTTTTACAAGACATGGTCTTGTCTCTGTTGGTCCCCTGAGCTCAGGAAGTACCCAAATTTCCCCCAGACTCTGTGATCCAGACCACAGGATCTTCTACTCCAGGAACACAGCACACTCTCTCTCCTTTCCTGACAGCAAGTCTCCTCTTTGTGCCTGTCTGCTTTGTACAGGACAGCATTTGAAGACAGTGCTTCCAGGAGGCCAAACTCAACTTCCCCAGCCTGGGCTCGAGCCCTGAACTCACCAGCTCTCTGTGTGTGCCCATCAGAGTGGCTGCCGCATCCACATTCTCTATCTCCTTCCCATCAGGCTGTGGGCTCTATGGAGGCAAATTCCAACTCGACCTTCTCTACCCAGAATGTCCAGCGCCAGCCCAGTGCCTGCACATGGAGGGCTTTAGATGTTGGTGGAATGACAGAGACTGAAGACATATCTTTTCTTGTGTTGGTGCCTTTTCAGCCCTGGATTCCTTTCTGGTTAGTGATGGAGGGAATGGATGACATAGGAACCAGGGAGTCGTTGCAGGTGGTCAGTATCAGGAGGCCCATCAAGGTCAAGAGTAGGCGACCAGCAGGTAGGTGACGTCTTGGTCCCATGGGGAGAAGACGGACGCTAAGTCCGAGGCTCAAAGATCTGGAGCCCAGATGCCCCCTCAGAGGAGGGCTCAGCCTTTCTCCATGAACATCCAGACCCAGATGAGGATGAGCCCTGGGCTGAGACACAAGCTCCTTGCACACCTGGACCCAGGGCAGGAGGGATGCAGCCCCGAGCCTCCTCCAGGGCCATGCCAGGCAGGCCCAGCCAAGGGGCAAGCAGCCACGAGCACCTGAGTTCAAGCAGGTGAGGAGTTAATTCACACAAAAAGACTCTCTCAGAATGTTTGTACTGCCTCTGGAACCATCGGACTCAGGAGGAAGCATTTCAGTGACTTCCTGTCTTCTTACACATGTTCATGCATGTACACACACACACACACAGAGTCTACCATTGATTCCACTTTATAGATGAGGAAACTGAGGGCCAAGGAGGACCACCCCTGTGCCAAGAGCAGAGTGGCCTTTCTCTGTCCCTCACCCTCACCTCCTCCTGCCCTCGGCTGTGTCCTGCTGCTCTCAGACCCGTGTGATTCCATGTCTTCGGCTGTCTCCACCCCGCCCTCAGCCCAGCAGTCAGCCTTCGCAAACTCCACAAGGAGGCTGGAAGGAGGGAGACAGAGAGCCTACAACCAGGAAGGCTGGAGCACCAGGAATTCCTGGAATCAGATATCACAAGTCCTGTCGCAGAGCCTAGCAGACCTGCAGGGTATCCCGGTCCCCTCTCTGTCCCATTTCATGCTTCTCCCTCACCCAGTCCCCCAGGGAAATGCCATTCAGCAAGTGGCTTTGGCTCTTACACTGGAAATCAGCAGAGGCATTGGAGCTAAGGAGGCCCCAGAGCGTCCTGCCAGGAAACACACCTCCACCTGCCCCTCACAGTGGATGTCTTAACCTTGACTCTCCCCTCCACCTGTCAGGATCCCCTCCCGCCTCCTCCATCCCAGGCACTGTGCTCTCTGCAGGGATGCAGGGTGCCAGCCTGTGCAGTCGCACGTTATGGGTGGGTCAAGTCACCTCTATTAGCTGTCCCTTAGGACTTGGGCCACGCTGCAGCCCCGGTGCCTGTCTCCCCACCTCCTGAATCTTTCCTAAGTTCACACAAATGGGCCCAAGGTTACAGGGTCTTTAAAGCACACAAGCCTATTCCAGCCCAGATCTCACCACCCTGAAGGTTAAACTCCAGGAAGGCCGTCTGCACCCCTTCTCGCTCTCCCTCCCTCCACCTCCAGCCCAGGGCAGGCCTCCCCTCACTCTGTTCACCCTGCCCTTGCCCCATCCCCTGTGGTTTTAGGTCACTGCATCCCATGGACCACTGATCCTTCCCTTACCCCTAAGTCCCCTCCGCTGTCCCCTGGGTACCTCTCCTGTGGTCCTGGGGTGACAGCTTTCCTCCCATGCCCCTCCCTCCTCCCCACTCTGTTCCTTCTCCTCGGTGCCCCGCCCTTTCGGGTGCCCTCCCCTTCTCACCCCATGGCACTCAGCTTAGGGGACCTCCTCCCCTCAGCGCTCACCTGCCCATCCTGGGGGACGAATCCTCATGCTTCCCTCCAGCCCTGATTCTCTCCTGAACTCCCCTGAGCAGATCCCTTGGCTGCCTCCAGGGAACCACGCACCTGGGATCTGAATGTGAGGGTGTCCCCTGCCCTCCTCCCAACATGCTCCTCCTGCCGGGGGTCCTTCCTCAGGGGATGCTTTGTCATCATCCAGGAGCCAAACCCAGGTGCGGGTTATTTGCCCATCTCCCCCACGTCCACTCACGGAAACGTGGGTTCTCTTCACAGCCTTCCACTCATTCCTG
>NW_006772141.1:1185459-1230421 GCF_000442215.2 Lipotes vexillifer
GGGGGGGGGGGGGAGACTTTCCCCAGGCCCACCTGGGGAAGGATGTATTGCGGATCATAATTGCTGGAGATGGAAAACTTTGGAAGGAGGGGGTGAACTCTTGTTCTAGGAAATGAGAAAAATAAACCTAAATGTCTGCTGGACTCAGAGCCCGCCTTTCTCCCAAGTCTCGGCGTGGTCTTCCTTGGTTTCCGCTCCAACCACCCACTTCTTGCTGGAGATACGGACGCTTTTCCACATTTTCTTTACCCCTCCTGCTTACTCTCCTTAATCTGTGAATTATGCATTCCCATTGGCAGGAGTCTAAAGTGCCAGGCAGTGCACCAGCACCACACCTGGCCCTGCTTCTCCCCTGCAAGCCTGTAGGGTGCAGGAAACACCCTAACTCCAGCAGCTGGGAGACTGTGCTGGGGCGGCTGCTCCATGGGCACCAGGAAGGCTTCCTGCAGGAGGTGGCATGGACCCTGAGTCCCGGAGGAGGGGACGGAGCTGACTGGGTGAAGAGGAGTCCAGGAGGCAGGAGGATGCACTTGCAGGAAAGAGGGAAGAAAGAAGGGTTGCCCCACAGCACAGAGGCAGCCCGAGTGTGGGCAGTGGGGAGGGGAGGGGCCGGGAAGGGGCTTGGGCGGGACGTGGAGGGCTGGGGGCTGCATTCAAGGGCCTTGGGGACCTGAATCAACCAATCCAACATCTCTATCTTGTCTTCCCAGTGAGCTCCTTGAGGGCAGGCATGCATCTGCTTCTGAGCAGAGGTGGCAGCAGGTTCTTGGAGCAACAGATGCCTCCGCTCTCTTTGTCTCTATTTCCCTTAAGACTCTTGTCACGGTGTCAGCTCTTACAGATGCCAAATACGAGGAGGCTGTGGCTCCCATTAAACGTTGAGTCCCTTGGGAGCAGGGAGGTACCTATTCCTCCTTATAAGCCATCTTTCCTCCCTCCCTCCCTCCCCTCCTTTGTCTATTCATTCAGCAGATTCTTAGTGAGCGCCCTCCATGGGCCAGGAATGTGTAGATGCTTGTTCCCCCAGTGCTTGTAAATCAAAGATGTCTGATGAATATTCTATCCATTTACAGCTATTCACTGAGCCCCCGCCCTGTGGTAGCTCTTGGTACTGGAGGAAGGAAAGGGTTGGGAAGGGAGTACGTGCAGGGGGAGGGTGGGTCCCTTGTCCTGGGGTCTCCTGGGATCTGCAGCGAGGAGGAGCTGAGAGTCAGGCAGCCCCAAGGCGTGTGGTCCCCTGGACAGGGGTTGGGGAAGGGACTGCAGCCTCAATGTCACGTGTAGGCAGGTCTCTGGGCCCCTGTGGTTTATAAAGTGCCCTCCACACCCATTCCCCCTGTGGATCTGCAGAACCTCCCACTCAGGACAGTGGGTCAAGGACACCCCTCCCCTCTCAGTTGGGAGCTGAGCCCCAGAGAAGCACAGGGAGTGGCCGGGGGAGTGTGAGCCTGCGAGTGGGACTCTGGGTCTGGGGCTCCCCCGCCCCTGCATAGCTGCCCACACACCCTCCCCTAGGACCCCTGCAGACACTGGGCCCAGAAGTGCCTCTCCCTCTGCTGTCCCCCTTGTTATTGGTCTCCTGAATCCCATGTCCTGGCCTGTGTGTCTGTGCTCAGTTTATCTAGAGCCAGACCCCTTCCGCCCTTCCCGGTTCCTCCTGGTGCATCCCCAGCGGCTCCCCTGGGTGAGTGCACTGGGCACCTGGCTGGCCTCCCTGCCTCCATGCTGGTCCTCGGCTGTCTGTTCTCCATTCTGCAACCTGGGTGATCCGTTTAAAACATGACTCAGATCGTTCACTCTTTGGCCCAAAACCTTGTGAGGAGTCTCTATTTCCCTTAGAGGGGGGCAAGTCGAGGGGTCTGCAAGGCTCCAAGTGACCTGAATCCCCCCTGGGGTCCTGACCTCTCCCAACATTCCCTCTCACTTCCTCTGCTCTGCTGCTCTGGCCTCACTAACCCTCAACCACACCAGGCTCCCTCTTGTCTTACAGGTTTTGCACTGGCTGTTCCCTCAGCCAGGAATGCTTTTCCCCACCATAGTCACATCGCTCAATCCCTCACCTCAAACATCACCTAAGGGCCACCCTGCTTACAATCACAAACTGCTTGCGGGTCCCATTTTTTTCATGATTTTACTGTGCTTTACTATCCCCACCTCCCCACTTCTCCCATCTCAAAGTACCAAATAATTTATTATATTTATTTCCTGTCTGTCTCCTCCAACTACAAAGTAAGTGCCATTAGGGCAGGGAATTTACTGTTTTATTCGCTGACCTACCCTCAGAGTCTAAATTAGTCCTTGAGACATAGCTTGATCTTCATTCATTCATTCAATCAGTGCTGAATGGTTGAATGAATAAATGAGTGAATTAGTGTTTAGCCCGTGCAAAGCTGATGCTCACGTCTGTCTCAGCTGAGCCCCCAACTGATCCCAGTCCCATCTGCCCCCCTCCACCTGCAAGAGGTGGAGCCACGGAGAGAACAGCATGAGTGTCGGGGGTTGTGTGAGGATCCTCAGGACTCAGCGCATGTCAGTGTCAGAGGAACCCTCAGGCCCGCCCCCTCTGATGTCATCATCTTAGAGAAGGAACAGTTCAGGCCCAGAGCCACGCAGGCGGCCAAGGGCAAGGTCACCCCTGGACGGGCCCTCTCACCTCTGACCCCGCCCCTGGACATTACTGAGGCCCGGGGGCTGGGGGTCCGGAGTCCAGGAAGAGGGGGAAGGGCCGAGAAGGCAGGTGGGCCCACAGCTCCGGGTCCTGGGGTCAGTCACCTGGGCTGCAGGGAGTCTCTCCACCTCCTCAGCGGCTCTGGGAGCAGCTTGGCCTCCAAGGTCGTGCATTTTGCCCTCGTCAGGGAGGATGAAGGGCGCGCTGTCGTCGCTGGTGTACCTGAGCTCCACCGCGGTGCAGGCAGCTCCTCGTCCCGGAAGTAAGGCGTTTCCAGGTCCCCAGTGGTCATCATGGGCGCCTCCACTGTCCTGTTCTCGTTCACGTGGAACTCTGACTTATAAGTACGGCTGGGATCAAAGGGCTTCGTCCACTGGGCTAGAGGTGGAGGGACAGGTGAGGGGTCTGTGGTGCAAGGGCTGCAGGCGTCTCACTCCTCTGCCCTGGTCCCTGAGCGCGGGAGACCCTCCCCACACCAGCAGCCCCCCACGTGCCTCTAGGGATGGCCCTGCTAGGTTTGCAAATATACCTGGGCAGGTGGGTAGGCCCTTGGGGACGGGGGTGAGCCCACAGGTCTGGATTGTCAAGGGGGACATGAAACAAAACTGGTTAATTGTGCTACGTGAGAAACCAACAGGAACAGGACAGGGCAAGGGAGAGATGGGGTGAGGCTGGGACTGCGGAGAAATGGGAGCTCCTGGTCCTTAAAGGGAGCAGTGTTAGTGACCAGTGGTTAGTCACTGGCTTTGCAGGGAGGACACATGTCCCCGCAGCCTTGTGAGCCAGGCTGAAGCAGGAGCCACATGGGTACCAGGAGGGCAGGGCGGGGTCAGTAGAGGAGAGGGCTGGGGTCTCCCCGCAGGAGGATGGAGCATTCAGCGATGGGGGCTTCTTTGGGAGATTAGGGCCCTGGGGCTTCACGGAGTGTGTATCCACCCCCGCTTCCTGCTTTGTTTGCACCCCTGCCTGTGTCCCCAGAGTTAGAGGCAGGAGCAGAGGGAACGCCGCGCTGGCTGGGGTGCCCCTGGTGGGGAGATCTGGAAGGAGAAAGTCCTAGACCAGGGCAGGGTTGTAGGAGAGGAAAGCACAGGAGGCTGAAAGAGCAAGCATAGCAGGACAGGCCTGGATTAGTTTTCCAGAGAAATGGGATTCTATGCCTTCATTTACAGAGGAAAACCCAGACCCAGGAGGGCTGGCCATGGCTGCAGCCAGGAGCTCCCAGCACAGGGCTAACTTGTCTCCCCAGAGCTAGTGTCTCTTAGGCACCTGACCACGCCCAGATTCGATGATAGTTTTTCATGTCCTCATCTATTCTGGGTCTCTATTGCACTACTGGCTCCATATATGAAAATCTATCTGCCTTCACTCTGACCCTTATGAATTTCCAGGCTGAGGTTTGCAATATCGAGTTTCTCTCAATGCGACTGGGCACTGGTCCAACTAGAATCTGTGAAAATACACTGCCCTGGATATTGTCCTCCCGAGACTTTCCGCAGATGGTGGCCTTGCCATTCCCGCCCTCAAGATGATAGAAGCATACAATTGAAGAGCCTTGGGGTGTCCAGGCTGCTCAGAGGCTGTCACACCGTGAAGATGGCTGCCAGCCCCACCTTAAGCCCCGGAGACCAAGACGCTTATAGGGAGCCCAGGTCAGACACAGCCCACATTGCGCACAGCAGAGGCCTTCCTGAGCGTGTCCGACAGCATCTCAACAGGCAGGAACCTGGAGTTCCCGGCCCCCACGGACAGAGCTGAAAGAACAGCTTCTGGCAGCCAGGCAAGTTGAAGTAAGAAAAAAAAGTCTCTCTCTGCCTCACACAAAGTAGTGGCTCCTCTGCACTTATGCCCTGTAAAGTGACGTATAATTTGGATAAAAGTAAAGTAGACAAAGCCTATGGCCGGGGCAGGGCCTTGCTGCCTAAGTTCCCTTAAGCGACGGGGAGCCCCTTCTGCAATGGTTTGATAACAACACAGGTGGCTCAGCCAGAAGAGAAATAGTCCTGGAGCCTCAGAACTAATTTTGTTTATCTTCCCAAACCCCAATCTGGCCACCCACCTTTAAAGAAGATGTAATTCACCAGCATCATCTTTGTGAGCTTGTCAAGGTCCTCGAACAACTCCACAATTTTCCCCTGCGTTTTATTCCCCACATAGTCATTGATGAGCTTCTGGGCAGTGTCGGAATCCCGGAAGTCGGTGGAGAAGGCCTCGGAGGCACACAGCGCCCGGGCATCTTCCCTGAACTTGTCCAGAAGCTTCAGCTGCTCCTGGACGAACATGGCGTCGCCCACGCTCAGCTGCAGCTGGTCGCTGGGTCGGCCGAGCATCTGCAGGAGGTGCTGGAAGCCCTGGTGGATTTTGGCCTCGGGGGTCTCTGTGAGGTTGAACTTGAGGCCTGCCAGGGTCTCCGTCAGGGTGGGTCCGCGGCCCCCAAGGACAGGAAGAGGCCAAGGCCGTGGAGACGCGCGGGGGGTAGGAGATGACGTTCTCATTGGAGGCCTTCAAAGCCAGCTGCTTGTAGAGGCTGAAGGCGAAGTCGGTGTTGCTGGAGACGAATGTGTGGTCGCCCACAGGCGCCCCTTTGTGTTGGTCCCCTGGGGTCACATCCTCCGGGTCAAGCCCCGCCCCCTGGGAGGCAGTGGACACTGGAGCAGAGCCCAGCCACCAGGAGCCCCAGAGCCAGGAGGGGGGACATCCCCTCTGCCCTCATCTCTGAAAAGCAAAGCTCCTTTAAGTCTCGGTGTGTCAGATGATGTCCCAACCACCACCCAGTGTGCCCACGTGGTCTCTGTTCTCTCTGCCTCTGCTGCTTTGTGACCTCCCAGTTCTAGACACCCTCCTGGGCTCCCAACATACATGAGGAGGCTTTGGGCTCCCTCTCACCCTTTGAAGCAAGTCTTGTAATTGTTACCAATCTCCCCAATGGAGAAACTGGGCACAGAGAGGGAAAGGGGCTTTTCCAAGGTCACCAGCAAGGAAGTGGAGGAGCGAGGGTGCGAAGCCTGGGTTGCCTGGCTCCAGGGTGGAGCTGGTGATGGGTGTGAGGTGCTGTCCAGTGAGAACCCATCCCCCTCCTGCTGGGAGAGCAGCCACCATCAGAGGGGACTAGGCAGCAGGGGCTCCGTTTCCACTATGTCTCCTGTCTGCCCCCCAGGATGGAGCCCTGGACTTAGAGGACACAGCACCTCTCCCGGCCTCTTGATGACAAGCATGTGACATTAGGGGGGCACTCTCATTGTGGTACCTCGTTGCAGTGAGGGTTCAGTGAAAGAGGCCACCACAAGCAGCTGGGCCAGCGGCGCTGATAAGTGTTGCTGTAAAGAACAAGGAGGGTAGAGTGTTCTTTTCAGGCCCTGGCAGGTGAACACATGGTGGTTGATTCCACCGTAAGCTTGGAAAAGCCTCCTAGTGGGGAGAAAGCTGGGTGGGCTCAGAGTCTCAGAGTCCTGGGCAAGGATTTCATTTTGGCCATTTGTGAGTGCCGTGTGGTGACAAGCAAGTGACTGAGCCTCAATTCCCGTCTCTGTCCATGTTGAATGGCTCAGGTGACATGAAATATGAAGGTGCTGGGCTCATAAGAAGAGTTCCAATGGTGTCATCTCCACATGCCACCCTCTTTAGGAGCTTACAAGCCAGAGCTGTGATCCGTGGGGACAGGAGACAGAGCTACTGCCTGGAAGCCTCCAGGAGAGACTGAGTTCAAAGCTGGAGACCTCAGCAAACAGGACTGTTTACCTTCAGCCTCTGCCCCTTCATCTGAGAGTTCAGAGGAGAAAGGGCTGCTGGGGTGGTGTGGGGGAGGGGAGGAGAGAGGAAGAGAAAGAGAAAAGGGGCAGAGGAGGGAGAGGAGAGGTGGGAGGGGGTGGCGGGGAGGGAGCTGAGCTGAGTCTCATCCAGAGGCCGGTGGAGAGGCCTTCGGACAAGCGGGGGGGGACAGAGGTGATCAACTGTCCCAAATGTCAGTTTCCTCAGTGCTGATGCACCCGTTTCTTTCAAAAAAGAGTCAAACGTTATCCCCAAAATTATTTCTGGAGAAATAGTACCTGTGTATTTGGCCTGGTTGGAGGGCTCTGTTTCTGAGCAGTCTGTGTTTTCAGTGCTGGACAGACTCACCTCCTGTCTGCTTGGCTGTGGGGCCCTTCAGGGAGAGTGTAGCCCAGGAAACCCCCCTGGAGACCTTGCAGCCTCTGCCCAGAGGGACCCAGGGCACTAATTCTGTCCGCCCGGCCCTGTTGAGAGCAGCACCCTGTGCCAGACAAGGAGACGCGCCTCATGGCCCTGGTGGGTGTTCTGACCCTGGCGGTGGATGCACAGCTATATGGGGTGCACAGCTGGCTCAAATCAGAATCCCACAGAGGGTCTTCCCTGGTGGTCCAGTGTTTAAGACTCTGTGCTCCCAATGCAGGGGGCTGGGGTTTGATCCCTGTTGAGAAAACTAGATCCTGCATGCTGCAGCTAAGAGCCCTCATGCTGCAACTAAAGATCCTGCAAGCCGCCACGAAGATCCCGGGTGCCCCAACTAAGACCAAGTGCAGCCAAATAAATAAATAAATATTAAAGAAAAGAAAAGAATCCCCCAGAGTCAAAGGCAGAGATGACCCCAGAAGCCCTGGTGGCATGTCCCTCCCTTTGCAGAATCAAAACAGACCCAGAGAGAAGACTGGTCTTCAGAGGGCGCAGAACCCTCCCAGCATCGTGACACAGGTCCTCCTGCCTCATGTTCCACAGGCCCCATGCAGAGTACTAGAACCATACTAAGAAAGGTTTCTCCAAATGTGGGCGCATCACAGATTAACTGCCTGGGAGGGCGGGATGTGGGGAGTGGATCCAGAGCCGCCACCTGCCTGGGATGCTGGATTTTCATGGGTGCTGCTGTCTGTCTGTCCCGCAAAGATCTCCTCCCCTGCTTGCGAAATGTCTGCAGGGACAACACAGTGTTCTGTCCTCAGACTGGAAATGGGCAGATGATCATTTCTGATAACAAGATTTATTAGATCTACTTGAACAACCTAGTTACAGAAACTGCTTTTGGTCCCTTAAAAAAAAAAAAAAAAAAAAACTAAACTAAAAATAAACAAAAAAAATTTCCCTTGAGAGTGTTTTCTCCTGTTTAATAAAACTCACTGAGGAATGTGTGAAAGCTCAGAATATGTAAAAAGGGACTTTGAAAAATCTTCATGACTTTTGTTCTTTTTTAGAAAAAATATCAACTCTTCTTAGTTTTTCCCCCTTTTTATGATTTACTCATTGAGGACCATGTAAAAACCCAGAAAATGGAAAGAAGAATATTTGAAAATATTCCCCAGAATTTTATCACTCTGGGACAGCCCTAGCAAACATTATCTTCTGTTTCTTTTGTGTCATTTTTTTATGTTTGTTTGCGAGTGTGTGTATATGATGGGAATCTCCAAACACAAACTCAGATAACTTTAAAATGCAATACACCTTATATGTATATAGCTCGATTTGCATGTTGATACATGAGAAAGAAAGGCATGTCTAAATAGACTAAGTGGGAGAGACCTTCAAGATAGTGGAGGAGTAAGACACGGAGATCACCTTCCTCCTCACAAATACGTCAAAAATGCATCTACATGTGGAATATCTCCTACAGATCACCTACTGAACGCTGGCAGAAGACCTCAGACTTCCCAAAAGGCAAGAAACTCCCCTCGTACCTGGGTAGGGCAAAAGAAAAAAGAAAAAACAGAGACAAAAGAATAGGTACGGGACCCGCACCAGTGGGAGGGAGCTGTGAAGGAGGAAAGGTTTCCACACACTAGGAAGCTCCTTCGCGGGCGGAGACGGCGGCTGGCGGAGGGGGGAGCTTCGGAGCCACGGAGAAGAGCGCAGCCACAGGGGTGCGGAGGGCAGAGCGGAGAGATTCCCGCACAGAGGATCGGTGCCGACCGGCACTCACCAGCCCGAGAGGCTTGTCTGCTCACCTGCCGGGGTGGGCGGGGCTGGGAGTTGAGGCTTGGGCTTCGGTTGGTTCCCAGGGAGAGGACTGGGGTTGGCTGCGTGGACACAGCCTGATGGGGGCTAGTGCACCACAGCTAGCCAGGAGGGAGTCCGGGAAAAAGTCTGGACCTGCCTAAGAGGCAAGAGACCATTGTTTTGGGTTGCGTGAGGAGACAGGATTCCTGCACTATGTGCCCACAGACAGCAGAGCCCCACCTAAGCAAGCTCCAGAGACAGGCGCAAGCCATGGCTATCAGCTCCGACCCCAGAGACAGTCATGAACTGCTAACACTGCCACCACTGCCACCAAGAATCCTGTGTGCAAGCTCAGGTCACTATCCGCACGCCCCCTGGGAGCCAGTGCAGTATGCTACTGCCAGCTTCCTCAGACCCAGGGACAACTTCCCTGGGAGAACACATGGCGCACCTCAGGCTGCTGCAATGTCACCCTGGCCTCTGACGCCACAGGCTCATCCCGCATTCCAATTATGACTACCGTATCCCTCCCTCTCCCTAGCCTGAGTGAGCAAGAGAGCCCTAATTAGCCGCTGCTTTAACCCCCTCCTGTCTAGGTGGTGAACAGACACCTGAGGGTGGCCTACACACAGAGGCGGTGGCAAAACCAAACCTGAACGCCAGAAGCTGTGCGAACGAAGAAGAGAAAGGGAAATCTCTCCCAGCAGCCCCAGGAGCAGTGGATTAAATCCCCACAATCAGCTTGATAAACCTTGCATCTGTGGGATACCTGAATAGACAACAAATGTTCCTAAAATTGAGGCGGTGGACTTTGGGAGCAACTGTAGACATGGGGTTTGCTTTCTGCATCTGATTTATTTTTGGTTTTATGTTTATCTTAGCTTAGTTTTTTTGTTTTGTTTTGTTTTTATCTTTTTAATTTTTATTTATTTATTTATTTTTGGCTGTGTTGGGTCCTCGTTGCTGTGCACAGGCTTTCTCTAGTTGCGGCGAGGGGGGGCTACTCTTCGTTGCGGTGCACAGGCTTCTCACTGCGGTGGCTTCTCTTGTTGTGGAGCACGGGCTCTAGGCACGTGGGCTTCAGTAGTTGTGGCTCATGGGCTCTAGAGCACAGTCTCAGTAGTTGTGGTACGTGGGCTTAGTTGCTCCATGGCATGTGGGATCTTCCCAGAGCAGGGCTTGAACCCGTGTCTCCTGCATTGGCAGGTGGATTCTTAACCACTGTGCCACCAGGAAAGTCCTATCTTAGTTTAGTTTTCAGTGCTTGTTATCATTGGTGGACTCGTTTATTGGTCTGGTTGCTCTCTTCCTTTTTAAAAATTTTTTTTCCTTTTTTCCCTCTTTGTGAGTGTGTGTATATGTTTCTTTGTGTGATTTTGTCTGATTAGGTTTACTTTTACCATTTTGCCGAGGGGTCTGTCTGGTTTTGTTTGTTTGTTTTTTCTTGTTTATTTTTTGTTTGTTTTTTCTTTCTGTAAGTGTGTATGTGTATGCTTATTTGTGTAATTTTGTCTGTTTAGGTTTGCTTTTACCATTTGGTTTGGGGTTCTATCTGCTCTTATTTTGTTTTTTCTTCCTTTTCTTCTCAGCCATGCAGCTGTGAGGGTTTTGGTGCCTCGCCCAGGTGTCAGGCCTGGGCCTCCGAGGTTGGAGAGCTGAGTTCAGGACATTGGATCACCAGAGACTTCCCAGCCCCGCATAATATCAATTGGTGAGAGCTCTCCCAGAGATCTCTGTCTCAACACTAAGGCCCAGCTCCACCCAACAGCCAGTAAGCTCCAGTGCTGGACGCCCCATGCCAAACAACTAGCAAGACAGTAACACAACCCCACCCATTAGCAGAGAGGCTGCTTAAAGTCATACTAAGTTCACAGAGACCCCAAAACACACCACCGGGTGTGGCCCTGCACACCAGAAGGACAAGATCCAACCCCACGCACCAGAACATAGGCATCAGTCCCCTCCACCAGGAAGCCTACACAAGCCACTGAACCAACCTCACCCACTGTGGGCAGACACCAAAAATAATGGGAACTACGAACCTGCCACCTGCAAAAAGGAGACCCCAAACACAGTAAGTTAAACAAAAAGAGAAGACAGAGAAATATGCAGCAAATGAAGGAGCAAGGTAAAAACCCCCCAGACTAAACAAATGAAGAGGAAATAGGCAGTCTACCTGAAAAAGAATTCAGAGAAATGATAGTAAAGATGATCCAAAATCTCAGAAATGGAATGAGGAAAATACAAGAAACGTTTAACAAGGACCTAGAAGAGCTAAAGAGCAAACGAACAATGATGAACAACACAATAAATTAAAAATTCTCTAGAAGGAAATCAATAGCAGAATAACTGAGGCAGAAGAATGGCTAAGTGATCTGGAGGATAGAGTAGTGGAAATAACTGCCACAGAGGAGGATAAAGAAAAAAGAATGAAAAGAATTGAAGACAGGCTCAGAGACCTCTAGGACAACATTAAATGTACCACCATTTGAATTATAGAAGTCCCAGAAGAAGAAAAGAAAAACAAAGGGTCTGAGAAAATATTTGAAGAGATTATAGTTGAAAACTTCCCGAACATGGGAAAGGAAATAGTCAATCAAGTCCAGGAAACATAGAGAGTCCCATGCAGGATAAATCCAAGGAGAAACAGGCCAAGACACATATTAATCAAACTATCAAAAATTAAATACAAAGAAAACATATAAAAAGCGGTAAGGGAAAAGCAACAAATAACATACAAGGGAATCCCCATAAGGTTAACAGCTTATCTTTCAGGAGAAACTCTGCAAGCCAGAAGGGACTGGCAGGACATATTTAAAGTGATGGAAGGGAAAAACCTACAACCAAAATTACTCTACCCAGCAAGGATCTCATTCAGATTCAACAGAGAAATTAAAACCTTTACAGACAAGCAAAACCTAAGAGAATTCAGCACCACCAAGCCAGCTTTACAGCAAATGCTAAAGGAACTTCTCTAGTCAGGAAGCACAAGAGAAGGAAAAGACCTACAATAACAAACCCAAAACAATTAAGAAAATGGTAATAGGAACATACATATCACTAATTACCTTAAATGTAAATGGATTAAATGCTCCAACCAAAAGACATAGATTGGCTGAATGGCTACAAAAACAAGACCCATATATATGCTGTCTACAAGAGACCCACTTCAGACCTAGGGACACATACAGACTGAAAGTGAGGGGATGGAAAAAGATATTCCATGCAAATGGAAATGAAAAGAAAGCTGGAGTAGCAATTCTCATATCAGACAAAATAGACTTTAAAATAAAGACTATTACAAGAGACAAAGAAGGACACTACATAATGATCAAGGGATCAATCCAAGAAGAAGATATAACAATTGTAAATATTTATGCACCCAACATAGGAGCACCTCAATACATAAGGCAAATGCTAACAGCCATAAAAGGGGAAATTGTCAGTAACACAATAATAGTAGGGGACTTTAACGCTCCACTTTCACCAATGGACATATCATCCAAAATGAAAATAAATAAGGAAACACAAGCTTTAAATGACACATTAGACAAGTGATTTCATGAGCCAGGTTTTAACCTAGAAGCTGGACATCCAGCAGGGAATGAAACAGGTAAAGCTCCTACTGTCAAGGTGAGTCATCTCTCTAGTTCTAGAACATTACCCTTAATGGAAGTTTGGGGTCAGTAATCCAGTGGTCTGCAAAAGTTTTCTGCAAAAGACCAGAGAGTGACTATTTTACATTTTGAGAGTCACATTTGGTCACCTCCTCCTCCCTTCCCCTCCCTTTTCTCCTTCTCTTTTCCTTTTTTTAGCAAACTTTTACAAATGGAAGTTAAATATAATTTTAAAATATTTTCATAATATTATATATAGTATATTAAAATATAATTCTTAGCCTGTGAGATACACAGAAACAATCTGTGGGCGTATTTGGCCAGGGACCTGGCTTTACTGGGAAGTGACCAGATGCACATGGAATCCATAAACGTGGAGAAGCATTTCCCTCCTTTAGTTCAGGCTCACGTCACAGCTTCCAGCCACAAATGGCCCATAGAGGTCTGGGGTTTGGGTGAAATTCTTTGCCTCCCTCCCACCTCACCTTTCCATCCCACCCTCCTTGCAACTGCAGGGAAGCCCTTACCCACTGGAACCTTCTCGTTTTTCTCTCCCTTCTTCTCTCCATCTCTCTCTTGTTTCTATGGCCTCTTGGTCCTGAAAAGCCCTCTGCTTCTTTCATTTCCCCCAATCCCCTTCTCCTAGCTCCTGGTCAGGTTGCCAGATTGTCATTCATCCATTCAGTCCCACCAGGCTCCAGGTGGGACTCCCTGGGTGGGACCAGGTCGGTGCTGCATGTTCCACAAGCAGAACATCTAGTAGATAGTCTCTGTCTGACTTTGCTACAACTGACTGCCTCTTTGTGTATCTATGATTCTGATTATGTTGGTTATTTTGATTATTAGGTCTTGGTCTGAGCTAACCTCCAGGAAAGTGGTTTAGGAAGAAGTAAAAATTCCAATATCTAATCTCATGGCTTTGCCCAAGGACCCGCAGCTGTTAAATGGTAGAGCTGGTAGAGCTTGGAAAAAACAACCAACCCAAAGCCAAAATCAGGCTCTCTCTACCCTTCCTGCTCTTTCTTAAAAAAAAAAAATAGGAAGACATTTCCATGCTTGAGCATATGAAAGAAAATTGAAGTCTTGGGAGTATAATTCTTGCACAAGTGTTGGGGCCACTGCTTTTTTAAGGCACTGATTGTCTGTGGATCTGCACAGGAAGGCTGTGTCCTTTAGGTGGGGTGGGGTCCTAGCTGAAAGTGTGCTCTGTCCCCATCAGTCACCACTGAGTGAGAGATACATTTTTTTTGTTAATGTTGAGTGAAATGATTATTTTTAAATGCTGATAACCTAGAGAGAAAAAAAAAAAGGTTGATAAGACAGGGAAGGAAGATATTAATCCATGGGTATTAATCAAGTTGGTATTGTGCATTGATGGGGCCTTGAGCTGTAAGGGACCTGCAGGAACAACCAGTGTGAGGTGTCCTGTCTCATGGGTGGACAAATACCTGGAGACCAGAGTCCAAGTGTCCTGGGAGAAGCTGGGACACAGGGGATCTTGGGAAGAGCTTGGCCCACAGAGATCCCTGGAGGGAGGGCTGACTTTGACTTTTTTTAATTAATTTTTTAATATTTTAATTTATTTTTGGCTGCATCAGGTCTTCATTGCTGCACACGGGCTTCCTCTAGTTGCGACGAGCGGGGGCTACTCTTCGTTGTGGTGAGAGGGCTTCTCATTGCGGTGGCTTTTCTTGTTGTGGAGCATGGGCTCTATGTGCGTGGGCTTCCGTAGCTGTGGAACATGGGCTCAGTAGTTGTGGCGCACGGGCTTAGTTGCTCCGTGGCATGTGGGATCTTTCTGGACCAGGGCTCAAACCCGTGTCCCCTGCATTGGCAGGCAGATTCTTAACCATTGCGCCACCAGGGAAGTCCCTGACTTTGACTTTCTGACTAGCCAGGCTGAGACTGTCTGTCTCTGGGGCTGAGAAAGACCAAGGGGAACACAGAACTAAGATCTGTCCCAGGAACCTCCGAAAGGCGGTGCTCAACACAACCAGTGTAGGGAGAGATAGGGCTGCTCCTTCACCATCATACCTAACAAAACCTAGAGGTTGACGGGTGTGTTACTTCCTATGGCTGCTTATACAAATTACCACATACTTGGCAACTTAAAACACAGCCTCTAGGGCAGATTCCACTCCTTGCCTCTTCCAGATGCTGCTGGCTGACCACACCCTTTAGCTTATGGGTGCATCTCTCCAATCTCTTCCTCCGTAGTCATATTGATTTTTCTTCTGTCTGTGTCAAAGCTCTCTCTACCAATCTTATAAGGACTCTTGCGACGGCACATAGGGTTCACAGGGATAATCCAAGACAACCTCCCCATTTCCCATCTCATGATCCTTCCGTTAATCACGTCTGTCATAATCCTACCCCCACTCCCAGCATCAGTTTTGTGGGCATAAAGGTAACATACACAAGTTTCACATGTTCAGACATGAATATATTAGGGAGTCATTTTTCAGCTTACATCAATGGACAACAAAGGAAAAAAACGAAATACAGAGCTCTCAAATGCTTCATAAATGGAGGAGCAGGGAGAATGAGAGAGAGAGAGATAGAGACAGAGAGACAGACAGAGAGAGAGAGGTGAGTAGGGTAAGTATTTTGGACGGTCTCATCTTATTAGGATGGGAGATAGCCACGGGATTTGGGGCAGGTTAATATTACATTTGGTGGGAAAAAAGAGTATGTTTTGATTGGAATAAAGAGCTGGTATCTAATTTCCAAGGATAGTTGAAACATACATCCAATTATGACCAGTGATAAAGGGAAGGTAAATATCAAAAGGTATAAGTGTATTTGACCCTCCAAATGGACAGATGGCAAAAAAAGAAAATAATAGAATTGTAGTCAAAGTCGAAAATATACGGAAAAGAAAAAGGAATAAACAAGAAAGCAATACATTGTAAATCTAAATTATGATGAAGGAACACATGGGAGAATAAATTTTCCAAAGAGAACCAAAACCACATTTGCCATCCCACAATGTGATCTTGGGACTCCCCAGGTGGGCTTTTATGACCACATCAACCAGTATGGGAAAGAAGGACAAGTGACTTCTGAGGCTACACAGTACTGTGAGGAAGGCCAAGCCACATGGAAAGATTCATGTTGTTGTCCTGACCACAGCTCCAGCCAAGGTCTTTGCTTACAGCCAGCATCAACCACCAGACATGCGAGGGAGGAAGACTTAAATGGTTTCAGCCCAGCCATTGTCTGAGAGTAACCACAGGAGACACCCAGGGTGAAAATGACCTCATTGAGCCTAGTCAGAGTGGAACGCAAGAATTGTGAGAATTAATAACAAGGAATGATTGTTTTATAACACTACATTCTATACTTAGCAAAAATATTCTTCAAAATTGAAGGCTAACTATAGATTTTTTTAGAGAAACCAAAGATCAGACAACTCATTACAAAAAAATGGAAAAGAAAGTTCTTGGGATAGAAGGAAAATATACAGATAGAAAATGGTACCTAAACACAGGAATGAAGAGTAGCAAAAATAGAAAAAGTAGATTTTTTCCTCATTTTGAAACTCTTTGATGGATGTTGACTGTTTATAGCAAGAAATAAAAACAATTTGCCATGTATTGTGGAGTTTATAACCTATGTAAATTAAAGATAATACAACAATAGCACAAAGTACAAAAGGGAAAAAATCAAGAATATTGATGTAAGATTCTTACATTTTACTTGAAGAGGTATAATGTTATTTGAAAGTATACATTGACAAGTTAAAGATTTATTGTAGATTTTTAATCTACTGAAAAAAATGTAAAACAAAGAAGTATAGCTTATAAGCCAACAGTTGAGTAAAACAAAAACATAAAAACTCCTCAAATAACCCAAAAATATGGCAAGAGAAAAAATTCAAAACACAGATGGATCAAATATGAAACAAATAGAAAGTTAGTAGTCTACCCTAACCATATCAGTGATCACATTCTGTAATAAAAATTATAGCAATTCATTCATTTATTCATCCATTTATTCACTAACTATTTATTGAGTACCTACTATCTGTTAATCATTACAGCCTTATTGAGAATACAATGGTGTACAAAAGTGTCAGAGTCCCAGCTCTCAAGGAGCTTTGAGTGTAATAATGGACACAGATGAGTAGCTTGCAATTAAAATATATTGTGATATATTCTTTGATAACAGAGTGGGTCAGGCTGGGCCTCTACCTCATACCGTATATAAAAATGAACTCAAAATGGATCAAAGACCTAATTGTAACACCTAAACCCAAAAAAACTCCTAGAAGAAAACAAAGGACTAAATCTTCATGACTTTAGATGTGGCAATGGATTCATAGATCTGACACCAAAAGCATGAGCAACAACAAAAAAAGGAGGTAAATTGGACTTCATCAAAATTAGAACTTTTCACATGTCAAAAGACACTATCAAGATTGCAAAAAGACAACCTGCAGAACGAAAGTAAATATTTCCAAGTCATGTATCTGATGAGGAAATTGTATCTAGCATATTTAAAGAATACATACAACTCAATAATTAAAACACAAACAATCCAATGAAAAACTAGACAAAGAACTTGAATAGACATTTTTCCAAAGAAGATACACAAATGTCCAATAAGCACTGAACAAATGCTCACCATCATTCATCCTTAGGGAAATGCAAATCAAAACCCTAACCTGGCATCTACTAGGATGAAATAATAATGATGATGATGGAAAATAAATAACAAGTGCTGTCAAGCATATGGAAAAATTGGACCCCTCATACATAGCTGGTGAAAATGTAAAATGATGCAGCTGCTGTGGAAACTGGTTTGGCTGTTCCTCAAAGAGCTAAAGGTAGAGTTACCATATGACCCAGCAATTCCATTCCTAGGTGTACACACGAGGAAAATGAAAACATACATTCACACACAGACCTGTGCATGAATGTTTACAGTAACATATTCATAACACTCCCCAAAATTGAAGCAGGCAGATGTCCATCAAATGACCAATGGATAAACACAGTATGGTACATTCAGACAATGGAATACTATTCAACCATTAAAAGGAATGAAAAACTGACACATACAACGTGGATGAACCTTGAAGACATCAGCTGAGTGAAAGAAGCTGGTCACCAAAGATCACGTATTGTATGATTCCATTCATATAAAATGCCCAGACGCAAAATCCAGAAACACAAAACATATTAGTGGTTGCCAGGTGATGGGGAAAGGGGGGAACAGGGAGTGACAGCTTAATGGGTATAGGGTGGCCTTTGGGGGTGATTAAAATAGTTAGAAACTAAGAAGAAGTGATGGTTGCATAGCATCGGGAATGCACTAATTGCCACTGAATTTTACACTTTAAAATGGTTATTTTATGTTATGTAAATTTCACCTCAATAGATAGTGAGAGAGACTTAGAGATACAGTAACTAAACGCCACCTGTAGACATTGTTTGGATCCTAATTCAAAATAACCAACTGTAAACAAAGTTTGGGAACCAGCTAGGGAAGCAATGACTTGATATTTGATGTTATTAAGGAATTGTTTTTTACAGTGTGATATGCTACTGTGGGTATAAATTCTTATAGTTAAAATAAAATTCTGTGTAGGATTTGCTTCAAAACAACCCAAGGGGGAAACGGTTTGGGAGGTAAGGGGAAATGATGTTGGCCCCATGTTGATAATGACTGGAGTAGATTATATGTATGTGGGGCTCACTATGCCATCCTACCCATTTTGTATATCTTTGAATTCTTCCATAATAATAAGATGAAACGAAAAAAAAATCCTCGAGGGCAGGACTGTTCTTTATTCCCCAGTACTTAATGCATCCTTGGCATGAAGTGGGCACTCCATAGTGAATGAATGAATGAAACCATGCATCTCATCATAGCCCCTGTTGTACCCTCTCATTAATGAACATTAAGAGAAAGAACTGACGATCCTGAGTAGTCACGGAAAAGTGAGAGTGTTTATGTCCAGGCAGTGGATGTGCAGATTAAAACTAAACTCATAAAAAACAAAGCTGGGAGAAAGTGAAGTCTGGCTCACACCCATTAACCCACGAAATCTCTGTTTCTGCACTGAGACTGGAGGCCACCTTTGTGCCATCTCTGCCATCAAGCCAGCTCAGGAAGGACAAGGCTTTTGAGCTACAAAAGTTTTGTAAACACTTTTTCTGTTGAGTACATATTAACTTTTCTGTTTATGCTGCATTAAAGTAGAAAGTTCTATTTGTATTTGTATTTACCATTTAAAAACCACTCCAGCCAAAATGAATAAAGCATCATGATATTTGAAAGAGTCATTAGCCAAGCTCCTAGGAGGCAAGATCAATGACCTGAGCTGCGCTCCTGTGACGGGCACAACTGCAGCAGAAGGTGTCCCAGAGGAGAGAATGACACCAGGAGAGGCTGGAGCATTGCTCCAATGAGGTCAGTGCTTCCCTGGTTTAAAGAAAGTCCATCTGCATCATTAGGTTTCAGTTTTATGGCAACCTTGAGTGGTCAGGAGGGCAAAGGAGGAAACTGAGACTCAGGAGAGTCAGGCTGCAAACACCCGAGACTCAGCCCAGGACCCCAGCCCCAGTCTCAGGGAGCCTCCCATGCCCACAGCTCTTTCTCCTCCACACGTGGATTCCCACACAACCCGCACTGAGGGGTCAGTTGTTTTCCTCACTATGGGTGATGGGCCAAGGGAGCTTCAGAACAGTCTGTGTCATCCCAGGAGGCCAGCCTGCCACAATCCTCCCGGCAGAGATGAGCTTCTGTGCAAAGGGCCCTGCAGACTTGCTGAGTGACCCCAGCTCCTGTAAGGTTCAGATGAAGATTTCAATTTTAGGTGGTTGTGAGGCTGGAGTCTTGGCCCCGGACCAGCTTGGTGAGCAGGCCACAGGTCACCTCCTCACAAGACACACACATGCATCCCTTAAGTTCCAAGAGCTGCACATGTGAGCAACAGGCTGTGGGGTGCCAACTCACTCTGCCTCCATGACTTTGACCATACTCCTCTGGGCTGAAATCTTTTTCTTGGCTCTCTGCTGATCCATCTTCCAGTCTCAGCTCAGGAGCCACCTCCTCCAGGAAGCCTTCCAGGAACTCTCTAGAAATAAAGGCCTGCTGGATTCCTCCTATGGAGTCAATTGATGATTCCAGAGTTTTCCTTGTGGGCCACTCACAAGGCCATGATGGCTCTGGATGAGCAGAGTTCAGAGGCTGCTGCCACCACCAGCATCCAGCTCACTCCCAGGCCTCACCCCGAAGTGGACCCCACACCCTCTCCAGGTGCTGAGTTCAATTGACCTTTTCCTGCTCATGACTTTCCACACAGAAACAGGAAGCGTACTTCTGGGGAAGATTGTCAACCTATTGGGATCATGCCCCCTCGGGTGTACTGGATGACTCCAAAGGAACAGAGCAGGGAAGCACCCTGGGTAGTTCTATACGGCCCAGGAGACATCCCCAGACATCCGGGATTCCATTTCTTCATCTAGAAGTGAAATGGGAAATATTGGGGTGGGCCAAAAGTTTCATCCCCGTAAGATGTTATGGAAAAACCTGAATGAACTTGTTGGCCAACCCGATATTTTGAAGCAGTGATGATGGCAGATACTCTTGTACAAGCTTCATGCCGCCATGAAAATAACCACTGGCCCACGTGCCAGGATCTTCTGTTGCAGAATCGGGTTTAATGAGATATTCCATATACCGGGGCTCCCTTGCCTGGTTTTTATGGGAACCTATGGGGTGAGGGTAATAAAGGAGGTCAAGGCTGTGCCATCGAGAGCACACCTATGTACCAGGTGCTTTATATATTTTATCTCATTTTAAAATTATTTCCCACAACATATAAACAACTGTTAAGCTGAACCATATGAAATTGATTAGATTTGGCCTTATTTTTACCTGCAAATAAGGCATTTTTGTATAGTTCCACCTAATACTGTTTCTCCCTTCTCTTAGCTGAGGTTCAGAGCTTGAAAGTCATGCCCCAGCTCCCTCAGCTAGAAAGTAGCCAAGCTGGTATTCAGGTGTGTTTTATTTCAAAGCTAGACTTTCCATTCTCATTCATTTTCTAAATCGGTGATGTTCAAGCTTGGTTGCGTGCACACATCCTCTGAGGATCTGTTAGAAAGCAGATTTTGATTCAGTAAGTCTGGCCCAGGGCCTGAGGTCAGGCATTCCTCACAAGGCCCAAGGATGCTGAGGCCTCTGGTCGGGTGACCACGCTCTAACACATGCTAAATGCTCCTGTCCCTGTGACCCCAGGAGGGGTTTATATGGGTTTGGTCACCAGGGCACTGGAGCAGCATTGGCCCTTCAGTGCTTGTGTGGAGCTGAACATAATTGTGGCACTACCTTTTTGAAGCCTGCAGACAAAGCTTGCTGTAGGGTTACCTATTAATGAGTGTTTTGCAGGGAAATAAGTATTTTAAATAAAGCCTTTTTGCCCATTCTAGGCTTACCATGGGTGCTTGTCACTGTCTGTGGGCTGTGTTCCAAGTCAGTCACGGCAACTGGGACTTTGGCTATCAGCCGGCTCACATCTGTGTTCTCCAGCTGCGCAGAAGGGAACCACACAGGCTCTGGGGGCAGACACACCGGAGATCAGATCCCGCCCTGGTGCTCACAAGGTACCCACCTGGAGCGGTAAGAGAACAACAGGCAACACACAGAGCCGGGCTGAGTGCCTGTCAACTGGCTGTAACACATCATCCCATTTAACCCTCATTTAATATTTTACATTTACTCTCACAGATAAAACTTACTGATTTTTTTTCTCATCTTCAGTGAGAATATGCCCACCAAGCACCAGTGAGTCAATAAAGTTAGCTTCCCAGAATGGGGAGCCCCAGAGTCACTGAAGGTATCCCCTGAAAAATAGAGGTAAAAAGTACTGAAAAATGGGTGTCTCGTCTTCTGTTTTTTTGAGGGTTGACAGTAAGGGCCCCACACTCAAATGTTTACAGGGATAGGTGGACCTGTAGGGGGACGGGTAGAGAAAAAATAACAGCACAAGTTCAGTGGTGGATGTCAGCTGAGCTGGTGTTGGGAAGGCATAGGGAGTGGTGGGGACTGGGGTAAACTGGGTCTCATCTAAAGGGGGCATCCATTGTTGGCCTGCCTGTGACAGTGGCTTAGATGAGACAAAAATGTAAATTCCGACCTCACATAAAAGTGAGCTGGCATGGTAACTCTGCTTTACCCAGGCTTATTGTAAACTGTGGGTCTGCCATGCCTAGGGTGTTTTCCTCACCTGCACACTTGCAGACCATGCACCAGTGCTTTCACCCTCCAGCCAACAGGAAGGGAGCAAGGGAAAAAGTACAACCCATGAGTTACACATGTCTCTTCAGCTCATCTCCTATTGGCCAGAACCTAGTCACTTGGTGCACCTAGCTGCAAGAGAGGCAGACATGACACCTAGTGTCATTTCTATCTTAGGTTACCTTGTGTCCAGCCACAAATTGGAGGTTCTTTTATTTTAGAAGGGATGATTGGCTATTGGGGACCCCCTAATACACAGCCTCTGCCTAAGTTCTTGCCAGCCTCAGTTGGATATCACCTTACAGAAAGGTATCCCAGGGTTGCTGGCTTTTCAATATTTTAAGAGAAACTAAAAAGCCAGGTTTTTACGTGAAAATGTTCCCATTTTTGATGCTGACCACTAATTCAATTTAAAAACTTCTCATCTGGCCAACAGCGTGTAGGGTAAATAAGCACACAGTGGGTCTGGAAGGCAGCTGTGCAGAGCAGAGAGCAGTCAACAGGATCCCTAAGGCTGGCCCTATGAGATGCTGGCATCAGGACCTCTGTTAAAACCCGGTCCTGGGGTGTGACCTGCATTGAAATCCCCAGGCAAACATGAGACTGTCCCCCGAGAGTGAAGATGGCAGCTACGAAGCAGCTTAAATCACAAGACTACGTTTCAGAAATTTTTGCCCACATTTTACAAAAGATGTACCACACTTATTTTTAGACTATTTCTGTTAATAAAGCCAGTTTATACGAAATTCATTGTTATAACAACATAATCCGTAATTTTGCTGAAATGAAGGCAAAAATAATAAATATTACGAAAAATACATGAAGATTTGTGAATTATGTATATCTTTATTTCTCATCGAAACATTATCAGCCCATCACCAGACACCCAAGGCGCATGCAGTAAGTATTCGATTCAGTCATGATTGATATTTTGCTGATTTTCAGTCATGTAAAACTATAGCTGGAGCCAGAATTTTCAATCCTACTGTTTTAAAGGTACCAATTTTCAAGGGATGGATTTTATTCAGAAGTTGGCTTTAGCCTGATTAGTAGTTTTCAATCTTTGGGTACATGGGAAATGGCTTCCTTGATCCTGGCTTAGAGGTGGCGGGGGTCTCCTATCTGTCCCCTCTGGGCAAGGATAGAGCCCTGGAGGTGTGACAGCAGGAGGGAGGGGTGGACAAAGCTGGGACTCCTCAGACCAGAAAGAGGCAGAGGCCTGGAGCCAGAGGGGTCGCAGAGTAGGGGTGGGTCTGCTGAGCTGAAGGGTTCACCCATCATTCATTCCACAAGCATCTACTGAGTGCTCACTGCACACCAAGCATTGGGCATGACTCACGTTTACATGTTCGGGGTGCGTGAGGGAGCAGGGACCCATCCTACAGGTCACTCCATGGAGGAGACAGGGTCCTTGATGCCGGAAGTGCTAGCTGGGAGGGGCCCCAGTATCAGCACTCCCTGCTTGGATGGCCATCGAGGATGGCCATCGAGGATGGCCAGAGATTCTGGGCATATGATGAGGAATGTTTTGGGATGGAGCTTCTTTTCTGTTTTAGGAGGAAGGAAATGACCAGTTCAAGTCAAACAAACATGGAAGGTTGGGAAGGATGACCAAAGCCTGGGGCTACCAGCCTTGACCTCAACCCACTGGACGGCTCAGCCTTCCAGAGAAGTGACCAGGGAGAAATTCAGCCTTCACGCAACAGCCCTGCCTGAGTACCTCTGCCATGCAGACTCGGTTGGGCTACACCCCGTGTCAACAGTCCCTAAAGAGACAGGAGCACTGCAGACCCACAATGAAGGGCTATCTGGGTGTCCTCCCAATGACACATTCGAGCCTGGGTAGGGTTGCTGAGTGGTTAGGAGCTGGGTTCACATCCTGCCTGATTGATATTCATCCTTTGTGGCAAATTATGTAACTTTTGTCCCTTGGCTTGCTTCTATGGGCTGGAAGTTCTCTCACCCGTGAATGGTTTTTGGGTTTTTTTTTGCGGTACGCGGGCCTCTCGCTGTCGTGGCCTCTCCCGTTGCGGAGCACAGGCTCCGGACGCGCAGGCTCAGCGGCCATGGCTCACGGGCCCAGCCACTCCGAGGCATGTGGGATCCTCCCGGACCGGGGCACGAACCCGCGTCCCCTGCATCGGCAGGTGGACTCCCAACCACTGCGCCAACAGGGAAGCCCGCGTGAATGGGCTTTTGCTAGTCCCTTCCCCACGGGGTTGTGAAGGTGAAATGACTTAATGTGTGGGACATGCTTAGAAGAGTCACCAGTCCAGGAAGGTGCCGTGGAAATGTCCGCTGTCATCATTCCTGGAGTGAGCTGAATGGCGGCCCGCAGCAGGTGGCCCACATCCTAAGCCTCTGTGAATATGACCTTACGTGGCAAGAGGGTCTTGGCAGATGTCATCAAGTTAAGGATATGGAGAGGGTCATCCTGGATTAAATCCAATGACAAGTGTCTTTATAAGGGACAAGAGAGGAAAAGACACAGGCGCAGAGCTTGATGGAGTGATGCAGCCACGAGGAAGGCTGACAGCCACGGGAGCTGGAAAAGCTAAGACCCTCCCTCCCCCCAGAGCTTTCTGAGGAGCACAGCCCGCCCACACCTTGATTTGGGATCTCCAGACTCCAGAACTTTGAGAGAATACACTTATTTTTTAAAAAAAATTTTATTGGGGTATAGCTGATTTACAATATTGTATTAGTTTCAGGTGTACAGCAAAGTGAATCCATTATACATATACAAATATCCAGTGTTTTGTAGATTCTTTTCCCATATAGGCCATTACAGAGTATTGAGTAGAGTTCCCTGTGCTACACAGTAAGTCCTTATTAGTTATCTATTTTATATATAGTAGTGTCTAAATGTCAATCCCAATCTCCCAATTCATCCCTCCCCCTCCCTTATGCCCTGGTAACGATAAGTTTATTTTCTACATCTGTAATTCTATTGCTGTTTTGTGGACAAGTTCATTTGTACCCATTTTTTTAAGATTCCACATACAAGCCATATCATATGATTTCGCATCCTTTGTTTTAAGCCACCCAGTTTGCAGTTATTGCTTTCGGCAGCCCTAGGAAAGCAACATGATACGCACCACAGTCAGCATGTTAGTGCCAATTTAGGGTCTGCAGTGGTATTGTAGTGGAAAAATGCTTGTTGAATGAATACCATGTGGGGCTGCACTTATGGCTGGTGTGGCTTTAATCCCCACCTCTGGGTCAACAATGCCATGTCCTCTGAGTTCCCTGGGTGAGTCAAATCTGTGCTGGGTCCCATCCTGGGGGTTGGCGGAGAGTCCTTTCCGGCCATTTGAGACTCTTCCCCAGGCCCTTCTCTGGCCAGGAGCTTCCTGGTCCAGCTCATGTGCTGTTCTACCCTAAGAGGCCTTGCTGAGCTTCTCCCCATCCAGGCCTGCAGGGGCCCTTGGAGCCAGCCAGTATTCAGGTGTCCAAGTTTCCGGCCATTCTCACCTATCCCCAGGGACCCTTTATAAGGTTTGGTCATCCCCAGGCCTTTGCTTCCGGGTTTAAGGGACTCTTTCCTGTTTGTCCCTCTGATCTGCCCGCCTCCCCATCGATACCCTGAGGGATGATCTGGTCCAAGTCCCAGGGGAGCTCAAGCATCCGCAATACCAAAGCCAAGGGGGCCCTCTGCTGTCTGGTTCTCAGTCCTATGACCCAAAAGTCCTGCAACAGTGAAGCTCAAACACGTGTCAGCCTTCTGGGTCAGGCAAGCACACCCACACCGGCAGCACAGGTAACATTGGAAAAGATCATCCTTCCACACGGGGAGCTGGGTCCTGCCTTCCAGGAGCTCCCAGTGGATCAGGCAGAATGTCAGCGACGGCTACGAAGGAGGGTAAATTGAGGGCAAGTTTAGCTTGACGAGGGAGGCAAGGTAACCTTTCAGAAAGATCTTGGGTGCCAGGGGGTCCCAGGTGGCACCTTGATGCCAGCCATTGGCTGCGTGATCATGAGCAAGTCCATCTGTAACACGGAGGCCATAACAACACTTGACACGTCTCATTCAGCCCTCACTCCAACCCCATGACAGATAGGCTCCTTGCATTTGACAGTGGGGGAAACCCAGGGACAGAAAGGTTTAAATAACTCCCTCCTCTGGGCCCTCCAAACAGAAGTGATGTCACCCTGGATCCCTCAGAGCCCTCCACAGCTCTCCTGAGCCCTGACCCCTCCTCCTGCGTGGTTTGTGTCCACCTCTGATGCAGACAACAGACCATGCCATGTCTGGGCCACCTCTGGATCTTCCAGGGCCGTGAGGCAGTGCCTGGGCCAGAGTGGGCAATCGGGGACCCTAGCTGGCTGGAGCCTCGGCAGATCTGGGCTGTTCCCAAGTGAGGAGCAGAGGAGAGAGGGATGGAGACTGAAGTGAGAGGGAGAGAGGTGTTAACACAGAGCCATTCTCTGTCTTACACACACACACACACACACACACACACACACACCACACACACACACACACACACACACACACACACACACACACACACACGGCAGTATGGGGCAAGAGGGAATGCGGAACCCCAGGGACAGCGGCAGAGAAAGGCAGCAGGGAGACAGGAGAGAAAATTTCACAGACTCCCAAAGCAGAGCAGAAGAAATTGTTTCCAGAGGCAGTTTGGAGCTGGCCCCCCTCGCCCCTGCAGCCCCGCCACTTAACAGGTCTAGAGGTCCCCTTGCAGCTGCCAGGACCAGGATAAGGTGGAGGGGTGCAGGGGTGGACGGGGCCTGCTGGAGAAAATCTCCCCAAACCAGGCTTGGCATCCGGGCCTCTGATTGCCCTGAGCCTGGGGGAGGGGTGACAGAGAAAAGTGGTCCAATATGGTTGGTCCCCACTCACAGCCCAGATGCCCGTCTGCTCGTTAGGAGAGGTGGGTGCGTAACCTGAGAGCTCCGAAGGTGCGGCCCTTATAACCAGTCCCTCGCTAAGCAGGGGGCTCTGTCTGCTGGATCTGGGGTTGGCAAAACGAAAACACAAAACCTCAAGTGCTGCTCGAGAGGAAATGCAGTGCGAAGTGAAGTGAGGCGAGCCAGCTGAATTCCTCCTTTTTTTCTCTTTTGTTGTAGTAAGAACATTTAACGTGAGATCTACCCTTCTGACAAATTTTTAGGTACACAATACTTTTAAAAAGCGTATTGTTAAGTACAGGCACAAGATTGTTCAGCAGATCTCTAGAATTTTTTCATCTGGCGTAACTACAACTTTATATCCATTGAATAGCAATTCCCCATTTCCCCTCTCTCAGTCCCTGGCAACCATCACTCTACTCTTTGCTTCTAAAAGAGTTTGGCTGTTTTAGAGACCTCATGTTAGTGGAATCATACAGTATGTGTCCTTCTCTGACTGGCTTATTTCACTCAGCATAATGTCCTCCAGTTGCATCCATGTTGTCACCTATTACAGAATTTCTTTAATTTGTAAGGTTGAGTAATCGTCCATCATATGCATACAGTGAAAAGAAAACCTACAGAATGGGAAAGAATATTTGTAAACTACATACCTCATAAGAGGTTAATACCCAAAATATATGAGTAACTTCTACACCTCAATAGCAAAAAGAGAAATAACCCTATTTAAAAATGGACTGGGACTTGAATAGACGTTTCTCCAAAGAAGACACACAAATAGCCAACAAGTATAGAAGATGTTCAAGGTCGCTGATCATCAGGGAAATGCAAATCAAAACCACAACCAGAAATCGCCACACACCTGTTAGGATGGCCATTATCAAAAAGTTAAAAAGAAGTGCTGGGGGTGAAGTGAAGAAATTGGAACCCTTGTGACTGTTGGTGGGAATATAAATGGTACAGCTGCCATGGAGGATGCTCAAAAAATTTCACATGGAATTCCCATATGATCCAGCAATCCCACTTCAGAGTATTTATCCCAAAGAATTGAAATCAAGATCTCCAAGAGATATCTGCACCCCCATATTCACTGCAGCCCTATTCACAATGGCAGAGAAGTGGAGGCCGCCCTAAATGTCCATCATTGGAGGAGTAAATAATGAATTCCTCTCATTCTTTTCCTTCTTTCCGCCTTCAGTCTTCATCCTCTAATGTTAGAGCAGGAAAAGGTCCCATGAGCATTTATCCCTGTGCTCTTCAATGTCCCTCCGAGGGGAGGACGACAGGACAATGGGGCAAAGGGGGGCCAGTGGGTGAAGCTCCGTGTCCCCCACTCTGCTCCAAGCTGGGCTGTTCTGCTCCCTGTTATTTCCTTTTTTTTTTTTTTTTTTCCCTTCACACCACACAGCTTGCAGGAGCCCAGTTCCCTGACCAGGGACTAAACCCAGGTCACTGCAGTGAGAGCCTGGAATCCTAACCATTGGAACTCCCTTGCTCCCTGTACTTGAGGCAAGATTTCAACTGAGAAAGAGATCGCACTGATAAAACTATTAAAATCTAAACAACCCCTGATAACACCATATTATATGACTTGTTATTCCCCCAAGGAATGGAAAGTGGCTGGTAATGTCCCAAGGCCTCATGGATGGAGTGAACAAAAGGCCAGCCTGAGGCACATGGGCCTCTGGGTCAGGCAGCCCTGGGTGCTCTCCTGAATTCTTTTTAAAATTTTTATTGGCGTATAGCTGCTTTACAATGTTGTGTTAGTTTCTATTGTACTGCAAAGTGAATCAGCTATATGTGTACATATATTCCCTCTTTTTTGGATTTCCTTCCCGTTTAGGTCACCACAGAGCAATGAGTAGACGCATATATGTGGAATCTGAAAAAATTGGTATAGACGATCTTATTGGCAAAGCAGAAATAGAGACACAGACGCAGAGAACAAATGTATGGATACCAAGGGGGAAAGAGAGGGTGGGATGAATTGGGAAATTGGGATGGACATATATACACTATTGATACTATGTATAAAATAGATAACGGATGAGAACCTACTGTATAGCACAGGGAACTCTACTCAATGCTCTCGTGAATTCTGATCCTTTTTAGCTGTGTCACCTCGGGTGAGTTGCAGAACTGGCTTCACATCCCTTCCTTGTAAAACTGGGACCATGTAGGGCCTCCTTCATGGGGCCATTGCCAAGGTAAAACAAATTCTAACTCCACCATCCTCAGGAGCTCGCCTGCGGCAGCCTTGGAAAACACAGCTGCTACCACCTGGGCTGGGTACCCCAGAGACCTAGTTCTGGCCTCAGCTCGACCAGACACCTCCTCCCACTTCCCGGCTCTCTCCTCATCTGCTCAGCAAGAACATTGATCTACAGCCTTGGTTCTCCACTTTGGCTACACAATAAAATCACCTGGGAAGTTTTAAAAGGTATTACTCCCCTCTCTCCCCAGGCCTCCCTCCTACAGTTTCTGATGTCACTGGTCTGGAGGGGGCTTAGATATCAGTGCTTTTCAAAAATTCCCTTGGTCATTCTCAACCAGCGTTGAGAACCACTATTCTAGCTAATTTTAAGCCCCCTTCTAGCTCTAAAATTCTGTGGCTGGACTCAGCTTCATTCCAGAAATATCTGATAAAGTACCTAATAGGCTTCAAGCACTGTTAGGTCTCTGGTCCAGTGATGTTTGCATTCATTTCACCGCTTAGGAAATGTCTGATGTGGCTTAAAGTGGGAGTTTTCAGAAGATTCTTTTCTTTCCTTGATATTAATCTGCTTTCATCTTGCTAATTTTCCAAATAAACTAACTTTGTGAATAACAACCATATGGCTCAAGTTCATTGTCCTATGATCTATACAAGTTAGATATGGGAATGAAATGGCTGTGAGCAACTCTAGCTTACCCTGATGTCAACATTAGGTCACTCCTACCCACCTTATCTTCGCCTCCTGTTTAATAATTTTTTAAATGTTTGGAGAAATCCATAACTTTCACACATACACATAATGAGAAAGAAAGAGAGAAGGAGAGGGAGGAAGAGAAGAGAAAAAGGGGAAGGAAGGAAGGAAGGAACAGATTCATTTTTATACAATAGCAATAATGATAACAAATAAAATAGTCAGGAACAAACCTGGGAAATGTATAAGCTCTAGATGGAGGAAAAGTTTTAATACTGCTGAAGAACAGGAAGAAGCCTCAAACAAAAGGAAGACTTGACACTGTAAAAATGTCAGTTCTCCGACTTCCCTGGTGGCGCAGTGGTTGAGAGTCCGCCTGCCGCTGCAGGGGACGCGGGTTCGTGCCCCGGTCTGGGAAGATCCCACATGCCGCGGAGCGGCTGGACCCGTGAGCCGTGGCCGCTGAGCCTGCTCGTCCGAGGCCTGTGCTCCGCCACGGGAGAGGCCACAACAGTGAGAGGCCCGCGTAATGCAAAAAAAAAAAAAAAGTTGATGCTGTATTGATAAGAGTGTGGGAAATAGGAAGTTTCATATATTCTTAGAACAAATATAAATTGGAACGGCCTCTCTGGATAGATACCTGATAATATCTCTTAAAATTATACATACATATATCCTTTAAGCCAGCAATTCCATTTTCTAGGAATTTATCCTATAGGTATATTTACACAGGTGAAAAATGATGTGTATAACAAAGTTATTCATTGCAGCATCATTGAAATTGCAAAAAAGAAAAAAGAAAGAAAGAAAAAGAAAAGGAAGCAACCTAAATACTGCACAGATAAATGACAATTTACATAAATGAGAGTCCGTGCATACAATGGAATCTGATGCAGACAGAAAGAAAGCGTGAACTCATTGTGACTCTTTGTGAACTGATGTGGAAAGATCACCAAAATATATTGCTAAGAACATGAAAAAAGCAAGGTGCAGAACAGTGCACTATGCTGCCATTCCTATATGAATAAAATATTTCTGGAAAAAAATGTTCAAGTTGTTTAAAACGTGTTTCCCTCTGGGAAGGGGATGTCAGTGCCTGGGAGAGGTTTGGAGGTAGATTTGACGGTATTCCTTTCATTCATTTTGAATTTTGAACGATGTGAATATTTCCTCTTCAAAAAACAACTTTAAATAATGGGGAGAACAAAAAACTCTCTGACTGTAACTAGTTATCTAGAATTGGCCAGCATAAGACCACAAGGAGGACCCATCAAACAATGAAATTAAGTGTTTATGTGTTTCTGTTTCTGAGTATTGGAAATAATTATGTAACCCTAGATGGGTCTGAAATCTCATACCAAGAAGGTTCAAGGCAATTGACTATAATTTCCCGCTGCGCCCCAGTTTCGTATATTTCAGAATTGAAAGCCATTTCTTCAGAAAAGCTAAAACCAAGTTTTTTTTTTAAAAGGTCAACTCTAATTCCACTTCAGCTGAGAGATTTTCTTCCTAACTAAAGCCACCAAATTGCTCTAGAGTATCAAATGTATTTTTTTATCTTCTTATCTTAGACAGAAGCTCCCATGGAGATTGCACTCACAGCTTCCTTCTCGACGGAGTTCATGAAAGGCCTTTGCCTTTCTATCCACTTAAACCACTAATTTCAGGTGAGAAATACCAATCTGTGATTACATAGGCAGAGGGGTGATGACACATCAGGGACCTGTGATGCTTCAGTAGGAGCTGGGGGACGAAACTGGCTCCTACTCAGAGATCCACCCTAATCCTACCTAGCCCATTCTAAGGATGTTGTACATAGGGTCAGCATGAGAAGGAGCTTTAGATTAGAAAGACATAGATTTGAGGGGACTTCCCTGGTTGTCCAGTGGTTAAGAATCCACTTTGCGATGCAGGTTCGATCCCTGGTTGGGGAACTAAGATCCCACATGCCAGGGCAACTAAGCCCTCGTGCCGCAACTACAGAGCCCACACACTCTGGAGCCCGCACCCCACAACTAGAGAGAAGTCTGCACACCACAGCTAAGACCGGACGCAGCCAAAAATAAACAAACAAATAAATACATTTTTTTTAAATGACATAGATTTGAATCCATGCTCCACTGAGGGACTTATGCAGAGTCCCTCACATTCGGAAACCATCCCTAGCAAGAGGCTCAGACGACAACAGTGGATTCCCATTAGAATGGATACTGGAGAGCCAGGCACCATGACCGTGACAATAAAGATTTTGACAATTAGCATCCCAGAAGCACCATTAGGACAGAAGAATTAAGGACTGCCTACAATTTAATAAGTCCCACATGAGCCTTTTCTTCAGCTACCTGGGGGGAGGAATAGTCACCCACACTCATTTCCTAATAATGATTGAAAATGAATTTCCCGTCAACTGGATGGGAACTCAGACCCTGATACATTTAATTAAAAAAAATAGGAGATGTAACATTTCTTGTACACCTAATTTGACAGAGTAAAATAACTACCTACTACATTTTTATTGTTATTAATATTATGTTAATATTTTGCAAGAGAGGCTGCTTTTCTGGTGTCCCAACCTGTTGACTCACTTAATTATGTGTCCACCGATGGAACCTTCCTCAGGCATTGTCTCACCCCCCCAACCTGAATCTACTTGTTCAGAGTTGGTGTCTCTGCCTGCCACTCCGTTGCTCAGTCCCTGCCTTCTGTTTTCTGCCCAGATCCTTTGGGTCAATGTGACACTTGTGCTTAGTTGTGCATCCCACATGGGTCCCAGACACTGTCCCTTAGCTCCACACTCTATTGCCATATAGGTTGGTCCCACCCACTCCCATATCTGGAACTTTTAGCACCAGTAGATGACCAAGATTGTCCAGAGGGGTCATCTAACTTGCCCATTCTGAACACCAAAATCTCTGCTAAATTAACCAGGTAAGGTGGATCCAATCCATTTTGAGAGCTTCTTTAACTTGGAATTTTATGCATAAAAGAAAAAAATGTTCATCAAGAATCATTGACTCCATGTCTTGGAACAAGAACTGTATTAAGTTCATTTAAGTGTAAGTATAAGCATCACAGGTGCTGTCTGGGGGTTTCTCAAGGTGCTTCTAGCTCCTCACCATCAATGAAGCAATGAGAACCCTTAACCACGATGGCGAGAGAACAATCTGTTATGGATGATACGCATCCCTTTTCTCTTACCTCTGGACACCGTAATGCAGACTCTCTGCCGTATGGCTTGGCTTTCTCATCCTTGTCCTTTTGCCCTTGGATGCCATCTTGATGGGACGCCCTGTCACCAAGTTCTCATCGACTGCACTTGGACATGCTGAAGTTCCTTTCAAGTAGAATGTTACTGGAAGCTCCATCTCCCTCTCATATGTCTCTTAAAATTCTGGCTGATGCTGTAATTCATCTACTCAACAAATACATTACACTGGGTGCTTTTTGTTTGCCTCTCTTTCAACTCTGGGGATGACTTTTTCTGTTTGTTGGTTTCTTTGACTCATATCTGGTTTGGACCAAATGGTCTCAAATTCTTCCCATCTTCTGGGCCATGGCTTAAAGGGTTTTTGTAAGTGCTAAATGAGACCACATGATGAGAGTGTCTCACATAGTGCCTGTCATATAATAGCCGCCAGGAACTATAGCTATAATTATAATTATTATTATTGTCTCAAGTTTAGGCCATCCCTCACGACCTAGCACACAATAGTTGCCTCGGCAAATATGTTTCAATGATTTCCAAGAAAGGACCCCAGTTTCTTATTACCATCTCCTTCTGCTCCTCCAAATTAGAGTAAAAATGCCAAACGACTTCCAAAAACCAATGACGTGTCATTTTTATCCTACACGGTTATGGAAAACCACCTACTTCATTGAGGTAATTCCTTGGTGTGCATGCAAAGTCCATTTTCAAATTCTTCTCTGATGAACGTCTTGACGTTCAGCAAGCAGAGAAACTCAACATCCTGTGCTGATGATAATCAGACTGCTAATGGCATTCTCTAGCCCAGTAGGGAAGCGGCCTGACTCAGAGGTCCTCGGGGAATCAGAACCCTCTGCCCAAGAAGCCACAATCGTGGAGATTATCTGAGGTGCCCTATTCTGAAGGCATCTGCTATGATTCAGCTCCTCCCTGGGCCCCAGGCCCCATGACCTCCTAATGCCCTTTGAATCCTGGTTCCCCCACCACCATGGCACAGCTCATCACCCAGGCCCAGGTCTTTGGAGGCCAGCCTTGAGGCCGGCTAACATCCAGACAGAGAAGTCCATTCATAGGTTGGCAGAAATCAACTCCCTGAGCCCAAAACATACAGACCCAGGGTCACAGGTGAGGGAGGCTCTCAAGGCTGGTACATGCATTTTTTCCAAGCAGCTTGGTCCCCAAGGCCTGAGTAAACCATTCTGCTACCCTCGAATCAGGAAATTAGAATATAGTCCAGTAAGTATTAAGCCATATTGCATTGGAAATATAATACATGACTCTTACTGAAAAAATAAAATGTTATAAGATTAGATTAAACCCTATGAAATTGCCATTTTTTGAGGAAAAAAAATGATTGAATATTGGCAAATTCAAATGGTTCAATCCAGTGGTAGTAGCTTGTACTCATTGGGCACTCATCACATACCATGCACTGTCCTATATGCTTTACATGCAAACGTCCTTTGAGGGACGGCTGTTATCTTTGTTTTACTGACGAGGAAACTGAGTCTCAGAGAGGTAAGGTGACTTGTCCAAGGTCAGGAAGCTTGTAGTGTGTTCCTATTGGGTTTAGACAATATGCTGAACCCCTTCTGCTTATCTGTTAATACCTATATTTCCAGCCATCTTTTCCTCTACCCTCTGGGACCACCATTCCCATGGCTGCACCTTAGCTTTGGTCATGGCCAATAACTGAGTACAGTTCACATGATGCTTTCACCCTTGATCACTACCCTCTATATTTATAGCACACTCACTCTAAGCATCCCATTGCAGTACTTTTTCATTCTATTAAATTATCCAGTCCCTGACTACCAGCTTTTCCCCCTTCTTCAGACTCTCTCACGTGTTCATTTCCCTCCTCACCCAGCTGAGAGTCCATATCCATTTTTTGACAGTCATTCCCTTGCATTTCTCTCCACTTCTCTTTCTCCCTTCACCCCACAAAGTATGCACCTGGTATCCCTTTTGATACCTGAATCAGTTGACAGAGAGGATACTGATTCTGGGGATGCCCGATGCCCTTCACAGATCCAATCAATACACAGGAGATTTAGTTCTGTGACCATGCTCCAAGATAGAGCAGCTTAGACATTCTGCAGATATTTCCATACAAGCGTTGAAATCAAATCAGAAGTTTTTAGCATTCTACAACTAAAAGAGGGAAAAAGCAAGTAAACTATTCCTTCCATCTTATTTTGAAAAATATCAAACACATAGAAAAGTTAACAGAATAACACAATTAACAACATACCCTCATTTTGAAATGTATAGAAATATTGAATCACCATGTTGGGTAATAGGAATTAACAGTGTTGTAGGTCAATTATACTTCAAAAACAAACAAAAAAACAAACTCATAGAAAAAGAGAGCAGATTTGTGGTTACCAGAGGCGAGGGGTGGGGGGGAATTGGATGAAGGCAGTCAAAAGGTACAGACTTCCAGGGCTTCCCTGGTGGTGCAGTGGTTGAGAGTCAGCCTGCCTATTCAGGGGACACGGGTTCGTGCCCTGGTCCGGGCAGATCCCACATGCTGCGGAGCGGCTGGGCCCATGAGCCATGGCTGCTGAGCCTGGAGTTGTAAGATAACTAAGCACTAGGGATGTCATGCACAACATGATGAATATAATCAACACTGTATTCTCTAGGGTATACATGAAAGTTGTCAAGAGAGTAAACCCTAAGAGTTCTCATCCCAAGGCAAAAATATTTTTTCTGTTTCTTTAATTTTGTATCCTATGATATGATGGATGTCACTAAATTCACTGTGAATATCATTTTATGATGTATGTAAGTCAGATCATTATGTTATATACCTTAAGCTGTATGTCAATTATATCTCAATAAAGCAGGAAGAAAAAAAAGGAACCATATACCCTTCTCCTAGTTTTACCAGTCCTTACCATTTTGCTATATTTGTGCCGTCTTGCTCTCTCTCTCCATATATATATACACGCACACACTTTAAAAAATATGTATTTATTATTTATTTATGTATTTATTTACTTATGGCTGCGGGTCTTTGTTGCTGCATGCGGGCTTTCTCTAGTTGCATCGAGCAGGGGCTACTCTTCATTGTGGTGCACGGGCTTCTCACTGCGGTGGCTTCTCTTGTTGGGGAGCACAGGCTCTAGGCGTGTGGGCTTCAGTAGTTGTGGCACGTGGGCTCAGTAGCTGTGGCTCGCAGGTTCTAGAGCGCGGGCTCAGTAGTTGTGGCTTGTGGGCTTAGTTGCTCCACGGCATGTGGGATCTTACCAGACCAGGGCTCGAACCTGCGTTGGCAGGTGGATTCTTAACCACTGTGCCACCAGGGAAATCCCCCACACACACTTTTTTGCCAATCCATTTGAAAGTAAGTTGCAGACATCAAGACACACACATATACATCTATGCTTATACACACTCCTGAGTGTGCACACACACAAATGTAGTGAAGAACGTTGGGCAGGTATCTCTGACTCTCAGGACTGGAGCTCAGCACAATCCTAAACACCCACTCTCATGACTAGCACCGTTCAGGCTGCAGGAAATCAGAAACGTGTCTCCCTGTCTCTTGCCCCATGTCATCAAAACAAAGGATAAGTATGTCCAGATGCTGGAAAGGATCATGTGTTGTGTCCCTGTTGATTTTGGAGACGGACCCTGTTTCTGAGTTTAGGGAGGATCTGAGTGCTTAGGTAAGAAGAAAGACAGATATCTTGATTCGGATAGTGAGAATGCAGTAGATTCTTGCATGTGATGTATCATTTTATAGAAATACAGATGTTCATTTTCCTGCCTTATTTATGTTGCCATTTGTGTTTCTGGAAGTACTCACAAATTAGCACAATATTCCCAAATAGTTGCTAATGACAGCTGAGGAACATTTTTCAATACTAAATAATTATATACTCCCAAATCTGTATAACATAGGTCTAGACAAAACACACATGAAGCGTAAGATGGATTTTTCACATTACCAATTATGCTAGAATTGCAAATGGCTTTATATTTATTTAGACATTTAATAAGATTTAACTAGATTTAAAAATCAATTCTGCTTTATTTTAAAAATTCTTATTTAAAATTTTATATTTATTAATTTAAAGTTGCATTTTGTCATTTAATGAAAGACAATTTAAATATGTTAGAAGAGAAAATCATGATTTGAAAACATGAAGTTTTTAATCTTCCGTGCAGAACATTTTTCATTTACACTTTAAAGAAAGTACGCTCACATTTTGTAAACTTTGAATTAATGACATTTCATTGTTTAATATTTAGCTCATTACTGCCAGTAGAAAATATTGTGTAATAATCTTGATTATAGCAATATAATCAGTGATTTTGCTGAAATAAAAGAGTAAATGAAGGAATAAAATATTTTAAAATAAATATCGATATCTAGCAAGTTAAGAATTTTGTGTTTATACACCATATTACACAGACATTGACAGTCCATCATCAGAACATGCAGAAATGCATGATAATAGTTAAATACAGCTTTTTCTTAAAAATTTTGTCAGCTCTTAATCATATAAAATTATAGCTTTATTTGTTTTGTCATTGTACGAGTATATTTGAAAAGGTAGGCTAGACTACGCATTATTTAGTGGTTCATTAGTTTGGTTTACAACTTTTAAATGTTTAGGCATATGGTATGTGGGCTTCTAATTATGCTCTGATCCCAAGGTCTCCATTTATAGTCTCATTCTAGGTTCTGCAAGTGTCAGAATAGGCCTGCACACACAGACCTTGAGACATATACACTCAACTCATTTATATAAGATGTGAATGGAAAAACAAATAAATATTAACAAGCCAAAATTCAGATTAGTTATAACAATGTTCCCCAGGACATAGAAGAGAAACTTGGAAGGCAAAGTGGTTTAATAATTAATAAACTATTAATTTAATACGATGCATTTATAAAACCAAGCAGTCTTAACAGATGCCACAAAGGCAGTTGATGAAATTTGATATTTATTCTCAATTTAAATTTCTGCAACGTTTTGGAAAATTAGGAAAAGTCGAACATCTATAACTTAATCTCATATTTGATGGTGAAACATTGCAGATATTGCCATTAAATTGGGACAAGAAAAGGATGCCAGGGGATGTTTTTATTAGTTCACATTGTTCTTGAATTCCCATCTCATGCAATTCTATATGAAGGAGAAATAAGAGATATAATTTCTGGAGGAAAAGATGAAATCAGGTTTTTTTAGATAGTGTGATATATCAAGAAAACCCAGGGGAATCATCTGAAAAGCTATTAAAAAGTAATGAGAGTTCAATAATATGGCCAGATCTATGATAAGTATGCCAAAGTCAATAGCTTTTTTTATATACCAATAATAACAGATGAGAGGCCCTAAAGAGAAAAAGAGATTCCCTCCATAATAACAATAAAAAACATAAAATCTCTAAGAATGACTCTAAAAAGATAATGGAAGGATCTATATAAAGAAAAATATGAAACTTTACTGAGGGCCATGAAAGAAGACTTAAGAAAATTGAGAGACCATGTCCCTGAATGAGAAGACACGATGGGGAAAAGCTGCCAGTTCATCCCACATTAAATAAAGATTTAATGCAATAACAGTCAAACCAACAGGAGGTTTTCATAATTTGACAGAAGTGGATATAAAGTGACTCTTTTAAAAAGTTAGAGTAGTTAATAGAATTCTTTCAAGTAAGAGGAAAACACAGTCATTACGTTTCCAGTTATCAAAACGTATTATCAATGTACATTAATTAAAGCACTGTGTATGGGTGTGATTACAGATCCCTCCAAGGAAAAACAAAAGCTCATTTGTCTATAGCTCTTTAACAATCTTGTTCCAACCCTCTTCCCCAGTTCCAATTGCTGCTGACCTGCTAAATCCATCATTAGCACCAATTCAGTGAAAGTACAATTTACAAGATACTCCTTGATTTGTAACTTTTTATTATAAAGTCATATATTTGGAAAATGTAAAAATATTAATCTTTTAATGGTACAATTACAGTCCATTGTCCCTTTTGGCCAAAAGTTTGCATGTTTTTTGAACTTCTAAATTTTATTTATAGCATATTGCAATGCACAGAAAATTTAAACTTCTAGGCAGACAAATCTATTGATCTTTTACCTTGTAATTTCTTCTAATATTTTTAGGCTAAAAAGTCTTCCTCAATTTAACCTATGATAAATGTGACATTTTAAAGTGGGGGAAAAGCTGAACTTTTCAGTCAATATTGTTTGGATAATGTGGTAACTATGCTGACAAAATTAATTTTGACTGCTTCTTCATTCTTTATGTAAATATATTCCAAATAAAGCAACAATTTAAATGTAAAAAATGAAATTTAAAAAAGTGTATTAAAGTAAACATAGTGTACTTCCCTGGTGATGCAGTGGTTAAGAATCCACCTGCCAATGCAAGGAACACAGGTTCGATTCCTGGTCTGGGAAGATCCCACGTGCCGCGGAGCAACTAAGCCCGCGAGCCACAACTACTGAAGCCAGCACACCTAGAGCCCGTGCTCCACAGCAAGAGAAGCCACCGCAACGAAGAGTAGCTCCCCCTCGCGGCAACTAGAGAAAAGCACGCACGCCACAACAAAGACCCAACGCAGCCAAAACAAACAAACAAATAAATAAATTAAAAAAACATAGTATAAATTTGTTTGTGTTTATCCGGTGCGTGTATGTTTTCTCCTAGGCATGATCCTAAATCCAAAAGCCATCAAAGGAAATATGATGAATTGGACTATGTAAAACTTCTCTATTCAATCAATCATGGTCAAGGGACCATGAAACTCCAGCTGGCAGAGCTCCATCCCAAGGAGAAGAAAGATCAATAAGGAGGTCTCTAATCCATGGCTCTTACAAAGCAGAGGCTTCCTGGCTGCAGAACCTAGCTGGTTAAGGTTTTTGAAGCCATCGAGCTTGTGCTCTCCATGCCATAGGGGTAAAAACTATGCCAAAAGACATGCAGCTTGCACTCACACTCATGGAGAACACACTCAAGACCTCACTATGGTGGGAAATTTTCATTCTCCACCCCCCCAAAAAAAAAAAAATTTTCTTCCTGTTATTGGTAGTTCTGAATGTTCGATTTTTCCCCACCATGGGATCAAAGGTACCTAAGTGGATGACTGTAAGTAGAAAAAACAGGGGCCAGAAATCAAGTATTGGCAGTTTTTCCATTTTCATAGTGTGTGAATTTTCAATAGAAGTGAGGGGACATAAAGCATTAATGCAGATCAGAATGTTTCCGGGAACGAGTTTCAGCAGTTCAACTTTATAATAAGTATAAATAAACCTGTTAAAATTTTCTGGACAATGTCAGAATTCGGATTTTTTTAAAAAATCAAGTGAATTTTTTTTATTGACAGCAGCTCAATGGCGATTGTAGCATTGTTATCATTCACTATACCTCTCTGAGTGGACCTGCATGCAGGCACATGTTTTTAATGTTGTCTGTCTTCTGTGCTATTCCTATAAGTTTGCTATTAAAACACATTAAACTATTTTTTTAAAAAGAAAGCAGAGCTACAACTACTGATAAATGATAAATTGCTGCGTGAAAAAGGTAAAAGATGTAGAACAGTGCGTGTAATGTGCTTCTATATTTTTTAATACACATGCTATCTTTAAAATGAAACCCCAAACTGGCAACAGTTGTTAAAACGGTGACCCTCTGGGTAAGGGGCTGGGAGAAGGTGCAGGGGAGGGGGGACGGTTAGAAACATACTTGACAGTGACATGCACTGGGGCCTGTTGAATTACTTACTGCATATTAACTACTCATATAAATACATCTGAAATGTCTTCCCACCCTGAGATCAGATAAATAATCATTTATATTTCCCTTGTTTTTACATTTAGTTCTCCAATTCGGTCGGGATTTCTGTTGGGAACTGGTACAAGACATTGCTTTTCCAACTCTGAGCCCAGGGGTCCTATGGAGTTACAGCCTTGGTGCAGGCTGCGGGGCTTCCGGGCGGAATGTAGGGAGAGAAGGGGAAGAGCTCAGCCTCACCTTCATCTGGATTATAAATCAGGACCCCACCTCAGTTTTGCAGTGTGCATATATAGAGGTGGAGATGTGCTGTTAGCAGTTGGAAATAAAGGCCTGGAACGCAGAGGAGGGGTCAGGCTTGGCAATGCCATTCAGTAATTTCAGAGAAAAGAGATGTCAGTATCCTTGTAGTCATCTTATCTGAGAAAGCAGAAAGAGAGAAAGAAAGAGAGCAAAAGAAAGAGGGAGGGCGCAGTGGTTAAGAATCTGCCTGCCAATGCAGGGGACACGGGTTCGATCCCTGGTCCAGGAAGATCCCACATGCTGCGGAGCAGCTAAGCCCGTGCGCCACAGCTACTGAGCCTGCGCTCTAAAGCCCACGAGCCACAACTACTGAGCCTGCGTGCCACAGCCACTGAAGCCCGCTTGCCTAGAGCCCATGCTCCGCAACAAGAGAATCCACTGCAATGAGAAGCCCACGCACTGCAACAAAGAGTAGCCCCTGCTCGCCGCAACTAGAGAAAGCCCGTGCGCAGAGACAAAGACCCAACACAGCCAAAAATAAATAAATAAACAAACAAACAAATAAAAGTTAAAATGATGCTTTAAAAAAAGAAAGAAAGAGGGAAGCAGGAAGGAAGAAAAAAATCTAAACCGTCAACTTAAATTTTTTTAATTTAATTTATTTTTTACTTGAAGTATATTTGATTTACAATGTTGTGTTATTTTCAGGTGTACAGCAAAGTGATTCAGTTATACAGATATATATCTATTCTGAACAGTTATACAGATATATATCTATTCTTTTTCAGATTCTTTTCCCTTATAGATTATTACAAGATATTGAGTATAGTTCCCTGTGCTATATATTAGGTCCTTGTTGGTTATCTATTTTATTTATAGCGGTGTGTATTGTTACTCTCAAACTCCTAATTTATCCCTCCCCTCCTTTCCTTTTTGGTTCCAGAAGTTTGTTTTCTATGTCTGTGAGTCTCTTTCTGTTTTGTAAATAAGTTCATTTGTATCATTTTTTTAGGTTCCACATATAAGCGATATCATAAACCGTCACCTTTTGAAAATCTGACTTAGCCTTAAGAAGAAACAAAAGGGAAAGTACCACAAACCATTTAGAAGTCCACAAATGCGGTGGCCTTGTGTGTCTAGAGGACACGCACGTGGCCGGGAACCTACACCTAGGACATCATGTGGGAAACTCATGGTGGGAAGGTTGAATTCCAGGGCCACAGAGGCTGCTGACACAAGGAAGCTGAAAACCCACTGGGCTGGGATGGCTTGTTCCTGTACTCTTCAGTCTTTGTTGAATCCTACCGTTTGCCAGGAATGTCCCAGGGTCTGGGACCAGCACAGGGAGAAAACAGCCTAATTCTTGCCTTGATGGTGTTTCCACTCTAGGGGTCAGACAAGCGGCAACAACAGTGTAAATGTGAGATGTATAGCATATGGGATGGAGATGAGTGTGGTCAGAAAAGCACGAGGCTGGTGGGGAGGGCTGGGGGATGCAGGGATGGGAGACAGTGCTCAAAGAGTGTCTCACTGAGAAAGCCACATTTGAGCCTAGATCTGGGATAATCTGTGGAGAACCAGGGACAGACGGGCCAGGCAGGGGCAAACCTGAGCATGAACCCCATGCAGGAGTCCTCGGTGTGCTGGAGGGAAAGCAAGGACAGATATTCAAAGAGGAAGCCTGGCAGTTTCACTGGTGACCTCTCTACTGGGACTGGGACTGGACTGGATGAGACACTTGATCTCCAGATTTGGGACTCACATTTTGATAAGGACAGTTTGATGCCCAAGGCATTTGCGGGTGTCCACTAAGGTAAGATGACATTGGCAAAAGGTCTGTGGGGGCAATGCCCTACCCAGGAACAATTACCTTGTGGATCCCTTTTAATGCCAAGAACCCATCAGTCCTGGAAGGATTTGCTTCCTAGAACCTTAGTTCACCAGAAATGTCAGTTTCCTAAATGTGCCGGTCCTCAAGTTTGGGGAAGTCCAAGTTTGAAAGGCAATACAGGATTAAATTAAAACACCACACACACACACACACACACACACACACACACACACACACACACACACACACACACACTGGGTCAGATCCAGCCCTGAAGGGGATTGGAGAATATGGGTGTCCTCTGGTCAGAGACAAAGCTCTAGGAACAGTTGTGAAAAGAGCCATGAGGCTGTCAGGGGGTAGTTGCTGTCACACAAGGAGTGAGCCCCCAGCTCCACCAGAATTTTCCAGTCTGTCTCCCCATGGAGGCCAGAGGGGCTCGGCTGGGTTCTGTCTTCTCCCCTGGTAAGAAAACACTGAGTCTCAACACTTTTGTGTTCCTTGCCCCCTCCTGGGGCTGGACCATCATTGTCAAGATGACACGTGGTTCTCCAGTCTCTTCTCTGCTGAGATGTCTTCAAGACACAGTGCACATCAGTGCAGGACTGTCGGACGCAGGCTGAGCCACCTCTAGCCAGCACCGGGCTCCGAGGTCCTGAACCTGTTCGCCTTCCCACCTGCTGTCAGACCCCAACACTCAGTTGAGGTCAAAGGGCATCAATACTTAACCTCTCTGGGCTGCTGTCTTCTCATCTATAAAATAGGGACCAAGGTGCCCCACCTCATAGCACTGGGGGTTCATCACACTGTCCTTTTCTTTTTTATTTAATTTTTATTTTATCTTGGAGCATAGTTGATTAACAATGTTGTGTTAGTTTCAGGTGTACAGCAAAGTGATTCACTTATACATATACATGTATCTATTCTTTTTCAAATTCTTTTCCCATTTAGCTTATTACAGAATACTGAGCAGAGTTCCCTGTGCTATGTAGTCCTTGCTGGTTATTTGTTTTAAATATAGCAGTGTGTACATGCCAATCCCAAACTCCCAGTCTATCCCTCCCTCTCACCCTTCCCCCCCGGTTACCATAAGTTCAGTCTCTAAGTCTCTGAGTCACAGTGTCCTTTTCAAAGACAACGACTGAGTCTTGTTCATCTGCGGGTCCTCAGGGCCTGGCACAGAGCCCTGGGTTAGGCATTGTCCCGTTGAAGTTGGAATGCAACTGCATAAAGATCCCTACAATTTAGTGTAAATTAATTTATTAATATTTTTGTGTCATCTTAAAGGAGCAGCGAATGAGGGGAGCCACCAGCTAACAGAGCTCAGAAAAGGCAGCGGGTGGTGTGGGTTATAATCTATTCCAGGATTCCCATTCTGGAGCCCTTTGAAAACCCGTGGAAAACAGGGGGCATAAAATGGCTCTGATGAGCCCCACAAGAATGTTCTTTAAAGGGCACGTGGTCAGGAGACCAGAGTCCAAGTCCAGGCATCGTGCTTCCTGGTAGTAAGATCCTGAGCAAATTCCTTGACTTCCCTGAGCCTCAGTATCCTCATCTGTAAAATGGGAACAAAACTAACTGCCCTCCTATGTCCCCCACATTGATGGGGAGTGTCAATGAGCTGATGTGTAAGATCACCTGGTAATGGCGAGCATGGGTGGAGGTGACAGCTGTGGTGTAGCCAGAGGTGAGCAGGGCAGCCACTGTGGCACTAACTCCAAGCACAGGAGGTTAAAATGTGACTCCATCTTGGGCTTCCCTGGTGGCGCAGTGGTTGAGAGTCCGCCTGCCGATGCAGGGGACACGGGTTCGTGCCCCGGTCCGGGAGGATCCCACATGCCGCGGAGCGGCTGGGCCGGTGAGCCATGGCCGCTGGGCCTGTGCGTCCGGAGCCTGTGCTCCGCAACGGGAGAGGCCCGCGTACCGTTAAAAAAAAAAAAAAAAAAAAAAAAAAATGTGACTCCATCTCAAGTCTGGACTGCAGACCCAGAGGCCAGTAGCAAAGCAATAGGTGCCAGACATCCCCATACTTGAAAGTGAGGCTCTACTTACCTGTGTGGGATTCACAAAGAAGGTGGATGAAACCTGTTCGGGTAACTCTCAGCCCAACACCAAATATTAGATGAAGGGACAGGCCAGAAAGGAGTTCTTGGGGACAGCTGCTGGGGTGTCCCCTGCCCCATGGAGGAACAATCCTCTGCCGTGGCAGGGGGTCTCAGGGGACCCCCAGACAGCTTATGCCCCCAGGGGATGCCCTCTGTGGATGCAGAGCTGGCGGGTGTCAGTCCCATGCCTGAGAAACCCTCAAGGCAAGAGGCCGAGCTTCCAGCCTGAAGTGGGAGAGAGCAGAGGAACCGCGGCGAGGAAGGTGAGGGGCTGAACAGGACTTCCGCTGAGGGCGGGGCAAGGACACGGAGGCTGGTCGTCCACAAACCAAGGGAGCTGGCCCGGGATCATCTTGGAAGGGACTTTGCCCAGAGATCACCTGGAGAATACCCAGGACAGGGTGGGCTACAGAGCCCAGAGCCTGAGGGGGAAGGTGAGAGATGCATCCGGGAGCACAAGAAGGAGTGCGCCTGGGGGCTCCTGGTGGGCGGATCGCTAGGAATCCCGCAAAGGCTAGAAGGATGCTCAGCGAGAACGTCGCCAAGCCCAGGTCGCATTCCTG
>NW_006772141.1:1230524-1266191 GCF_000442215.2 Lipotes vexillifer
CCCCCCCCCCCCCCATGGGCTCCCAGCTCAAAATTGCAGGGAGACAAAAGGAGGAGTACCTCTTGGGTGAGATTCAGTGTTTTCATTATTACACTGGACAAAGCAAAGCAATTGGGGCTTTTTAGCTAAAAGTAGGCAGAGGACATTTTGTTATCCAGGAGTGACGAGAAAAGGTATGGGAGGGGATTTGCCCAAGACAGCATCTGTGGGTAGAGAAAGACGTAGACCATCACCGGGAGGACATCAGGATGGACTCCTAGGGGCTCCAACCTGCCCCAAGTGGGCATAACTGTGCAAAGAAGCATAATGCGTGTAGGGGGGTCAGGGGATCAGAAGGGGCAGGGCTAGTGAAGGGGGCGACCCAGCTTTTTATCCTAGGTGCTTTTGTGTTTGGGGATGCTTTTTGAAATGAATGTGTAGACAAATATCACTTGAGGAATTACAGAAAAAAGTTATATCTATATATGTATACATCACACACACACACACACACACACACACACACACCATGTTTCCCTCCCTTAAAGGCCAATCTTTGTTCTTTGGCCCTGACCCCCACTTGCAGATATAAGCGGCTTCTGGAACCATCCCATAAATGTTTGCCACCGTCGGACTTCCCTGGTGGCACAGTAGTTAAGAATCCACCTGCCAGGGGTGGGTTAGGGACGGTGGGAGGGAGACGCAAGAGGGAGGGGATATGGGGTTATATGTATACATATAGCTGGTTCACTTTGTTATACAGAAGAAACTAATACAACATTGTAAAGCAATTATACTCCAATAAAGATGTTGAAAAAGAAATCAATAAAAACCCAACAGTACCATAGGAAAATAGGCAAGAATAAGAGGATATAGATGGTTCTAAAGTATTTGACAATGTACTCAACCTCACTCATTGTAAGAAAAATGGAAACTAAAAATACAAGTAGATAACATTTTTGCCTATAAATTAGTAAAGTTTGAATGCTTTGCTAACACATTGATTTGGTAAAAGTGTGAGAAGATAAATCTCCCTACATTGCTGGTGAGAATAATACAAGCCCAACCTGTATGAAGAGCCGTTAAGACAGTCAGGGAATACATGTCAAGTTATAAATGCCCTTGACCCAGCAATTGCCCTTCTAAGAAGTTGGCTTACAGATGTGCATGTACACAAAGGAAATTTTACTTGTGTGTATGTAAAAATATCAGCTGCCGATTTTTTTTGATTAGCACAGTATTGGAAACAATCAAAATGCCTACCAATAGGAAACGGGTTAAATGGATTATAGCAATCCACGCAAGGAAAAACCATGTTTTTAAAAGAGAGTATAATTCTACATTTGGGAATTTATCCCACAAGTATTCTTGTATATAAGTGATAGACTTGCAAATTGAATGAAATAATATACGAAAGAGGCTATTTATTGAAGCATTTCTTGTGATTGCCAAGGGTTAGAATTAAACGAAATGTCCATTAATAGCAGATTGATTAAGTAAAGTGTGGTACATGTAAACGAGGAAGCACCATTCCATTGTAAAGATGAATGTAGAAACTCTATGGGTAAGACACTGAAAGTTCTCTTCAGATAAATTGTTAAGTGAAAAGGCAAGTATATGTCATACTATCTTTTGTGAATAAAGAGGAGAAAATATATACATTTGAATTGTACTTACGCAGAAAAACTCTGGAACATTGCAAGAAAATAGAAATAGGGGTTCCTGGTTTGGTGCTGGAAACTGGGCAAAAGGGGAATAAGAGCTAGAGAGTTTGCACTGATAGCTTAATTTAAAAAAATGAATAATATTAATATATTTCTTCTTCAATGAATATATTATCTCTTTAATTTTTTAGAAAAAGAAAATCAAGAAAAATTAGTGGAAAAATGAAATGGTTTCATATGTATTTATATTAAAAGATATAAAAAATATATTGCTAAGTAAAACAAAAGCAAACTAAATAAACATAACACAAAAGCAGAATAGCGTATGGAGTATGACACTATCGTGTTTTAAAAAAAAACCTGTCAGGCTGCATATGCACAAGCTATCTCTGGGAGGATACACAAGAAATTAGGACCAGCAATTGTCTCTGGGGAAGTGAACGGGAAGGTTAGGGGACAGGGATGTAAGAGAGATTTATATTTGACGGTAACCCTTTTTGTACTTTCTGATTTTTTTTTCTATGTGTGTGCATCACCAATTAAAAATTAAAATACTTTTTCAAAATTAAAAAAAAAAAAGAATCCGCCTGCCAATGCAAGGGACATGGGTTCGATCCCTGGTCCGGGAAGGTCCCACATGCCGCGGAGCAACTAAGCCCATGCACCACAACTACTGAGTCTGTGCTCTAGAGCCTGCGAGCCACAACTACTGAGCCCGTGCACCACAACTACTGAAGCCTGTGTGCCTAGAGCCCGTGCTCTGCAACAAGAGAAACCACCGCAATGAGCTCAGGCACCTCATCGAAGAGTAGCCCCCGCTCACTGCAACTAGAGGGAGCCCACGGGCAGCAACGAAGACCCAACGTGGCCAAAAAAAAAAAGAAAAGAAAAGTTTGCCACCATTGACCCAAATTCTGGCCTGCCATGGCCCAGCGCAGCAGTGAGGGTTGAGGGAAAAGGAAACACAGAGAAGGAGGGGCAGACAGGTTGGGCTGGGGGAGAACCATATGCCTTCTTTTCCTTTTCTTTTATATAAACAATGTCATTTGCCATTAAATGTGAAGACGACATTGACTGGAGAAACTGCCTGACAGCTCAATGGAAAATATTCTCAGCTCATTACGCAAATATCCAAGGCCTCACTTTTAATTACTCACTTAGTGCCGGATTAACTGCCAGTCCCCGCCAACAGCACGGCCTTCCTCTCAGGGAGGTCAGAATGAATCAAGAGGAAACCAGATGAGCCTGTATCTGTCACCCACTCCCTGACTCTGGTAGGAAAATGTTTAGCTAGGAAGGCAGGGTCACCACACAGTCGAGGGGTATTACTCAGCCGGGAAACAGCCCCACTTCCTGTTGGCGTATTTTCCTTTGGTTTTAGCCCCAAGTATTATTCTAGGTGGAAAGACCTCCTAGAATGCTGTTTTCTTGGGGGAATCGAAAGAAAAGCAGCCTAGCGAATGTGGGCTCACTTCGACGCCTCAGATCTCAGACCGAGTAAGGGCTTGCAGATGCTTTTGAGGTGGGCAGCACAAAACTCTGTGACATGGACTTTGTCATTCATTCCTTCCCCTCATACACATGCACGGGGCGCTGACTTCATGCCAGCTCCATGCTACACACGTTATAGAGTCAGAGATGGAAAGGGTAGGCCCACAGCCCTAGAGACTCCGTCCAAGGAAAAGAGAGACAGGACAATAAGAGTGATCGGTTTCTGTGGATGCTGGGACAGAAGCCTGCGTGGGTACCGCGAAGCACAAAGGAGGGGGTGGGAGAGGAAGCAGGAAAAACTTGGTGGAAAGGAGCTGGATCAGAGATGACCAGAGAACGAGGGCAAGGAGGAACCATGAGAGGCAGTGGGGCAGTGAAGTGTGAGAAAGTTCACAGGACAGGAAAGGGACCGACGTGGAAATGGGGGGCACGTGTGCTGCTCCTTAACTGCCCAAAACCCCTGAGGTCTCTTCCTATACTTTAGCGTGTCCCTCTTAGGAGTCCTAGCCTTCCCCAGGTAGAAGCCAGCAACTCTCCTTCCCAGCTTCCCTTGCAGCTAGGGCACAGCCACATGACCTTGAATCCACCAATCAGACACAGCCGTGGGAGACTTGATGGTATGACAAGGGATGCCTTGTAGGCTGGCCGTGCAGACTCCATCCTGCTGAGGGTGGTGAGACACAGCGCCCAGCATCATCAGTACCAGCTTCCTGTCTGTTCAGCGGCAGTGGCACTGGTTCCTCTACTGGGGTGGAGCCATTGCTTCTGATTGTAAGGCTCCAAGCCTGCACCCTGGGCTCTCCTGGAGCCCCGGAGAGCTTCCAGTATCCTTTTACAACTTCCTTTTCTCTTTAAACTTACTAGATGGGTTCTGCTGTTTATAGCCAAGCATGCTGATTGGTACAACCCAGTGGTTTTCTGGTAGGTGCAGCAGAGACCTTGCAATTGGGGGAGTTTCCTCAAAGCTTGTACTGACGTAGGGGCTTCTGTGCCACCTCCACCCTTTCCCCCACCCCATTGCTCTACCCCCATCTCTTTCATATGCTGCCCTTCCAAATGAAGATTGCAATCATAATACAATAACAGTAGTAATAGCACCTAACATTATGGAGCACTTGCTACGTGTTGGGCGCTGTATGGCAGATGGTATTTCCCAAGATGGCCATAGCAGACTCTCCCATCTCACATGCTTTTCTTTTTCATAAATTTGTTTATTTTATTTTTGGCTGCATTGGGTCTTCATTGTTGCATGCGGGCTTTCTCTAGTTGCAGCGAGCAGGGGATCTAGGTGTGCGGCTTCAGTAGGTGTGGCACGCGGGCTCAGTAGTTGTGGCACATGGGCTCAGTATTTGTGGCTCGCGGGCTCAGTAGTTGTAGCTCACAGGCTCTAGAGTGCAGGCTCAGTAGTTGTGGTGCACTGGCTTAGTTGCTCTGCGAAACGTGGGATCTTCCCGGACCGGGGCTCGAACCCGTGTCCCCTGCATTGGCAGGCCAATTCTTAACCACTGTGCCACCAGGGAAGCCCTGACATGCTTTTCTTACAGCGTGGTCTTGACAGCCCTCCCTCCCCACCAGGAAGCGCTTCTCTCAGCCCTTGAATGTGGAAAGGCCTCTGTGTGACTTGTCATAGAAGCTGCTGTGGCTTCCACCTGGTTCTCTTGGGCTCTTCCGTCTCAGAGCCCAGCCACCGCAGAGTAAGGAAGCCCAGGCCGAGTGTGGGTGGGGCAGCCTGCAGCCACAGCTGAGACCCTGGCCCACAGCCAGCCACCCCTGGCAGACAGGTGAGAGAAGAAGCTGGGAGATGGCTTTACAGAGTAAAACCGTGTGAGAGACACAAATGAGAACCACCCAGCTGAGCCCTGTCAATCTCCAGAAGTGTGAGAGAGATGAATAAAATCATCATTTTAAGCTGCTAGGGTTTGGGGCATTCTATTATTGCAGCGATAGATAACGGGAACACGCTGTTTAGTCTTTACCACGGTCCTGTGAGGTAGGTGTTATTACCATCCATTATTATTACTGTTCTCCTCACTTTTATCAGGGAATTAGCTGAGGCACAGAGAGGTTGAGTAACTTGCTCAGTGACACACAGGTGGCTGGTGGTAGAGCTGAGATTCATACACAGACTGTCTGGCTTTAGAGTCAGTACGCGTTACCACAATGGTGTGCTGACTTTCTTGATAAGTCCCTCTGTAAACAACAGAGTCATTGAAGGATTTTTAAGTGGGGAAGTGGAGAGGGGCAGCCATGGTCATATTTGTGTTTCAGAAAGATTGCTGACATGCTGGGGAGGAGGGATTGAGGACCGGTGTCAGGGCAAGGCTGGAGGTAGGGAGGCTACCTCAGCCCCTGCAGCATCCAAGTGAGAGGTGACCAGGCCTCACTCAGGCAGTGGCCATGGGGATGGAGAGAGGGAGACAGATATGAGAGACAGCTCAGGGGGAGCATTGGCTTGGCCATGGGGACAGGAGACGAGGGACACAGAGATGGTGCATCAGAAAATGTCCCCATGGTTTACTTGGGTGTCCAGAAGGTGAAGACACCAATATCTCACTGATTTCAGCAATCACTAAATGACACGAATCACTCATTCTCAATTGTCAGCCTTGGTTATCAGCTAATATCAGAGTTACCATCAAACATCTTACAAGGATAAGCAGAACTAAGCCTCGTAACAGTAGGAATGTGCTCCGTTCTGCTGTTAACCGTCAATCCTACAAGTATTACTCAGCCATAAAAAGGAATGAAATAATGCCATTTGCAGCAACATGGATGGACCTGGAGCTTATCACACTAAGTGAAGTAAGTCAGACAAAGAAAGATAAATATATGATATCGCTTATATGTGGAATCTTAAAAAAACTGAGATGATCTTATTTACAAAACAGAAATAGACTCACGGACATAGAAAACAAACTTAAGGTTACCAAAGGGGAAAGAAGGTGGAAGGGATAAATTAGGGGTTTGGGATTATATATATACACTACTATATATGAAATAGATAACCAACAAAGACCTGCTGTATAGCACAGGGGACTATATTCAATATCTTGTAATAACCTATAATAGAAAAGAATCTGGGGACTTCCCTGGTGGCGCAGTGGTTAAGAATCTGCCTGCCGATGCAGGGGGCATGGGTTCAATCCCCGGTCCGGGAAGATCCCACATGCTGCAGAGCAACTAAGCCCGTGCACCACAGCTGCTAAGCCTGCGCTCTAGAGCCTGCGTGCCACAACTACTGAGCCTGCACTCAGAACCCGTGAGCCACAGCTACTGAGCCCGCGTGCCTAGAGCTCATGCACCGCAGCAAGAGAATCTGCAACAATGAGAAGCCTGCTCACCGCAACAAAGAGTAGCCCCCGCTGGCCGCAACTCGAGAAAGCCTGCACGCAGCAACAAAGACCCAACGAAGCAAATAAAATAAAATTAAAATTAAATATTTAAAAAAAGGAAAAGAATCTGAAAAAGAACAAATTTATATACCTGTATAACTGAATCACTTTGCTGTACACTTGAAATTAACACAACATTATAAATCAACTATACTTTGATTAAAAAATAAAGACAAAAAATGTTAGAAGTTAAACCACAATGAAAAAAAAAAGAAAGCCATCAACCCTACAATCTCAGCGGCTTATCAGAAAAGTGTACTCTATCAGCATGTCCTCTGAGGTCAGCTGAGGGCTCTGGCTCCACCTTTTCTGCCTCCGTGACCCCCATCTCAAAGATCACTAATCACCATTAGAGAGGGAAAGACAGCTTCGGAGAGACTCCTTCAGCAATATTTCACCCACAAGGGACATGGTTACGCCCACTCACACTGATTGGCCAGAACTAGTCACCTGGCCCAACTGCACGGGAGTCAGAAAGCCCAGCTGCGTCCATCACCTGACCAGCAGCAGGAGATCCGAGCACAAGGCATGTCCTGTGTAAAGAGCAGCAGGCCTGCACCACTGTACCTTGGCTTTGTTTTGGTTACTATCATCATGAGTTATTTATGCATCCTTTTCTTTGCCTGACTGTGAGATCCTCAAGGGCCAGGAGCCTGACTCACTCCTCTCTATAGTAGCAAAGCCTCCCGTTGATCTGGGTGTTGGTTGCATAGGCAGAAAATTCATCAAGCTGTGCACTTTTGCTATATGTACATTGTATTTCAATAAGAAGTTAATTTTTTAAAAGTAAGGACCCACACACTCCAGCAGGGTAGAAACCCTCTTATTCCTATTCTCAGAAGTTGGGGACGTCCCACTCAGCCCTCATCACAATCCCTCAGGGAATCAGAAAGCTGGTCCTACGTCTGACAGCCATCAGTCGAGGCAAGACCAAACCAGCCTCCGCCCTCATCCATTCTCCATGGGGTCTCTCTGCTCTCCGGCTGAGGCCAGACAAAGGCACCTAGTGGCTTAAATGTGTTTCTAGGCAGTGTGAGCCTCTCGGATGTTTCTCAGCTGGAAACCTGGGCGAGGAGACACTGTGTATCTCCTGGCCCGTGCTCTTGGGACCTGGTGAACATCTGACCCGTCCTGGATGACTTTTCCTGGTCAGCTTATTAGGAACGAATCCTGACTAATTCGGTCACCATTCCATTTCTCAAGCATGATTTGTGGCTCAATTGCAGCAGGAAAAAAATAATAAAAAGTGCACAGCCCGGGCCATATCCATAATTCATAACCGCAATAAAACCCTCGACATGCCGTTGTGACTTATAGCAGTCTGAGGGGTATGCACCCTGGGGCCAGCAGAGGGCCCAGATGTTTCCGTTACAGAACATTTTAGAGTTCACGGGCTGGGGAATCCGGGCTTCCCAGCTATTACAGCAAAGCTCAGCCCTAGCTAGAGGCAAAGCCAGAGCCCTGACCCTGGTTTCCTAGGGCCTCGGAGGGGTCCGTGCTCAGGCTGCCCTGGAAAGCAGAGGGTGTTGAAGCCTCAGAGTTTGCAGCCAGCATCTTGGAGCCAACTTCAAAGCATCTTAAGCCTACAGAAGGTCCTCATCATGCAGGAGGCTGGCCTGTGTGGGCCCCAGGAGACCATGAGGCTGATAGGGTAGGGGACTAGACTATGAGTGACAGAAAACCCAGGTCAAACAGCTTAAACCATAAAGGGAATTTACTTGCCCACATACATGAAAAGTCCAAAGATTGTTAGGCTTCAGGCGAGGTTTGATCCAGAGGCTCAAATGATGTCACCAGGAAGTTGTCTTCCACCAATTTTCTTCGCCTCCCACTTCAGCCCCACTGGCAGTCCTAGGATTTCTCCTTCAAGCAGCAAAACGGCTGCACCAGTTCCAGACCTCACAGCCTCAGGGAAAGAAAAATTATCTCCTTTCCCCAAGCATTGAACAAAAGCTCCAACTCTCACTGCACCCACTGGGTCAGGTGTTTGTTCTTGAACCAACTGGTATTTGATGGGTAGGGAAGAGGGCAGAACATGCTGAGCAATTAGAGTCCAGTGGACAACTGGAGGTCAAGTGCCTATACTCCATACATTTGAAAATGAGGGAAGAGTAGTTCCCAAAGGGGAGACTTGCTTTACCCAAAGAAGCAAGAATGGATATGCTGGGCAAGCAAATGGCAGGTGTCTGCCATGTAGAGCAGGGGTGGGCAAGCAGGATCTGGGCGCCACATCCAGCCAAACATTTGTTTTAGTAAGTAAAGTGTTATTGGAGCACAGCCATGCTCATTCTTGTGTGTATTGTCTGAGGCTGCTTTCACACTCCAGTGACAGCTGATTAATTGCAACAGAGTCTGTCTGGACTGTAAAGCCTATAAAAGTTACTATCTGGCTCTTTACAGAAAATGTTTGCTGACCCTTGACGTAGAGGTAGGTTCATTTTAGTGGGAGCCTTCTGAGACGATAGCTAAACACAAACAGTGGGCATTTCCAGCGCCCAGACGCTTTGAAATCATAGTTGGTACCTGCCTCTGCCTTCTGCCCACACTCTGGCTGGGGATCAAGGGGGAGCCAGAGGGCCAGGAGAGCCAGGGGGCCAGGTGAGGTGGTGAGGGGCTTGGGGCATGTGAGCACAGCCAAGTCAGGAGAAGGGCACCTGGTCCAGGATACACTGGCTGCTGCCCAGGTGACTTCGGTCAGGTCACATGCCTTTCTTGGCCAGGTCAGGTGGACGGGATGGCCCCGAGGATCTCACATTTAACAGTCCATGTCCTTCTGGGGCATGACCAGAGGGAGAACCTTTCCCCTCCCCTTCCCCAAATATGTCTGCAGGAGGAGGAAGCCCTCAGCAGGGGGCGCTAAGAGGCACCACGTGATCACCCCTCTTTATCCAGCCCTCACCCTCCTGCAGGCCTTAGTCACCAGCTGTAATGCTAATTACCTGCTGGAATAATCCTCTTGCCTCTCTCTCATTTGGTCGTGTTCATCCTTTCTTAGCAGATCAGAAGCCTGAAACCTTCCCGGTCCCAGTAGCCTGGAATGCCAAGTTCTGGCAGGGTGAGATGGCTGATTCCCAGTTACCAAGGTTGCCTTCACGTTCAAGATTATGTCCGTGTTCATTGGTCCCTGTGTTTGGACTAGTGCATGAATGAGGCTGCAGACAAGGAAGATGCATGCAAACCTTCAGAATCTTCTAATGCACTCTAATAACTCAGTTCTTGCCTCTTACCCTTGCAGTTAAGAGCTGGTGGCTGAGCTACAAAAGATTTCTTCACTGTAGGCAGAAAAGGGTGTATCCACAAGCACATACACCCACAAAAATTCCATCAGCACTCTCATGCATGTCCAGGTACATATGGCAATACCTATATACATAGGAGCCCTTGCATCTGCCTGTACCACGTGTGAAAATACACATGCACATCCTCGCAAGTGCATGCACAGATTCGTGCAGACAGGACCCCACAGCAGATCCTTGACTATGCATCACATGCATTCACTGCAGGCTCAGGTATTAGCACCTGTGTGCCAAGGTCACCTTTAAGAGGCCCTAAGCACGGAAAAGTTCATGGAGCCCTCACACAATATTTAAAAGAAAAGGTTATTTTTGTAAATAGAGCTGCAATGAACATTTTGGTACATGACACTTTTTGAATTATGGTTTTCTCAGGATATGTGCCCAGTAGTGGGATTGCTGGGTCGTATGGTAGTTCTATTTGTAGTTTTTTGTTTTGTTTTGTTTTGTTTTGTTTTTTTGGTGGTGCGCGGGCCTCTCACTGTTGTGGCCTCTCCCGTTGTGGAGCACAGGCTCTGGACGCGCAGGCTCAGTGGCCATGGTTCACGGGCCTAGCCGCTCTGCGGCATGTGGGATCTTCCCAGACCGGGACACGAACCCACATCCCCTGCATCGGCAGGCAGACTCTCAACCACTGCACCACCAGGGAAGCCCCCTCTACTTGTAGTTTTTTAAGGAACCTCCATACTGTTCTTCACAGTGGCTGTATCAATTTACATTCCCACCAACAGTGCAAGAGTGTTCCCTTTTCTCCACACCCTCTCCAGCGTTTATTGCAATAGCCAGGACATGGAAGCAACCTAAGTGTCCATCAACAGATGAATGGGTAAAGAAGATGTGGCACATATATACAACGGAATATTACTCAGCCATAAAAAAGAAACGAAATTGAATTATTTGTAGTGAGGTGGATGGACCTAGAGTCTGTCATACAGAGTGAAGTAAGTCAGAAAGAGAAAAACAAATACCATATGCTAACACATACCTATGGAATCTGAAAAAAAAAATGGTCATAAAGAACCTAGGGGCAAGATGGGAATAAAGACACAGACCTACTAGAGAATGGACTTGAGGACATGGGGAGGGGGAAGGGTAAGCTGTGACAAAGCGAGAGAGTGGCATGGATATATATCCACTACCAAACGTAAGGTAGATAGCTAGTGGGAAGCAGCCACATAGCACAGGGAGATCAGCTCGGTGCTTTGTGACCGCCTGGAGGGGTGGGATGGGGAGGGTGGGAGGGAGGGAGACGCAAGAGGGAAGAGAACATATGTATCTGTACAGCTGATTCACTTTGCTATAAAGCAGAAACTAACACACCATTGTAAAGCAATTATGCTCCAATAAAGATGTTAAAAAAAAAAAGGCTATTTTTTGGAAACGTCAGGAAACTTACGTGTGTGCTAAAAACGAAGCAGGTGCTTTTCTATTCTTCTGATTAGAACTTTAAATTATTTTCCCTGAACATATTTACTTGTTCATTCATTTATTCGTTCACTCCTTCATTTCAGCACCCCTGCTTTGCTGGAGCCCCGGATGTGTGTGTGCATAATTCTGCCTTTGGGATGACCCAGCAGGGATGTGCACATGCATTCACACAGCTGCACACACCAATGGCGAGCGAGTACTCACGCATGGCCACACCGGTGCTCCCCATACGTGCGCACTGACACACCACACACACACACACGCGTAGCCTAACGGAGCTCTGAGCTGGAAGCCCCAAGAAGGAATCCTGTGCTGGCACCTGCGTGGCCAGACGGAGCCAGCGCCTCTGTAGGACCCCTCTCCTTCCACCTGGTGTTTTGGCCACTGCAGATTCCAAGCTCAGCAGGGAACTTCAGAATATGCTCTCACACAGCGAGCCCTGCAGCCCTCAGAGGTGGGCAGGAGAAAGATGGGGGCGTGTGGAGTGGGGCCCAGGGAGGGAGGGTGGGCACACTCCACACTGGGGGATGGACTGGGGGGTGATGGGGGATGGCCCTGGGGGATGGCCCAAGGAACCCAGACAGGGGCCAGCACTGGGCCCTGGCTGTCTGGATGTCAGATGATGACCAACGTGCCAGCCTGACCCCCTTCAAATTATAATATGAGATCACCCAACCCCAGACTCAGACTTTAGTCCAATTCAGGATTTCCGTTTATAGCTTTCAAAACTGCTGGGTGGGTCCCACCTCCCATGTTCTGATTAAATTGGTCCGGGGGTGGGGGGGCCTGGGCATCTGGATGTATAAAACCTTCCCAGGTGATTCTAATGTACAGCCAAGGTTGTGAACCTCTAGTCTACGGAGCCCAGGTGAGTTCCTGGGACGGGGAACTCACTACCTGTCCTGGAAGCCTCCTTGCTTTGGGGACAAGTTAAGAGCCTTTCTCCACAGCAGCATGGTAGCAAATTCCCAGGACAGTGAAAGCAAAAGCTCAGGGAGTATCATACCGCCATCGTCATGGTTCTTGCTCCCATTTCTCTGGATGTCCATTTCCGACGAGACCTGACTCCTCCAAAAAGCCTGCTGCGACTGCTGATTCCTGCATGCGCCTTGCCAGGCTCTGAGCACCCAGAGCCCAAGGGCGGAGTCCTTGCTTCCCATCCCGGGTGTCCAGCCCATGAAGGCACTGCTGGCTGGCACGTTAGAGGCTGGGGCTGAAGGAAGCACAGGGCTGGAGTCTGGCACATGATGACCCAATGTGTGACCCTGGGCAGTCCCCCTGCTTCCCAGAGCCTGCTGGCTCGGCCACAAGGCAGGGAGAGGAGCAATGGCGGGGAAGAGGGGATGCATGAGATACAGCTGAAAGAATTTGTGGAGCATGACAGCACCTTGCCTGGCCTGCAGAAGGGGACCCATCACGGGTTCTCCCACCTGGAGCAGGGTGCCTGATGGGCAGGCCAACCTCTCCACTCCACACAGCAGGCCCAGTGCCTGAAGGCCAACATACTTTTTAGTGAGCCACAAAAATGTCTTCATTTCTTTTAAAATCAGAAGAAAAACTGAATGTCATCCAGCCTGGATTATATTTTTCTTCTTGCCAATGCTGTTGTAAAATACAAGCTTAAATGTTTTTACGGAGGAAGGGGCCCCCAAAAGCCAAACCACAGTCCCATGGAGGGGGTGATATCCAGGCCCAAAAGCACACCCTGGGTGGACACCCCCCCCACCTTCCAACGCACCCAGACCAGTGTCTCAGAAAGCAAGGTCTGTACCTGACAAAGCCAACTTCAATCAGCAGAGTTTCTCCAGGAAACTGAGGCAGGTGAAAGCGCAGGCTCTGGAGTTACACGGTTCAGACCTCATCTGTGTGTCTTAGGCAAGTTACTTCACCTCTCTGTGCCTCCATTTCTGCTTCTGTAAAATGGGGGTGCTCCCCCTTGGAGGGTTGTCATGAGGATTCAGGGAGATGTTGCATTTAGAGACACAGGCACCTGGAAGGTCTGTCATCAGCTTCAGAAAAAAAGGAGACTCAGGGCCTTCTCAACCCGTCTCCCTTCTTGTGCTCAGTTCCTTGTGACCTTGGGTCAGCCACTATCTCACTCTCGCCTCTGTCAGATGTTCATCTGAGGGTGCCCTGGGGCTCCAAGCCCCCTCCTCCCTTTCAGCTTTAATCTTGTAATAGGCACCCTGGAGGGAGGGTCTAGATCAATTCCCCCCAGACCTGTCCCAGCCAGTCTGCAGTCAAGCCAAAAAGGTGAGCCTGTGGGAGGGCCCTTGCCTGCGGGTCCCAAGAGCCCTGGGGATGAGGTTGACCTTCAGCCCTCTTGTGAGAGGTGATGTGGCTTAGCACACTGGCTCTTAGTGTGTGGGTCACGGCTCACCACTTACAGCCATGTGGCCCTGTGTGGGCCTCAGTTTCCTCATCTGTGAAATGGCCATAGCCATCTTCCAGGGCTGTGTGAGGATGCAGTGAGCTCCTATTGGCTGCAGGCCCACCCCGGGCTGTTCCTACTCTTCTGGGCCTGGCTGAGACCCAGAAATCGCAGCGGCAGCTCTGTCTCCATCCCCCAGCAACACTCAGTAGGTGCCCAGTGAACACTCACACATAGAATCTTCCTAAAGCACGCGTCTAACTTGACAGCTTTCTAAACGCTTTAAATCTGACAAAGCACAGAGACGCCTATCATCTGTGTCTCTTCACTAAGTCCTGAGATGTCTTTTTTTTTTGACCATGCCACATGGCCTGTAGGATCTTAGTTCCCTGACCAGGGATTGAACCCATGCCCCCTGCAGTGGATGCGTGGAATCTTAACCACTGGAAGATTCCAGGGAAGTCTCCATATAAGTCATCTTTCTTAATGATGATTTTTCTTTTTTCTGACTGTAAATACTGAAAGCACAGCAATGTATAAAAAGAAGAAAGATTACCCACAATCCTTCTCCCCAGAAGCAACTACCTTTATTAATATGTTAGCATGCTTTTTCCTACTCCCTTTGCTATATTAAAAACTTTTTATTGGAGTATAACATCCCAAAACTATGTACAGGGCACGCCTTAGTCCCTTTGGACGGCTATCACAGAACACCATAGACTGGGCATCTTATAAATGACAGAACTTTATTTCTCGAAGTTTTAGAGGCTGGAGGTCCGAGCTGAGGATGCCAGAGTGACCAAGTTCTGCTGAAAGCCGTCTTCTGAGCTGTAGATGGACATCTCCTCGCTGTGTGCTCACAGGGCAGAAAGAAAGAGAAGGCCTTCAGGGGTCCCTTTTATAAGGGCACAATCCCATTCGTGAGGCTTCAACCTCATGGCCTAATCACCTCCCAAAGGCCCCGGCTCCTAATACCCTCACCTTAATTTCAACATATGAACTGGGGGGGCACACAAAAGTTTAGCCCACAACAGTGCATAGCCTGAAGTGTACAGCTTGCTAAATATTTCTATGAATGTAGCCACGAGCTAGATCAAGCTGCAGAGTAATTCGTCTCTCCCCAGCAGGCTCCTTGCCCCACCCACGCCTGGCCTGAGAGAGCGGTCATTCTAACCTCTATCACCATAAATGAGTGTTGCTTGTTTTAGGATTTTATGTGCCTGAGATTGTTTGTATCTCCCTTCTTTCACACAATATAATGACTGGGAGGCCTTTGTGCTGCTGCCTGTGTCTGGGTTTGCGCTTTTTCATGCACCGTCATTAATGGGTCCATTCTGTTGACCGACTTTTGGGCTGTTTCTAGTTTGGGGCTATTATGAATACGGCTGCTACGAACATTCTTGCCCTTTGGTGGATTTCATACAATCAATACACTGTCATCATCATCATCATCGTCATGTATATTACACATTGTACATTACATAGCATATCATATAAATAATAAATGCATTAAATAATACTAATACATTAATGGAAACGAATATAATTTTATCACAGTAGGTGAAATCTTAACTGCGGGGTCCATATTGTCACCTAACTTTACAATGCAAGTATTTCCCCACATCATTAAGACACCTCCATAGTCACTGTGTTTCAAGGCTATATAAAAAACCCTGATTTCTTTTTTTTTTTTTTTCCATTTTATAGATGAGAAAACTGAGGCTCAGAGAGCGTGGCAGTGAAATCGCACTTCAAACACTGGCCCCTGGGCTCTTTGCCCTCATTATAGAGTTTCACTGTGAGGAAGAAAACAGCATAAAATATAAACACGCAACCAACCAGTCAACCAACTACGGAAAAGAACATTTCACACGCAGTAGAGAAATTAAACATTTAAGGAAGATGAAAGGCGTTTTGCGGGCTGCCTTTTACAAACATGAAGCAGAAAGAACTGAGAGCGCCTGCGTCCCACCCCGTCCTCCCGCCCGGGGGCGTCCAGGGCGCCTCCGCAGCAGGATTTAAGGGGGCGCGTGCGCTCGCGGCGTCAACCACTAGGCGGCGCCAGAGCAACGCCGATGCCGGTCGCTCAAGCCCGGTTGGGATCGCAGGAGGGGCCCAGGGAACCAACCCAGGGCACCAACACAGGGCCTCTGACCAAGATTTCTGGGAAAAGACCAGGTAGGAGGAGAAGGCTCTGGCCGAGGATTAGAAGCTTTTTAAAGGATACCCTGCCTCCGCATGCCGCCATGTCCTGAGTTTTCCTTAAGCTTCCCTGACCTCATTTATCGCTTGAAGACAAAAGCCACGTGGATGTCAGACGTGCTTGTGGGGCATCTCCCCAAAGCCAGCTGTGAAATCATCCATTCGGAGGGAACTCGGAGACGCTTGGTCCTACAGTTCATTCTGTGCACCGGGGACTCAAGAGGTGTAACTGCCCAGGGCCACATGGCAGACATGAGGTCACTGACAACTGACACTCCCATGGGGTGGGACTGGGGTGTCTCCTCAGTCCAGGGTCTGTGCTGTGAGGGATGCAGGAATGACTTGAACCATCCTTCACCTGTGAGAAGCCCGAGAGACAAAAGGATGGGAAATAGAGGAGGGAATTCAGTGGAGCAGAAGCAAGACCCTGTTCCCCATGTCAGAGGAGGCCACATTTCGGAAGGTGGGGGGGCACCATTCTGGTACCCCTTCCACCTTGTATCAAGTCCCTTCTCACACGGGAAAAGTGAACTGAGAGCTGACACACACACCTGCATGCATGGAACACTGATTATCCAATACTTATTGCCATCGGCCTCACTGTTATTAACTCTCGTAGCACTGGTCCCCCGCTAGGCATGATAACTCTGCAGAAGTGTATGTTGTCCTCTCCACGCTACAAGAGAGAAAAGATTTGGGGAGGCAGTGTGCCCAGCCCCCACAGCTAAGAACCGAGGAGGCTGGTGTCACGGCCAACGCCAGTGCTGGGGCTTCCTGAGCCAGGGGGACCCTGACTGTTCAAACTGGAAGGAAATGTAGCGGTTGCCTTTCAAGGAAGCTTCTGGATGGTTGGCAAGGGCAATAGTACATACATGTGCACAAATATAGTGGAAATCCTATAAATCATAATTCTGCTTTTAACATCCAATCACTTCTCACGAAAATCTTGGTAAAACCTCTGTCAGATAAAGAGAAATGCCTCCATTTGAGTTTGAACCAAATTCCCTCTCTGTCTTCTTGTTTTGATTCTGCAGCCACTTTTCTCTGGTCCCTGCTGTCCACATCCTTCTCTGCTGTATAGTGAGTGGGCACATCTCAAGTGGCTGGAAATTCTCAGTCTCTCCTGGCTGGCCTTCTCTCGGTGGCTCCCCACACTGGGTCTGTCTGGCTTTCCACTGGGCTGCATGATCCTTAAGGGCGGGACTGACATTCATCTCCTATCCCCAGCATCAGTCCCAGGCTTGGCACGAGAGAGAGGGTCCAGGCCTCTGGCTCAAGGAGCCCTCAAACTTCAGTTGCTGTTGAGTGGCAGAGGTCTCAGAAATAGAGAAAGCCTCATCTAAGTTATGATGTCAAGCTTAGACAATAAACTCCTTACTTTTTTCTAGAATCTCCAATACCACCAATTGTTAGACATTCATGGTTACCCCTAGACTCTGAGCTGTGGGTCTCCTAATTGAAAAGACTGTGTCACAGTGAATAAACACACCTCAAGCTGTACATCAGAATAAACTCCAAATGGAACAAATATTTATATGCAAAACAAAAACAATAAAACAAAACCCTAAACTCTAAAAATGTTAGAAGAAAGCACAGCAGTTTACATATAATTCCAGAATGGGGAAGTCCTTTCTCTAAGCGTGACACGCAACTCAAACACCGTAAAAGACTGTTGAATTCTGATAAATGAAATTTTTGAAACTGCCAGGGGAAAAAATCAAATAAACAAAATCGAAAGGAAAGCAACAAACAGGGGGGGAAATACCTGCAACTCATATCACAAAGGAAGAGACTTTCCTTGATATTTAAAGACCTCCTACAAATCAACGAGACCAGAAGTCCAATAGAAAAAAATCGACCCAGGACATGAACTGTCTGGGTTCAAATCCCAGGTCTCGGACTTCCCTGGTGGCGCAGTGGTCAAGAATCCACCTGCCAATGCAGGGGACACGGGTTTGAGCCCCGGTCCAGGAAGATCCCACATGCCGCAGAGCAGCTAAGCCCATGAGCCACAACTACCGAGCCTGCGCTCTAGAGCTCACACGTCACAACTACTGGAGCCCAAGCGCCTAGAGCCCGTGCTCTGCAACAAGAGACACCACCATAAAGAGAAGCCCACGCACCGCAACAAAGAGTAGCTCCTGCTCGCCACAACTAGAGAAAGCCCGCATGCAGCAATGAAGACCCAACGCAAAAAAAAAAAAAAAAAAAAAAAAAAAACTGCTTTACTAGCTGTGTGTCCTTGGGCAAGTTACTCAACCTCTCTGGACCTTGGTTGTCTTGTCTGTATAAGGATCCTGTCCTTGTGCGGGTTATTGTGAAGATTAAATACATGACTGTTCCCCAGAATTACTTCCGTTTACTTGTCTGCCTCCTCTAAGACTGGGAGCTCCCTGGGGCAGGGTCTGGGCCCAGCACAGATGCTCCTGTCCAGCAGCCATGTTTGGTGAATCAAGCCCATCTGCCTTGAACTTGCCAGGAACGGCAAGGCGAGTCAGCATAAAGGATCCAATCCTGGGTCATTTGGCCTAAGACTCAGATAACCCTGCTAAGGTCCCCACTGTGCATCCAGGTTAAAAGGAAGGGGAAAAACACACTAAGGACTTCGAATGGCAAATGCAGCCCTCCACTGAACAAAGGTTGTAACTCCACGGGCCCTGGATGGAACTTAAAATTCATAGACTGTTAATTAGCATGTGAAACAGGAAGTTTCTAAGTAGCTTTGCAGCGAGGCAATTCAGCAGGCTGGGCCAGAGCTTAAAAGCCTGGTTTAAAAGAGGGAGGGGGAAAAGGGAGGGCAAAAGCCCAAGACATCCCTGCTCCATTTTACATCATGGCAACCCACATGCTCATTTCTGCCAGGACCTCCTGGGGAAACACAGCCGCCTGTCCTCCTGGTGGGCTTTGAAAGGACATGGGTGGCAGCAACCCAGGGCTGGGAGAGAGTACAGGAGGGTGGTGTGAGTGTGTGTGTGTGTGTGTGTGTGTGCACGTGTATGTGTGTGACCACCTTCACAGGTCACTAAATGCTGTTCTTGTGTGCTTTTAAAGCCACCTGCATCCTTGATAAACCAGGATTTGGTGTCAGCTGTCATGGTGATATGACATGGTGAGATCAGGAGCTGACGGTGGCCTTGATTCAGTGAAATGAATGCCTTCGGATTGAAGCGAACATTTCTGGGGACCTTGAACCCCAAATTTGCAACTCAGTGACTCCCTTCCCTCCCTGGGCCTCGGTTTCCCCCTCGACAGGGAGGCCTAGGCTCCGTAGCCTGCCAAGGGTCTGCAGCCACACAGGTGGGATGTGCCCCATCCCCATGTGGCTCACTGCTCTGCAAGGCTGACCCTAGTCCAGAAGGTAGCATTTCCCATGCATCATGAGTATGAGTTGACCATGTTCACACCGGCCACTGCTCTTTTGGTGCTCCTGACACTGCCACAGGAAGTGTGGACCAGGCCAGCCCGCTGCCCAGTGCCCACCTCTGGTTAACTGCCCTCAGTGTCTGTGACAGGGCATCAGGCATCTGAGATCACTCTGCTTGGAAAGGCATCATGGAAACATCCGCCTGCTCTCCATGATGTGTATGTGCAGGGCACGAATCCTGTATTTCAGCCTTTGAAATAGGATTATGCCACCAAGGGTCTAAGAAGCAAACTTTTGCTGAGTCTAAGATTCTAAAAGAACCTGTCCCCTGTGAGGAAGCCTTTCCTAGTCTCTTCCAGCCCCTCGAGGCCTAGTCAATGGGCGCTGCCTCCAGGAAGCCTTCCCTGACTTTACCAGCTTTATTCAATGCTTGCAAGCTCCTTCTGACCAGCACGGGCTGGTCATCCACACCACACCAGGCGTTTTAGAGAGCCAGGAGACCTGTGAAGTTTCCCTGTCCAATCACTGGCTCCATTGCCCTGTGGCTTCTCTTGGACTGCTATCTACTCTCTCCCACCTTTGTCTCTCCCCCGACTCACACCCCCACCCCTTGAATACGCCTCGCTTAGTGCTTAAAAGCCAGACTCCCTGGGTTCAAATCCTGCCTCTGATGCTTCTGGCTGTGTGACTTTGGACAACTTAACCTCTCTGTGCCTCAGTTTCCTCACTTTTATAAAGCTCTTAGAACAGTGTCTGACCTGAGTAAGCACTATGTAACAGTATTGTTTTAAGTGAATAAGGCATTAGTAGATTAGGGCACACATCATGCCCCTAGGAATCACAGACTCACATGCCTAGAGACATCAGACAACATCAGACATCAAGTGAGTGAGAGGGCTGGGTGTGGACTGTGGCAAACATGGGAGCTCCAACACCACCAGAGGGAGGGCGGCAGCTGCTCAGCACCGAGCTCACTGCTCTGTGGGAAGGAGACGCCGGATCTTCCCATTTTCAAGAGAAGCTAGAACTTCTGAGTGTTTGTTTTTATGTAAAATCTCTTAACTTTCAAATATTGGCAGCTAATTTAAAAAAAAGTTCAATGCATTGAAAATTTCTGTCCACACAAAGACTGACACATGGACGTTTATAGCAGCTTTATTCATAATTGCCAAAACCTGGAAGCAACAAAGATGTCCTTCAGTAGGTGATGGATAAAGAAACTGAGGGACATCCAGACCATGGAATATTATTGAGTGCTAAAAAGAAATGAGCTATCGAGTCATGAAAAGACATGGAGGAACCTTAAATGCATACTACTAAATGAAAGAGACCAATCTAAAAGGCTACATATGTATAACACCAACTATATGAATTCTGAAAAAGGCAAAACTACACAGACAGTAAAAGGATCAGTGGTTTCCAGAGATGCCGGGAAGGGAGAGGTATAAATGGGAAGAGCACAGAGGATTTTTAGGGCAGTGAAACTACTCTGTGTGATACCATAACAATGGATACATGGAAAGGCAGAGCCCTTCTGTTCTTGTTCACTGCTGTATCCCCCGGGGCGGGGAGGGGTGGCTAGCACAACGCTGGGCAAGAGTGAATGAAGGAAAGAATGAATGAATCGCATGTTCTTAACAAGAAAGATGATGGAAACCAATATTTACTGAGTGTCAACTACGTAGCGAGAACCACACCAGGCACTTAATGAGTTTTGTCACATGAATGTCACTTTAACACTCTCGTATTATCAGCTCTGCTTTGCAGGTGTAAAACAGAGGTTGGGGATATTGTTTGCCCAGTAGCATGTGCAGAGCCTGGAAGCATTCCCAGGGCTTCCAGAACCCAGTGGTGAAAGCTGCCACTCCAGCCTGCCCTGGTATGGGTGGAGGTTGGATGGATAGATAGATGGCTAGATGGTGGATGGATGGGTGGATGGAGGGACAGATGGATGGACGGATGATGGATAGATGGATGCATGATGAATGGATCTGAAGAACCCTTTCCCTCATGAAAATTCCAGCGTAATTTTTCTTCCCTTTCCCTCTCCCCATCACTGAAGACTCCAGATATTTCCATTAAGCAGTTAAATGAGATGCCGAAACAGGGTTAGTTTCACAGTTAGCAGCAAAGCCAGTTTAAACTGGGTGTGTGTGCTGGGGATGGAGGTGGGGTGGGAGGAGTTACCTTTCTTTCCCCTTCACACCTTGATCAGGTATAAACAATGTAATTAGGTTAATCACAGAGCCATCCCCAAGTCCTGCTGCAGAATCCACATTTCCTAAGCCCCTCCAGTGAAATCAGGAAGAGCCACCTCCCCGTGATAAGGGGACCCTACTGGGGGAAGGGGCTGAGATGCACATGGCTCCCCAAACACTTCCCAGAACCCACTTCCTTCCTAGCTGTGTGATCTGGGGCAAGGAACTGATCCTAGCTGAGCGTCCGCTTCCTTGACTGCACAGAGGGGTATGATTATGCACGTACAGTACCTAGCACAGAGTAGGTTCTCATTAAATTTTGGTTTCCTTCTGCCCCCATGCTCAGCCCTTTCCCAAAGGGTTCATCCAGGTCCAGGCTAAGAAACTGGGGGAACTGAACCATTTCCTTTGATAAGCTGAACATTCATGCACTCTCCTTGCACAAGATGAGTGAGTACCAGCCTTGGGTCCCGGTACCTCTGACCTCCAGGCATGAATGCTGGGGAGCTAGAGTACCCCTTTCAGGCTGAGCCAAGCGGTGTGTTTAAGGCTCTTTATGCCTCCCCAGGTGCCCAATTCACTGTGAGCACAGGTTGTAACTTCAGACCCTCAGGATCAATGTTCATTCCCCACTTAGGTGCCTGAACCAAGAGCTTGGTTAGTGTCAAGTGAAAGGGGCATTTTATTTGTCCCCAGGCTTCCCTGCCAGGGCCTGCCTCTGCTTTTTATGTGCCCCAGTAAAACCCCAAGGTCTTCTCCGGTTAATACGGTAATTATGGCTCCCAAGTCAGTGGAAAGACCAAGGCTTTCCCAGAGTCTCCAAAATGAAAATCTGAAACCTGGGCCATAAAAACCAGACCTGAGGACAGAGAACTGGAATCTGGGAAGCAGTGTGGCATCATGGAAAAAGCTGGCGGCCCGGACCTGGGAGAGTCTCGACTCTGGCTCCCGCCCTTGGAGTGACCCTGTGTGAAGCACACTCACTCTGGTCTCAGCTTCCCCATCTGTGTGATGGGGTCACCACCCAGAAGGATCAGGAGCCGGAGACCGTGGGGGCAGCCATGCTCACATGTGCATTCATTCAACACGCGTTTATTAGTAGTCTGCTGTGAGCTAAGTGGTCAGAATCATTCATCTCATTAATTTTTTTTAATTATTATTTATTTATTTATTTTTGGCTACATTGGGTCTTCGTTGCTGCGTGCAGGCTTTCTTTAGTTGCAGCGAGCGGGTGCTACTCTTCGTTGCTGTGCACAGGCTTCTCTTGTTACGGAGCACGGGCTCTGGGCACTTGGGTTTCGGTAGTTGTGGCACACGGGCTCAGTAGTTGTGGCCTGCGGACTCTAGAGAGCAGGCTCAGTAGTTGTGGCGCATGGATGGGCTTAGTTGCTCTGCAGCATGTGGGTTCTTCCCGGACCAGGGCTTGAACCTGTGCCCCCTGCCTTGGCAGGAGGATTCTTAACCACTGCGCCACCAGGGAAGCCCCATCTCATTAATTCTTACACAGATCTTCTGAGGAAGGTAGTCTTATCTCCATTCGAAGAAATGAGGCTCAAAGAGTGTGGGCGACTCAACCAAGGCCAATAAGAAACACAGCAGTGGTCAAACCTACGTCTCTTTGGTACTAAAACCTGGGCTGCTGCCACTAAGTTATGGAGGCCCCCACTGGATGCTCAGGTCAGAGCTGGAGTGACCTCAGGTGTGTCCAGGGGAGAAAACTAAGGCTCAGAGAGACTGACCAGCCCCGGGCCATACCTATGTGTTTGTGGATTACTCCAGAGTTGAAGCTAGGCGTTGTCACAGATGAGTCCCTGGTCTCATGTAAAGCTCCACTTTGCAAAAGAAATGCCCGAGGTACGCAGCTACCTCTGTCCATCCAGAGCAGAGTTACCCAGAGGTGGGAAAGTGGCAGCCATGGGGGACCCGACACCACCTCGAAGAACGGAGCATCACACAGTGGGAAAGTTATTCCCTTTACAATTCCTTTCCAGTCTTGCTGATGTCATCTAGGACGAGAAAGGCTCAGCTTGTTGCTGATGATTTTAATGCCTCCCCAACACCTATTCATCTCTGTTTTCCAACTGGGAGAAAGCGGATATGGGGGTCACATCCTTCAGCAGACAAAAGACAAAAGTACACAGCTAGGATGATAAACCTTGCTCTTCATTTTATTTATTTTTAAGATTACTTTCTGTTGATTGCAGGGGGTACGGCTTTCTGTTTCTATATATAGTTTCCTCTGTAAGGAAATTTATTCAAGTAAAAAGAGGATCGAGGGCTTCCCTGGTGGCTCAATGGTTAAGAATCCGCCTGCCAATGCAGGGGACACGGGTGGTTTGAGCCCTGGTCCGGGAAGATCCCACATTGCTGCGGAGCAACTAAGCCCATGCGCCACAACTACTGAGCCCGTGCACCACAACTACTGAAGCCCGCGTGCCTAGAGCCTGTGCTCCGCAACAAGAGAAGCCACCACAATGAGAAGCCGGCACACTGCAACAAAGAGTAGCCCCCGCTCACCGCAACTAGAGAAAGCCCACATGCAGCAACGAAGACCCAACGCAGCCAAAAGTAAATAAATTTTAAAAAAAAGAAAGAGGATTGAGCTAAGAAAAAATATTAGTTAACTGTGGATTTAAAATTTCAGTTTTTCCTACTGTATAGCACAAAGAACTATATTCAGTATCCTATGATCAACCATAATGGAAAAGAATATAAAAAAAGAATGTATTATATATATGTGTGTAACTGAATCACTTTGCTGTACAGCAGAAATTAACACAACATTGTAAATCAGCCATACTTCAATTAAAAAATAAAATAAAATTTTAATTTCATTTTATTTAATTTTAAATTGTTAAACAATAGATTAGGCACTTTGCAGCTGTGGCTCCCACAGGGATCATGGTAAACAAGTCCTGTTCAGCTCCACAGCTCTGGTTCGGACTGCATTGATCCAGACGAGGATAATGCACAAGGCTGGGGCCACGACTGCATGTCCTGCTGTCGCCACACAGGATGCTGGGTAGTGCTGAGCCCGGTGACTGGCACTCCCCACTTTACCCCATTCCTAGCACATACACAGTCAAAACAAGACTCCAGTGTCTCTTGACTCTGAGGCTGGACAGGAAGGGGACTCCATTCTCCAGTCCTCTCTGCCCTAGCCGAGGACCTTGGGGCAGGGACCCCATGCTGACTTCTCTGTCCATCAAGAAGAACATGGAATCCCTCTGACCCCTGTGCTGTGTGGTGACAGTGCTGACTTCCCCTTGTATGATGGGTATCCAAACTCTAGGAGACTGACTTTCTGGGTCTGGGTCTGGTCTCTCCTCCAGCCAAGGTTACCATGTATTTATTCAGTAAACAGTAACAGAATGCTTCTTACGTGTCCTGGGGTTCTTCAGAAGTATTAACTCAATTAATCCTCATCATGCCTGGGGGAGGTACTGTGGGTCTACCCATTTTACAGATGAGGAGACTGAGGAAGGGTGATCCACGTGGGACAACTAGAAGCAGCGGATCGGGATTTGATTGCTGTCAGTGTAAGTCCCACTCCAGCCAGAGTGTCCTCCTCTGTTGATGGCGGAATGATGCCTCCCCGCCAGAAGCACACTGAAAACAAACATCAAAACCAGCACTGGGATGGGAGTCAAGCCCCCGAACTTCTTGCCCTGGCTCCCCCATTTCCTGCTGTGTGACCTTAGCCTAGTCCCTGCCCTCTCTGGGCCCCAGTCTTCTCATCAGTAAACAGACAGATGTTATCCCAGATCAGGGGTCAGAGAACTACAGCCTTCAGGCCAAATCCAGACAGTTTTGTAAAGTCTAACTGGAACAGAGCCTCACCCATTCACTCACATATCGTCCATGCCTGTCTTAGCCCTGTAGCGGCAGAGTTGAGCACTTGTGATAGACCTAAAACATTTACCATGTGACCCTTTAAAGTTTCCCACCCATGTCCTAGCAGATCCAGGCAGAGACTGTCTTGTTTGATGCTATTTTCCTGGAGCCTAGAGCAGGAAGTCTAGTAGGCTTCCCCTAGATGTTTGTTGAATGAATGAATGACTGAATCTGAGCACCCTGCCTGCTCTGATGGCTGATCATGCCTGGTGGATTGGGGTCACCTCAAGGCCTGTGACCCACAAGTCACCTTTGGCTGTCATTAAGCAGATTGCCCAGTGACTGGCGGTCATGGAGATGTGCCATTCAGATCTCTCTTCAAGAAGGAATTTGCGCTTCAGCTGCAAGAACAGAGGTTAATTGACAACCTTCAGCTGTGGGTCCCATCCAGCTCCACCAAGCATTTCAGGGCCAGTCCCCAGCCAAAAACTGGCCACTCGTGCCCAGCATGGGACACCTTAATGTACAGTATTTGTTCTGGAGCTCCACACTGGGCTGGCCAAGACTGTCAGCCGTTCACAGGGATCTGAGTCTCCCCCTGCCATGCCTGCTTCCTCTCCCTTCGTCTTTTTTACAGGCATTATCTGCATAAGCCTCTATCACTCCTAACGCCACCACAGCAACCGATTTCTGCAGGACCTGAACTGCCATGGGGACCAATTCCTCAACAAGTGTTTATCAAGCACCGACTGCATAAGGATCACTGGGCTAGGAGCTGGGGGTGGGGACCCATTCATCTCAAGATGAACAGATCTGGTCACCAGCCTTGAGAGCTTGTCTGGATGGTAGAACAGTCAGCACCCCTCCCACATTCCAAGCACTGAATCCTATGGGTTCCAATAGTCACAGACTTGAAGCATGTTCCAGCTGAGCTTGGTTGAGTATTTGGTATTTGTAGGGGAAGAGACTCGTCTCAGAGAGGTGCTGGGGACTGAGGGGGCCAATGTCCACCACCCTCCTGAATTTGGAAGCAGCAAGAAGTAGGCACAAGAATCATGGAAACGTAAATTGCAACATCAGGTTTATTGGAAGAATTGATTGAAGAGTGAGGCTTAGATCTGTGGCCAAATCCGAGTCGCTAAGACTTCCTGCATGGAGTTAAACTCAACCACACAACCGCAGGCCTCTTTCCTCCCCAAAGGAGGGGCTGGGTTGGGCCCTTTTTTTCCCCATCCCAAAGTCACCGTCAGCTAAGTTACTCCTCCTTTTAAAGAAAAAACTGAGTCAGGGGATGGCGGATGGCCAGACTATTTACCTCTCACTGGTTAATCCTGCAGAGGGGAGGGCAAAAACTTCCCCCCTCTGTGGACACTTGAGGAGAGCAGAATTAACAGAAGAGACTTGTCTCAGATCACACGTGGGCTGTTGGTGGCAGAGTTGGAACTAGAAGGGAAAGAAAAACTGACATTATCGACCACAGCGTATCGAGAGGCCTGGCAGGAAACAGGCAGCTCACTCCACAGCTGGAATCTGGGGAGAAGGTCATACAGGGACTAGTCATAGAACGTGGGCAGAGAGAGAAGACCAGCAAAAGAAGATGCGTTACTGCTATTTAGGACTGAAGCAGGACAGATGTGGAGAAAACTGTGTTCCTGGATCCGGGTGAGAGCTAGAGCCTGGCGGAGGGGCTGCCTGGTGGGAATAGTTCTAGAGGGACTCACCCCCCTGGGTACCAGCCCTGAAGCAAGGAGGGGCTGGGGAACAAATAAATACCCCAACCTCTCTCTGCTGCCACCCTCTGAGCTCCTACTGGTCCTCCCATTGGCTGATGCCACAGAGCAAGGGAACATGGGAAATGAAGTCCACAGGGGTGAGCGCCCCAGGCACAGAGCAAGAAGGAATGGATCTGGAGGGTGCTGGGGGCAAGGGACAGATGCAGGCCAGCAAAAAACGGCGAATGAAGAGCTCAAAAGCTGACCATGGCATGTGCTTTATGTACAGTATTTCATTTAATCCTCCCAGGATGATTTGAGGTAGGAGACATCTGCCCCTTTTACAGATGAGAAAGCTGAGGCTCAGAGAGCTTTGGAAATGTGGACAAAGGATCACAGGAAAGAGTTGCTGGGGCCAATACTGGAACCTCCATCTCTAGAATCTTTCTTCTCTCCCACAGCAGACCCCATGAGGGGTAACCAGGTTTCCCAGGGCTCTGTCTGGGTCCCTGCCAGGCCGGGGAAAGGCTGGCTTTTCCTGACTGACTGTTCCAACGTTTTATAAATTCATCCTGCATTCATTCCAAGCACCTTTTTATTTGCCAATTCTGCAGTAAAGTGTGAGTCTCTGCTAATCAAGCCTCAAAGGCCGTTGACTCTGAGCGCTTTCAGCTTCATTACCCGAGTGCACCCCTCACTTCGTTTCTCCAGACATCCAGAAGCATCTGTTCAGCATGTGGCTCGTGAAGCCCTCCGACGCTCCCCTTCGGGGTCGCTCAGATGACTGTACCGACAGCTGAGAACAACAGGAGAGCAGGAAGGGTGTGAGGAGGGCCCCCAGCACTAAGGGAGAGGCTAGAAAATCCTCTGTCGTTGGGGGCAGTGAGGAGGTGGAGGGGTACTGCTCTTGGCTTCCGCACACAGTGCTTCATAAATTGTTCTGAAATGGTTGAGCACCTGCCCTGTGCCTGTAAGTACAGTGATTCCCCCCACACATGAAGGAGTTCTGTTCCCAGAGCACGTTCCTATTTGTTTGTAAGTCCAACAAAGGTAGCCTAGGTACCCAACTAACACAATCGGCTATACAGTACTGTACTGTAATAGGTTTATAAGACTCCTCACACAAATAGTACATTAAAAACACAAAACAAATACAAAACAAATACAAAAAATACAAAATAACACACAAAAAAACCACAAAAATAAAGAAAACAATTTTAAGCTTACAGGACAGTACCTTGAACGGTACAGTAGTACAGCACAACAGCTGGCATACAGGGCCTGGCACTGAGTGAACAGGCAAGAAGAGTTACTGACTGGAGGAGGGAGAAGAGATGGGAGACGGTAGAGCTGAAGGATCGTCAGCAACAGGAGACAGAGGGTGAGTTGCAGTTTCACTCACGCCCTACGTTGATGGAATGCACGTGCGCATCTTTGAAAGTTCACAACTTGAAGGTTCATATGTAGGGGACTTACTGTACTGTATTCCCCTCCAGGGAAAATGCCCAACACAGAGCCAACACACATGTATAGCAGGTGATGAATGCCATGGGCTCCAGGCCCCAGGCTCTGGCTTCTAATCCTGGCTTCCCTGCTCACTGGCTGTGTGACAGCGCACAAGGACTGGCCTTTCAGCCTCATTTTCTAAATTTGTAAAATAAGAATAATAAACATGAACCAAATGACCAGTCCTTACTTCATGGGATTGGTGAAAGATATGAAATGATATAAGAATTGAAAAATAGTCAACCCTCTAAATCATATAAAAATCATACAGTAAATACTTTTAAATGTAAAATACCTGTGGTTATTTTAATGAGCTGTGTGATCCTGGGCAAGTTACTTACCCTCTCTGTGCCTTAGTTCCTTCATCTATAAATGGGGATAAAATAGTGCCTACTTCATCAGGTTGTTGTGCAGATTACATACGACAACCCATGTGAAGCGCTAACACAGGTACCGGGTGGACAGTATAGATTCCCTAAATGCTAGCTCTCTTGTCAGCAACCATCATCATCCTCAACAACAGCATTGGTCTCTCTTCCCGTGCCCAACTCTGTCTCATCCTGCAAGGGTCACCTCCTCCAGGAAGGACTCCTGGATCTTGCTCTGGGATCTCAAAGCAGCCGCATAGCTTTAACCTTCCCTCTATCATTGTTTTTGTTTGTCTTTTGTTTTTTTGGCTGCATTGGGTCTTCGCTGCTGCACGCAGACCTTCTCTAGTTGCAGCAAGCGGGTCTACTCTTTGTTGCGGTGTGCAGGCTTCTTATTACGGTGGCTTCTCTTGCTGCAGAGCACAGGCCCTAGAGATCGTGGGCTTCAGTAGTTGTGGCGCATGGGCTCAGTAGTTGTGGCTCGCGGGTTCTAGAGCGCAGGCTCAGTAGCTGTGGCGCACGGGCTTAGTTCCCCCGCTGCATGTGGGATCTTCCGGGACCAGGGATCGAACCCATGTCCCCTGCATTGGCAGGTGGATTCTTAACCACTGCGCCACCAGGGATGTCCCTCTGTCATTGTTTTGAAATGACGACCTCCCAGGCTGGTCTCTACCTACCGGCTTCTTCCCTGGGGCCAGGGTCCACTTCCTCTCTCTTCCATCCTCCTAGCACCGAACCAGTGCCCACCCTTCAATAGGATTTCCACCAGTGTCAGCTAGATAAAAGGAATTAAACTGACTAAATAGATATTACCTGAAACTGAATCTGAATAGAGGTGGTAAGGGAAACAAAAGACAAATTCAAGAAAGATATAATCTCTGCTTTCCAGGAGGTAAAATTCTGTGTGTGGAGAGAGAGGTGAGCCAAAACTTGACAAGCTATTACTCTCCCCATTTTTCAGATTATAAAAATTGAGGCTCAGAGAGGTTAGGTCACCTGCCCCAGATCACACAGAAAGAAGCGGCAGCGCCTAATCGGGAATGCGGGTTTATGATGGCTTACCTGCCGCTAAGCCTTGTCACTTCTTTTTTCTATTTTTACCCTGTGGTTCCATCTCAAGCAACCCCAGCTCAGATGTGTTTTACCAGCATTTCCTTCTAACTATAGCCAAATTCCTGGGTCAGCCAATCCGCAGGGAACCTGCCTAGGGCAGACCAAACTCAGAGAGGAAATTTTGCATTTAAAGTCAAGGATTTCACCACAGTCCACACTGTATGGAAAGCTGGAGAGTTCACACTGAATCAAGCATCCCACTTCCCAGTCCTTAGAGTGCTTTTGGTGTGTGTGTGCACCGGAAGTGAAAAGAAGGAAATGAAACAGGGCTGGGCCTTAAAGAACGTAGCCAGGGAAGACCTCTCCAGCTGAGACATTCTTCTCCAGGACTAAACTTTAGAACTCCCTCCCCCCAACCCCCCAACTGGCGCTCATGCCCTGGGACGATCACACTCCCGCCAGGGCAGCCCTGCACCAGCCCCAAGGTGCACACCAAGCCTTGGGACTGTATGAAAGGCAGGGTCTAGGGCAGTGGGTCCGGGTGGGTTCTGCATTCTTCCAAGCTCCCAGGTAAGGCTGGTGCTGCTGGTATACAGACCCCCTGCCTAGAGGGGCAGTGGGACCCCCCACAGGGCTCTTCTCCCCCAAGCCTTTCCTTCTAGTCAGGGCCTTCCCTCCCCCAGCCACCCTCCCTCCAGACCCTCCACTCCCACTTAGACCTGAGTGGAAGTAGGGGGCAAGAGGTGCAAGGGCTTCCCTTCCAAGCCCCTCCAATCTTTGATATGGACGTTTTTAAAGTCTTATGTACATGTGATGCAAAGAAAGGTCCAAACCCCTGCAAACCACCTTCCCAGCCCACGTCCACCACACTTCCAGCCCCACTGCCCCCCAAATCCTGCCACACAGAAATGCTGGGCCTTGTTGCCCCTACTTCTTATAGCATATCATCATGGTTAATAGCCTGGATTGGAATCCTGGCTCTGTCCTCTACTGGTGGTGTGACCTTGGTCAAGTTACATGTCCTCAGTTTTCTCATCTGTAAAATGGGCATAATGACAGTACATCTACTTCCCAGGACTGTGATGGGGGTCAAATGAGTAAATATTGGGAAAGCACTTAGAAGAATATATTGTCAGTGCCTAGATTAAGGTCTGTTAGATGATTTCTTAATTACACCCCACCTCATGCTGCAGAAACCCACAGCCCACAGCCTGGTCACTGCTCTTGGCAGGAGGCATGTGCTTGTCCTTGTCTAAGTACCTTTCTACACAACAAACTTGACAGCTCGTATTACTATGCCCATTTCACAGATGAGTAACCTTAGGCTCAGAGATGTAAGTTACACAGCTGATATTAAGTTAATTGGTTGTAAAAAAAAAAAAAAATGAAGGCATAGATCAATTTATCCCCAGTCCTGGACAAAGCACTGGACACATAACCAAACTCAATATTTGCTGGATGAATGAATGAATGAATGAATTATCCAAGAGCACACCAGCAGTTTGTGGTGGGACTAGGACCTGAACACAGATGGTCCGATTGCAATGAGAGAATCAGACTCAGCCTTGAGGCCAAGGGGCTGACAAGCAATGAGGTGACTGGTAATTAAAAGTTAAAATGCCTACAACTTCCGGTGCTTTAAATGACACCTGGAATATAACAGCCATCAACAAGTATTCTAGGAAAGAAAGAAGGAGGAAGGGAGGGAAAGAAGGAAGGAAAACACTGAATTAATTTTCATCAGAAGTTCTGCTGTTTCATTCATTCAAAAAATAGCTATTAAGCACAGCTAAATGTTGGGCCCTGGGAGAACAAAACAGATGAAAATCCCTGCCCTTCTGTAGCTCACATTCTAGTGGGAAGAGAAGGACAATAAATAAAGAAGGATTTTTGAAAAGTAAATTATGCTGCAATTTGGCCAGTGGTAAGTGTTACTGAGAAGTATAAAAGCAGGGAAGTTGTTTAGAAAGTGGGAGTTGGAGGTGGGAGGGATTTATTGCCCTTTCACAGCTATAAAATCCTGTAGTGTGGAACTTTACTTGGGTCCTTTTCAATTAAAAAAAAAAAAAAAAAGAACACTAACTACCAGTCAATAAGTGCCTACAGGTGCCAGGCAGTTTGCATCAGTACCTCTAGTAATCACCATAGCAACCATAGGAGCGGTACCAACCTGTTTCACAGGTCGGGTTTAACTTCCAGAGGTCAGAGCATTAGTAAGTGACAGCATCAGTTATTTTCTCTCAGCTTTACATCCACTCGTCTACACTGTGTTCAGGGAGGCGGGGCTGGGGATGTGCAAATGTCATTCCTCAGATCCATCAGGCAGCCTGTCCCAGGGGACTCTGCCAAGCGGGGCACTGGTAGGAGGCTGGGTGGCAGGAGGAAGCGAGAGGCACAGCCTCTTTCCTGTCTGCCTGCTGTTCCTAATGGTATCACCCGGCAATATCACCCTTCACCCCGACTCTGCACTCAGTTGCAGCCTCATTTCTTTCCCCGTCTCAGGGGTCTGATCCCCAACTCCACAAGCCCCTCCTCCAAGCTCCCCAACCCCAGTCCTCTTGTTCCCGCCCCCCACCCTCCCCACTGTGGGTGGCAGCTGCTTCCCGCATTGACCTCTGGCTCAGCTCAAGGGTCCTTTTTCCGCTCTTTCAGTCCTCCACCACCTGTGAAGTCCACTCCCATGTTAATCCCCTTCCCCGGAATGCCTACTGTGACTTGTTTTCCTGGAGGCACCCCAACTGAAGTTGCAGGAGAGAGGCCCACAGGGATGGGTTTTGAATCAGTGTGGCTATGCCCTTGGTCTCGGACACAGTACGTGCCCTTGTTTTTGGAAGGCAGCACCCTAGTGTTCCTTGGCACGCAGGGTGACTATCCTATTCATCAAGTCATCACCTGGGTGGCTTGGGATGAAGTGCCTTCAGAGCACTTACTGCTACTTGCAACGATCTGCTCATGCATTTGTTCAGTCATTCATTGTCTGCAAGCTCCGTGGGTCCCAGGACAAGGACATTTCCCCAGTGCTGAGCACAGAGCCTGGCACATAGTAGGTGAATGTTTCCAGATGGACTAAATGAACTCTGAAAGGTGCAGTGCCCCGGTGGGGAATTTGAACCTGCCTCAGCCCTGACTCCAGTTCCAAGGGATCATGGGACCTGCCAGACCAAGCTGGGACTTCCACGTTTGGCCCTGGCTGGGGTCACCAAATTTGAAGAGGGAAATAAAAGCCGTGTGGGACAGTTGGAAGCATACAGGCTGGGAGTCAGACCCTCAGTTTCAAAGCCTGACTCAACCACCTAAAATTACTGGGGAACCTAATAACTCCTCTAAGCTTCAGTTTTCTTCGTCTGAAATGAAATAATAATAATATCTGCTTAACTGGGTGTTGACGAGGACAAAATATCATTGTGCTATTATCAGCCTATTAAGAGGGAAATCACATCAAGGTCACAGATTCCCGGAATTCTAGTCTTGGAAGATAAGCAGACATTTGCTCACAAAGACAATAATGAACTTAAAATTAACATTTACTCCTGCAGTCAGCAGGCTTTTCCAAGAGCTAAACCTGCTGACCGCCCTTGACACGCCAAGCCCAGGGTCTCGATCTCACCTCTGTCCCCAACCCCAGGTTCCCCAGCCATGACAAAGGTGACCCTAGGCAAAGCAATTCTTCCCTCTGAGTATCTGTTTCTGCATCTGTAAAGTGGATATGAGAGAATTAAATGAGATTAACATCTATTAAGTTCCTAGAGGGAAGGCAGACAGTAGATCTAGATAAATGGCGATCTGCTCCCTCCAGGGATTGCTTTCTTTCTGCCACCAAAATTTCCCAATGTTCTCTGGTGGGGTGGGGAGGATAGGGGGCATCTGGGAGAGACCCCATTTCATTCATTCATTCATTGAATAAAGTGCACACTCTGTGATAGGTGGGAAGGTAAAGCCTGTGAGAATCCTCATCACTGAAAACCACTACCCTCTCTTCCAGAACTAAAATGACTGAAGTCCCTGCCTTGAAAAAGAAGCTCCTGTCTGGGGAGATAGGTCTGAACAGGAAAGGCAATAAGGTGCAAGAAGTGCCAGAACAGAGGTCTCTCCTGGGCTGAGGGCTGCCCACAGGAGGAGGTAACATTTTCCTGAGTCCACAAGGTTCCCAAGGGTTTGCAGAGCCTATTAGAGCATTCTAGATAAGGGAAAAACATTATGAAGGCATGACAGATTCAGACAGAGGCCTATGTATAACTCAGCATCATGCAGGGTCTTAAATGTTGGGCTAATGTGGATGGGACTGTCAGATAGTTTAGAAAAGGGAGGAGGATAAAGGATGGTATGCTAGGGAGTGGGGATCAAGGATGGTATGCTGGGGAGTGGGGGACAAAGGATGGTATGCTAGGGAGTGGGGGATCAAGGGTTGGTAAGCTAGAGCGTGGAGAGGATGAAAGATTGTATGCTAGGGAGTGGGGAATAAGAGTGTAGGGGAGGGGGATCGAGGTTGCACAGGTAGGTTTCTGCTAGATCCTGAAGACTTTGTCTGCTTGGCTCAGACCCGTCACTTTATCATACTAGGCTACATCACTCTTCTGTCTCCTGCTGACTGAACATCTGGAAGCCAATTTGCAAGTGCTATGGTGGAAAAAAAAAGAATTAACGGCAAGCTTTGCGCTCATCAGAGTTCTAATTTCCACTGGTTTTCGGTTTTCAGCTCTATAAATCCTAAATGTGCCTTTTATTTCATATTTCCATCCTTTGAGGACATCTGTTTGGCATTTGCCTTGTGCGATTGGGAAGGTGGGCAGGGGTGCCGAGTAAACTCCTTTTCAACTTCTTTTCATTGAAGTAAGAGGCCACGAATATGCCCAAGGGCAGCAGGCAGCAGCCTGTCTCTCACCCAGCGCCCTAAGGCTGGTGCTCGTCTTCCCATCCTCAGGTGCTTTATGAAGATGGGTCAATTTCAAGATGATGTATTAAAAATGCGATCAATAGGCCAATATAGGGCGACTTCACATGTTTCCAATTTATAGTTTCCAGTCTAGCATGTTGTAATATGGATTTTATATACATGTATAGTCAGGTTTTTTTCTTTTCTTTTTTTCTTTCAATGAGACTTACTTTTGCCTGTATATTTCCATTGTAATTTATCCAAATATTGCTGAGCTGGACCTGTGGGCTTTCAGTAGGGGACAAATGGTCACATAAATCTCAGAGCTGCTCCTTGTGACTGATGAGGTCAAGAGGCCCCGTGAGCAGAACTTCGTGTACTAAAGCAGCTACTCTGCACTGGTCACTGCTCTCATGCTTTTCCTGTGTTCTCTCAGATTTTTTTTCAACCAAACTGGAATATTTTCTGTTCTGTTTATAAAATTAATGCAGGCTACATTTTAAAAAAATCATACACTATAAAATGGATTCAGTAGATTGCAAACAGTCCCCATACGGTTATCCCAAAGGGATAAACACTGTTAACAATTCGGTTGGTATGTACTTCCAGATTTATCTATGTATATTAAGAAAATATATAAGTCAATACAAAAATCAAACAATACCCTTCATAGTGTTCCCTAATCTGCTGTGCACGTGCGCGCGCGTGCGTGCGTGCGTGCGTGTGTGTGTGTGTGTGTGTGTGTGTTAACTTAGGTTTCACTCCTAGTCACTGAATGTAGATCTACCTGATTTTCTCCAATGACTGTAGCATGTTTGGGGCAGGGGAGCCGGGTGCAGGGCACCTTCTTTGTTGAACCCGCGGTCTATCAAGGGCTGGGTATTTGTCAGTTTTCATTCCTACAGGACTCAGGGTGGTTCTGTAGCTCCTCCTCCATAC
>NW_006772141.1:1266201-1268196 GCF_000442215.2 Lipotes vexillifer
TCCTCCATACATCTTTGTTCAAATTACTCCCCAGGATCAATTCCACAATTGGAATTACTGGGTCAAAGAATATAAACGTTGTTGGTTCGAATCCCCCAGTCAATATCATTGATCCAATTTCCACAGCCACTAGCTGTGTAGGATGGGACCTCTTCCCCAGCCCCTGGCCTCATCACCTCATCTAAACCTTAGCTAACCCTGCAAGGGAGAGCTTCATTTCCCCCATGCCCGGAGGAAACTGAGGCTAAATCCTTACCGTCTGAGATTTGGCCACGCCCATAACCCACTCAGAACCATCTGACTGCGGGGAAAAAAGCACGCAAGGACAGAACAAAACGTGCTCTGAGCTGTCCTGGTTCCCGACGGGTGGGGGGGGGACTCCACAGAAACCCGCGGAAAACTTGCTGCCCGGGGCAGCTGAGGCCAAGTGCGCACCCACGGGGCGCCTGCGCACTAACGGGAACAGGGCGCCCCCTCCAGGCAGAGGCAGCCCTGCGCCAGGGAGCAGGTTTGCCAGCCCAGCAAACACTAGCCGCCCATCCTCCCCCGGCCACATCTGCGGGAAACCTGCGCCCGCCCTGCGCCTCGCGTTCCGCATCTGTCAGAGAGGGGAGTGATCTGTGCTGCCGCCTCTCGGGCCTGTCGCCTGTCACCTCCCTTGACGATAAATCCCGTCAGGGACGTGGAAGCAGACGTTTCTGGCTGGTTTCCATCCCAGACAAGGACTCTGGGCCTGAACATTGCCCGCCCCCTGCCTGGCAGTCTCCCCCCACACCTCCCAATTCGGGAGACGGATCGCTTCTCCCAGCTGCTCCGGGGCCTGCGCAGCCCTCCTGCTCTGCATGAAAGCTCTTGAGTCCTTTTTATTGAGTTATAAAACCAGGATTGTTTTTGGATTGGGTTGGTAAAAAGGCCTGGAAAGTTGGTAATCTGAACTTCTCAGCTTTGTAGACAGATCTTGTTGCCCGGAGAGATATAGAGGGCTGCATTTGCAAGTATGATTTTCTTGTTTTTAGATGGTTCTGGAGGCTATAGGCTCTGCTCCCTCTGTGGCCACAGCGATGCTGGCCAGGGCTGCCGGTGTACCCAACGAGAGGGGAACCGGTAGAGTCACTGGCCCAGGAGGGAATGCAGAGGACATTTGTGGGCCGTGGGGGAAGAGGTTTGAGGAGGGACCTAAGCTGTGAACCCAAGGAAACTGTCCAAGGCTGCCTGGGACAGGGGCAGGTGGCCCTGCGTCTACAGCCTACTGGTTCTGCTGCACTTCACGTGTGACCTTGGGCAAGGCACGGGCCGGCTCAGGAGCCCCAGTCTCCACATCTGTAAAATGGGAACCCCGAGGTCCTCCCCTCCTTCCTTACGTATCAGGCAAACTGGACTCCTCTCCTGCAGAATGACCACTATTCTGTGTCCAGATCCCTCCAGCCACAATCCCAGTCATAACAGAGGAGCTAAGAATAGCTCAGCAAATACTAGTACCAACTCCTACTTGGCGAACACCTCTGAGGCATCAACCTCATCAGCTTCGAGATTCAGCAGTGTATGCATGTTACCTCTAATGTTCGCAGTGATGATAATTCAGAATAATGGTAATGCCAAGAACTGTTTCCCAAATGCTCATTCTATGCCCAGCACCACCTCCTAGGTTGCTGCAGTGGCCAACAGGTGAAGATGCGAAGAGCATATACAACAGTGCCTGGTTCCACCATCATCCGACAGGGTCGATCAATTTTCCCAAGGCCATGGACTTGAGTGGCAGCAGAGGGATTCAAACCTGTACAGCCCTGCGGCTCACGTGATGAGGAGGGACTCAGTCCTCCACATCCTTGTCCTTCTGCCATGTTGTGTGGCTCCTGGAAGGGAAGAGGGCGTGGGGAGGAGGCTATTCTGTAATTAAGAGAGAGGATGGGGGCTTCCCTGGTGGCACAGTGGTTGAGAGTCCGCCTGCCGATGCAGGGGAGGCGGGTTCGTGCCCCGGTCCGGGAAGATCCCACA
>NW_006772141.1:1268279-1289323 GCF_000442215.2 Lipotes vexillifer
CCTGCCGATGCAGGGGATACGGGTTCGTGCCCCGGTCCGGGAGGATCCCACATGCCGCGGAGCGGCTGGGCCCGTGAACTATGGGCGCTGAGCTTGCGCGTCCGGCAACGGGAAAGGCCACGACAGTAGCGCCGGGGGAAAAAACAAAAAAAAAAAAAAAAAAAAATCCCACAGCCCCAAAGAAGCAGGGGTGCTCCGGGTCATCCCAGCTGCACCCAATTCCAGCGTTTCCAGGCCTGCCTTTATGAGTACATTGAGAACGGCAGACACCACTCCTCCTAGGCAGAGTGCAAACTGGGGCTAATTTGAAAGTTCCAGAAGCACCCTCCCTCCCAGCCCCCAGTGCCAGTCTGAGAGCTCTCATTGTGCCAGGACCATTTAGCCCTGCAGCCAGCGGATCCCCTCGCCTGCAAAGGCCGGCGTCGGCCCAGGGACTGCATTCTATTTCACATCTCTGGCATGACGGCCCAGAAACTAAACAGCATCCCCAGGGCCAGACTCCTGCTAGACAGCAGCCCGTTATAAAATAGGGTGCCTCTCTCTGACCTGGGCTCTGGATCCCATCAAAACGACGTGTGTCTTTCCTTTCCTTCCTCGAGAAGGTGAAATACAAGCCTGTAATAACACCGTGCCCCTGTTCTCCTCTGGACAAAAGTCAAAACTCGAATCTGATAAATCTGAAATCAACATTAATTTTCTAATTGGACTTCACGGGGTCTGGACATGGTGTCAGAGCCCGTGGTATTTCACGTCGTATGTTATTGTTGGTGCTGACAGAAGAAATGAATCTTTCAGGAGATTCAAGGAGAAATTAGTATTTCCCTGATTCCAGGGAACTAAATACCCACCTATTCTACTTATTACAAAGGGGCCTATGTCCAGCCCTTAAAACTTTGCAGTGACCCCAGCGGCAGACATTGGGTTGCCCTTACACCCCTCCATGCTTATTCACAGACCAAGGACCTTCCCCTCATTCTCATTCCAACCCCCAAAACTTCTACTCCACCTCCAAGACTCAGTTCAGAATGCCCATCTCTGAGAATCCTTCCTGACTACTGTAATCAATTACTCACTTCTTCCTTGGTAACCGAGGGTCTGACGTGTCCCTGTGTCTTCCCAGCCTGCTTACAGACCTCACCTGTTCCTTTGTCACTCCCCAAGCAACTCCAGGGCAGGAAGAATACTATTATTCCATTTTTCCTACAGTACCCAGAGCAAGCACACAGCTCCCAGGAGGTGCCCTCTGAATGCTTGCTAATGGAATAATTATTATTTTTACAGTGTATAGTACTTAGTACTTACATAGTATAGTACAGTGTAAAGCAGTGATTCTCAACCGGCCAATTTTTGCATTACCTGCTCCCAAACCAGGACAATGTCTAGAGACATTTTTGGTTGTCACAGTTGGAAAGGGGAATGCTAATGGCATCTAGTGGCTAGAGGCAGAGCTATACAGTAAAACTTTTGTGGGCCTGAGCCCCTTCCTCCATAAAAAATACGTTAAAAATTATATTTTAAAACTAAGTTGGTGTGAAGAGAAATCTAATCCAGGCTGGATTCATTAGCATATATTCTTTATTATTATATTCATTTTTTTCTTCTGATTTTGAAATTAAATTAAAATTAAAACATTTTTGTAAGCCCCTAAAATTACCATGAGCCTTAGGCACTGGCTCTACTGTGACTAGTGCACAAGTGGGACCTGGGTGGAGGCCAGGAGGCCTGCTAAACATCTTAAAATGCGCAGAACAACCTCAAACAGCAAAAAGTCATCCGGGCCCAAATGTCAATAGTCTTGAGGTTGAGAAACCTGTTATAAAGGAAAACTCCAGAATGTCGAAGCCTGGAAACTTAATGTCTGAGCTTCCACAGCAACTGTAATACAACACTGGAAGAACATAACTTTTGGTAATTAGCAAGGCTTTGGGGTAGAGAAGTGGACGAACACAGCACATACTTTCATGAAAGCATTCATGAAAAATCCAAAAACTTTTTTTCTTTCGTTCTCCAAATGGTGGATAAAGCACGGAACATAGATTTTGTTCCTAGTCATCTATGCAGGCAATGGGCAGCACTTCATTACTCAGACAAATTGGGGAAATCCCATGATGCCTCCTGTCTCATGCTCAGCTTCTCAGTATCAGGACCCAGAGCTCACTGCTCAGCAGAGCAAATCAGAGGCACCAGCACTGCACACTTCACCTGCCTTCCAAGGTGTCCAGGGCAGACCTACCCCAAATCCATTTCAGGGCTGACTCTTCTGAGAGAGGCATCACATAACACAGAGTTTTGACTTGGGGCTGTTTTAGGGTTCTCCCAAGAAACAGAACCACCAGGATATATGTGTGTGCATGCATGCATGTGTGTGTGTGTATAAATGTGTGTACATATATGTATATCTGTGTGTGTATTTTATATATACATACATAGAAAGAGACTTATTTTAAGGAATTGCCTCATACAAAATCTTCAGGGTAGGTTGGCAGGTGGAGATACAGAGAAGAGTTGCAGTTTGAATCCAAAGGCTGTCTGCTGGCAGAATTGCTTCTTTGCTTGAGGGAGATCAGTGTGTTCTGTTCAGGCCTTCATCTGATTAGTCAGGGCCCACCCACATTATGGAGGACAATCTGCTTTACTCAAAGTCCACCAACTTACATCTTAATCTCATACCCAAAACAAAACAAAAAATACCTTCACAGCCAAGTATCTGGGTACTGTGGCCCAGTGAAGTTGACACATAAAATTAACCATCACAAGGTCTAAATTTTTTTTAATTTTTCAGTTTCTTCTTTCTCTCTCTGAAAGACCAATGAACAAACATGCTGGGAGGGAAGATACACAAGGTTTCACATCGAAAGGAGGCAATTAGCATTCACTGAATGCTTTTTGTGCACCAGGCACTTTGCAAAGATGATCTCACGTCACACTCAACCCCTGTGAGGGTGATATTGATGTCCTCACCTGACAGTTATGTCACTTACTCAGGGTCCCGCAGCTAATCCTTGGCAGAGCCAGGATTCAAACCCAGGTCTCTTTTGAACCCAAAGCTGAGCTCTATCGACCCCCTGAAAGACACCAACGAAAGGGCAGAGGCTGCCCAGATAGAGGGACGAGCACAAGATCAGAGCAATGGGAACCCTTCAAGCTCTGCTTCTTCTCGTCCCCAACACTCTCGCACCAGTCTCCCCCTGCTCTCTTGCACACTCACACACTCACACATACGCACTAGGAATATTTAGAAAATGCACATAAGGTGCCTAGTAGTGCATGTATATTTCATGCATATTGGAAAAATTGTAGTTGTTATAATAATAACCATAAATGATGTATATGTGATAGTGAAATAGTCATATGTCAAAGGTGAGGGAGGAGGGGCACAGGACATAAGAGGGTAGGGAGAGGTAATTTATAAGTAATGAGACTGTGAAGGTGAACCCATGTGATACCACAGAGCCCCAAAGTAAATTATTAACACATTCCTTCATTCAGAGAATGCTTTGCAAGCCACCAGTTGACCCTCCTAACAACCTGCTGAAGTGGCCAGGGCAGAGACCCTATGCCCATTTCATAGGTGAGAAATCTGTGGCTTAGAGAGGTTGAGGGCCTTGCCCAAGGGCACACAGCATCCTGCTTTAGGAATGGGAGCCAGGCCTCCTGCCACCGCCCTGTCCATGGAGAGTAGATGCCTTCGGGAAGGGAGAGTCTGGAGGGTCTTTAAGGAGTTCAGAAATCTACTTTCTCTCTCAGGTCAGACTGGGACCCAAACTCCTTCCCCACAGGAGGTGTCACAAGAATCAACAATAATCTATGTGATGATCCCATCCTGGTACTTGGCACAAAGTGTATAATAAATAAATAGCAGGAGAATACATAAATAAGTACCAGCTGCTACTGCTACCATTGTCATCATAGCTTCCATATTCAATGGTCTGCACTGCAGCTCGCAAAATCCAGAGGCCTTCGATGGAGAGAGGGGATAAAAAAAATATCAGTGCATGTGTGTCTTACAGTCCTTTGTTCTGTCCCCTTCTTCCAAATGTCTCCCAGGACAAAGATTTCCATGGCAGTTACATAGCTATTCCCTCTTTTTCACCTCAAATGTTCCTATTTATGGACTGCAAATGTTGGCAGGGATGTGAAGTGGGGACTTTTTTCTCCCAGTAAGGCCCATGGCCATTACATCATTCTGAATTTCCTGGGCTTGTTCATGACGATACACCCACCCTCACTGTGCAGACATGGGGCTTGATTCTAACTACTGCACAGTATTCCACAGTGTTCGTCCACTGCATTTTATGTACCCATTCCTGGGGGGATGGACAAACACCAAGAATACCTCTGAATGTTTCAACAATCCTATGATGAATATCTTGTATATATCACCCTCTGGAGATGTGTGTAAGAGTTGCTTTGAGAAATAACATCCAGGGAGGACTTGCTGGGTCATGGAGTGGACATATACACCCAATTACACTAAGGCCAGCAAGGGGACTGTCAAAGATAGCTGCATCCATCTAAACGTTCCCACCACCCCTGCACGAGGTTTTCTGTATCCCTGCATCCCCGCCAATATGTTGCATTATCCTGCTTTCTATGTTATTGTTTTTGCCAACCTGATAGGTATAAGTGCTATCTCCTTGTTGTTTTGTTTTTGGGTTGTTTTTTTTTTTGCGGTACGCGGGCCTCTCACTGCAGCGGCCTTTCCCGTTGCGGAGCACAGGCTCAGCGGCCATCTCACGGGCCCAGCCGCTCCGCGGCATGTGGGATCTTCCCGGACCGGGGCGTGAACCCGTGTTCCCTGCACCGGCAGGCGGATTCTCAACCACTGCGCCACCAAGGAAGCCCCTCTCCTTGTTGTTTTAATTTGCATTTCTCTGTTTGCCGCTGAGTTTGAACTTCTCTTCGCCGGCTGCTTAGTCTTTGGGGTTTCCTCTCCTGTGAGCCGCCTGCCCATATCTTCTGCCCAATTTTCCCTTGCAGTTCTTGTTTTTTCCTGTTTCGCAGAAATTTCTCAGATATTTTCAATATTAGTTCCTTGTCCATTTCTGATGTTGCAAACACCTCTCAGTTTGTTATCCGTCTATGAACTTACTCCAGGGTGTTCTTCACTGAACAGAAATCTTTAATTGTATTATGATCAAATCCATCCCTTTTTTTTGGTCTTATACTCTGTGCTTTTGGGATACGCATACACACACACACACACACACACACACACACACACACACACCGCAGTGTCCCACAAAAATGCACTCCTATATTATCTTCTATTGATATTCTAGCCTTACCTTTCAAATTTAAGTCTCACTCCATCTGGAACTTGCCTTTGTAAGTGGTATTAGACAGAATCTAGGGTTTTATTGATCTCCATTCAGTGGGTCAGTTTTCCCAACTCCAACCACTAGACTGTCCTTTCCTTCCCCCATTGATTCGTGGGAGCATCTTTCTCATATCTTGAGTTTCCATATGCACACACAGGTCAGTCTCTGAGCTCTTTATTCTGTTCACTGGCCCAATGGAATGTTCTTTTTCCAGACTTTTTTCATTACTATATCCTCTGCTTTTCTTCTTCAAAGTTGCCTCAATTATTCATGGACATTTGTTCTTGAAAAAAAGTTTTTTAGAATAAGTTTATGGAGTTCCCAAAAAAATCCAACTGCAATTTTGATTGGGCCTACATTGAAACAATAGCTTAACTTGGGACAATTGACATTTTTATAACATTAAGTGATGCTATTAAAGAGTATGACTGGGCTTCCCTGGTGGTGCAGTGGTTGAGAGTCCGCCTGTTGGTGCAAGGCACATGGGTTCATGCCCCCGTCCGGGAGGATCCCACATGCCGCGGAGCGGCTGGGCTCGTGAGCCATGGCCGCTGAGCCTGCGCGTCCGGAGCCTGTGCTCTGCAACGGGAGAGGCCACAACAGTGAGAGGCCCGCGTACCGCAAAAAAAAAAAAAAAGAGTATGACTGTCTCAAAGGATTAATCTCCAAAATATACAGGCAGCTCAATATCAAAAAGACAAACAACCCAATCCAAAAATGGGCAGAAGACCTAAATAGACATTTCTCCAGAGAAGATATACAGACTGCCAACAAACATATGAAAGGATGCTCAACATCACTAATCATTAGAGAAATGCAAATCAAAACTACAATGAGGTATCACCTCACACCAGTCAGAATGGCCATCATCAAAAAATCTAGAAACAATAAATGCTGGAGAGGGTGTGGAGAAAAGGGAACCCACTTGCACTGTTGGTGGGAATGTAAATTGATACAGCCACTGTGGAGAACAGTATGGAGGTTCCTTAAAAAACTACAAATAGAACTACCATATGACCCAGCAATCCCACTACTAGGCATATACCCTGAGAAAACCATAATTCAAAAAGAGTCATGTACCAAAATATTCATTGCAGCTCTATTTACAATAGCCAGGACATGGAAGCAACCTAAGTGTCCATTGACAGATGAATGGATAAAGAAGATGTGGCACATATATACAGTGGAATATTAGCCATAAAAAGAAACAAAATTCAGTTATTTGAAATGAGGTGGATAGACCTAGAGTCTGTTATACAGAGTGAAGTAAGTCAGAAAAAGAAAAACAAATACCATATGCTAACACATATATATGGAATCTAAAAAAAAATGGTTCTGAAGAACCTAGGGACAGGACAGAAATAAAGATGCAGATGTAGAGAATGGACTTGAGGACATGGGAAGGGGGAAGGGTAAGCTGGGACGAAGTGAGAGAGTGGCATGGACATATATACACTACCAAATGTAAAACAGATAGCTAGTGGGAAGCAGCCGCATAGCACAGGGAGATAAGCTCAGTGCTTTGTGTCCCCTTAGAAGGGTAGGATAGGGAGGGTGGGAGGGAGACGTAAGAGGGAGGAGATATGGGGACATATGTATATGTATAGCTAATTCACTTTGTTACACAGCAGAAACTAACACACCATTGTAAAGCAGTTATACTCCAATAAAGATGTTAAAGCATAAAATAAAATAAAAAATAAAATAAATAAAGAGTATGACTGTCTCTCCACTTTTCAGATATTATTTTTGTTCTTTAATATCAAATGTTTAAACTTTCTCCAAAGAGGTTTTGTGCATTCTCCTGTTAATTCCTAGTTTTTACTGCTATTGTGAATAGTATCTTGGTTTTTATTATATTATATATGCATTATTATACATAATTATTGTAGTATATTGTTTATATACATTATTATATTTTCTAGTTGGTTACTAATGATACAGAGAAATGCTACAGATTTTTTAAAAGTTGATTGTGTATCTGTATTCCATGCTTGACTCTCTTTTCAGTTTTTTTTTTTTTAAATAAATTTATTTATTTATTTATTTTTGGCTGTGCTGGGCCTTCGTTGCTGTGCGCGGGCTTTCTCTAGTTGCGGAGAGCGGGGGTTACTCTTTGTTGCGGTGTGAGTGCTTCTCATTGCAGTGGCTTCTCTTGCTGTGGAGCATGGACTTTAGGTATGTGGGCTCAGTAGTTGTGGCACACGGGCTTAGTTGCTCTGCGGCATGTGTAATCTTCCCGGACCAGGGCTCGAACCCATTTCCCCTGCATTGGCAGGTGGATTCTTAACTACTGTGCCACCAGGGAAGTCCTCTCTTTTTAGTTTTGATTCTACTTTTCTATGAAGAAGATCATGTCTTCTGAAGAAAAAAAAGTATTATCTTCTTTGTACACTTATTTTTCTTTTCTCTTGCTTTAAAACAATTTTGAAAATTACTTTATTTACTTATTTTTGGCTGCGTCATGTCTTAGTTGCGGCACGCAGGATCCTTCGTTGCAGCCCAAGGGCTCCAGAGCGCATGGGCTCTGCAGCTGTGGTGCGTGGGCTATCTACTTGTGGCACGGGCTCAGTAGTTGCTACTCACGCGCAGGCTTAGTTGCCCCGCGGCATGTGGGATCTTAGTTCCCGACCAGGGATCGAACCCGCTTCCCCTGCATTGGAAGGCAGATTCTGGACCACCAGGGAAGTCCCTGTTTTTTCTTCTAATATTAGCAGGACTTCCTGTGTTAAAGAGGAGTGGTGACAGAGAGGCGTTGCTGTGTTTTTCAAAATCATAAAGAAAATATATAAAGTTACTTTCTTAAAATAAAGGTTGCTATAGAACTTAGATACATGACTTTTACCAACTTAACAAAACTTCTATTTTATTGGTAAGTGGTTTAAAAACAACATTTATCACGTCATAATCTATTTTCCTGCCTCTATCTGAATTTTTTCAGGTAGATTTGATTTTTTTCAAATAGATTCTCTGATATAATACTGATATTATTGGGATAAGCTCTATTTGATTATGAGGTACTATTTATTTTAAAGGCTCTTGGATTCTTTTAGGTAATATTTTATTTAGGTTATTTGTGTCTCATCCATTACATAAATTGACCTACAATCTATTTTCTTATATTTTTTTCTGAGTGATTAGTCTTATATATTTTTTCTAGTTTTGGAATCAATATTATCCTGACCTCATAAAATAAGCCAAGCAGTTTTCATTCTTATATTTTCCACAATATCTTTCTAGAGATCTGGCTGATTCATTCTTTACAAACTTTGTTAAAACTCACCTATAAAAACATCTGAGACTGAAGCATTCTGGGAGGAAGGTCTTTGCCTAACATTTCAAATTCTCTAATACTTTCTAGTCTATTCAAGTTTTCTTTTAAAATTTTTCTTGCGCCCAAACTTAGCATTTTATATTTTTTCAAGATATATGTCCATGTCATCTAAATTTTCAAATTTATTAGTAATGGATATTTATAGCAATCTTTTCTTCCTTTATGTGTGTAATTGTATCTGTTGCTATTTATCCTTTATTATTTATATTTTGTTTATTTGCATCACTCTATCATCAGCCTTACAAATGATGTTTCTCCTGTTAATCTTATTAATATATTAAAACACCAACTTTTGGTGCCTTTACTCTTCTCTGCTTTTGCTACTTGTAGTTGTTCTCTAGCTGATTTCCACCCTTATCTTTATTATTGTCTTCTCTCTTATCAAACATCTCTTTTTCTAATCTCTTGATCTGAATGTTTAGCATGTTTGTTTCACACTGAAATTCTTAATACAGTAAAAAGTCCAGTGCACTATGACATAGACGTAGATCACATCCTACAGGACTTGGCCATGTGACCTGGGTGACTCATTTAACTTTTCTGAGTGTCTGTATCCTAAACTGTGAAATGGGGTTGATGACCCTCTCTCCCAGGCTCCTGTGAGAACTTTATGAAATAATGTGTGGGAGGCACCTGGAGGATCCACAGATCTTAGTTCCCTTCCCCTCCCTTGTTCCACTAATTAGAAAACTGCTAATCATAGATTCATGAAAATCTCAAAACTTCCAAGAAGTGGTTCCCAGCTGGGGACAGTCTTGCTTCCCAGGCGACATTCGACAATATCTGGAGAAAATTTTGGTCATCACAACTGGGGGAGGAAAGGGGTGCTACTGGCATCTAGGGAAGATCCGTGGGTAGAGGACAGGCATACTATTTACTAAACTTCCGACAAGTCATGGGATCAGCCTGCACAACAAAGAACTATCCGGCCCCAAATATCAAGAGTGCCGAAGTTGAGAAGCTCCCCCTTGAAGGAAATTCCAGTAGCATCTGGTTCTGTCTCCTTCTGAATATAAGAATTTTTTCCCCAATACCTCCTCTGCTTGGGTACACCCAGGGACAGGAGGCTCACTACATAAGAAGACAGGTAACAATAGTGGAAGGAACACAGACACTGGAGTCAGCCACTCTTGTACACTGGTCTGCCCTTTATTCTGACTTATCATCTGTAAACCTCAGTTTCCTCATCTGTAAAGTCGACATATATGTAGCTATGATGACCATATGAGATATATCCCAGCACAGGGCCCAGAATGTAGCAGGTGGTCAATAAAAGTTATCTTTTGCAGTTATCCCTTATTGCATCCAAGTGACTTTACAATTCTGCACTTTGGTGATACAGCTTCTTCTATCGGAAGGCCCCTAAACTGTTGGCAGAAAGTGATCACTAATGGTCATTCCCTCTCTCTGGGTCTCAGCTTCTGCATCTGTAAAATAGATGGTGCCACTAAATCAAATCTTACAAACTGCTTGCCCTCAGCCAAAGTCAATTTGCAGATATGTTTGGTGTTTGGCCTGCATTTTTTTTTTTTTTTTTTACCTCTTAGAAGTCAAATCTATTTCTCATTTATAAAAATGGGGTAGTCTACCTCAAAATCTGGAGATCTAGCATCTCTTGAAGAATAAAAGGTTTAGCAATACTGGGCCTATTTCACTCATGGCAACAATCTGGGGAAAGTGAGCAGCGTTGCTCCCATAGAGAGGACATGTGTTCTCCATTCCCCACAATCCCCACCAGTCCCTATTGTCCTGTTTTCACTCACTTGTATCACTTCCGGCTCCTGTAGACATTTGACTTTATAATTCTTAAGATATATGGGCTCTCTAGCTCCTTTCATCTCTTCTGGGCTATGAACCCTGGAAACCATGGAGGAAATTTCCTTGATAAATTACCAGAGGAGAACTAACTACTGATGATTTGCTACAGACTTTACTTAAAACAGAAGCTCTCCTAGACTCTGATTCCATTTTCCAACAAGGGAAAGAATGTCTCTTTTGAAAAAAAGAATCCATGGCCAACTTGTTCAAGTTAATGGAAAGGGTCCTTTGATTTGCAAAGCCCATGAAGACAGTGGGCAGATCCAGGGCTGAAGAGTAAGGGAGCTGGGATGCCTCACAGGGACCTGGTGGTCTCCAAGTGCTCCAGGGCACAACCATGTTAGGTAGTAGTACAAATCTATCCCTGCTGGGGGGCCCCACTTTTTCCACCAGGCACAAGCAGACCTTCAGGAAGTAGGTGGTCTGGAGGGGTGATGCGGTGGTGCCATGCAAACACAAAAACTAAAAAAAAAAAAAAAAAAAAATCCGCTTTGGCCCATCCTAGAGATGAAATTGGCCCCTTCCCAACTAATCTCTGTAGGACTTTCACATTTGCCAACAAAATTCTGTCCCCAGAGTATCTTTGAGAACAAACTATGCAGCGTGTTGGAGAACCCACAATTTAGGTAGAGCTGGCACTTAACCACACAAGCAACCTTGGACAAGTCACCCAATGTCACCGAGCCTTAGTTTCCACATCAGAAAAATGGGATAACGATAACACCTCTTTCCCAGGGCAGCTGCACATGAGTTAATGGGCATCTATTCCCCTTTGTTCTCTGGATGACAAAACTGAAGCTTGGGCAGAATTGATTTGCAGCACGACGCTGCTTTGGGAGGTTCCTATGTCTGGCTAAGATGCAAACCCATTAATCAAATCCAAGGGAAAACTTATTAGAAACAGATCTCCAGTACAAACCAGAGGGTATTATTTAACGAGGAAAAAAAAAATAAACATAGTAATATGTAGTGCTAGGCCTAGTTGTAGTAAAACAAATACACATTCAAAGTGATGGGTCAGTCTTGTTACTACAGGTGAGAAAGCATGTCTCGCGGTAGACTCCCCATATATGTTTGCTGAACTGTTGAGCTGAAAGCAATTTGTCAATTGTCTGGAGGCCATTAAAATGTCCATTATCTTTGTTCTTTTTTGACAACTCTCGTGGGAATTTTTCTAAGGACCCAATCTTGAAGGGGAAAAAATGAAAAGAAATAATATATTGAATTCACCGTGTACATTGGAAAGTGCTTTACAGAGGTTTTCTAGAATTATAAGAAGTGATGGGTTGGACAGTGAGGTCTAAGGGTCGAGATCCACTGGAGCGGTCAATGGAGCTGTGGATAACTGAAGATAATCTCCAGGTCCAGCCATCAGGATCCATAAAGGAATGAGAAATCCTCACTCAATGGTATTTGGGAGAGACTGAGTAGCAAAAGGAAAAACAGTCACATTATAATGTTAAGCACAAAAAGCAATGTTACAGGGGCTTCCCTGGTGGCGCAGTGGTTGAGAATCGCCTGCCAATGCAGGGGACGCGGGTTCGAGCCCTGGTCCGGGAAGATCCCACATGCCACAGAGCAACTAAGCCCGTGCACCACAACTACTGAGCCCGTGTGCCGCAACTACTGAAGCCCGCGCGCCTAGAGCTGTGCTCCACAACGAGAGGAGCCACCGCAATGAGGAGCCCACGCACTGCAACAAAGGGTAGCCCCCTCTCGCTGCAACTAGAGAAAGCCCGCTCGCAGCAACGAAGACCCAACACAGCCAAAAATAAATAAATAAAATAAATAAATTTATTTATTTAAAAAAAAGCAATGTTACAGAGGTGATGATGGATCAAAAGGAGAATGAAAATGGCTGTGTCACAATCGTAAGATTAGGGTAGACTTAAAAAATTTTTTTCTGCAATATTTATGATACACGCACATCAGGGAGAAATACTGTGTTCTGCACACCAGTTGAAACTCAGACCTGGAGTCTGTCCAGCTGTGGACCTCCTGATCTTTCTGCAATTGAGACCACCCACTAAGCACCTACTACGTGTTAATGGGCACTGTGTCAGGCACATTCTGCTGTGCCAGTGGGGATCTCCAATCCCTGGTGAACAGGTCTCAAAAGGAGGAACCAGCATCATAGTCTCTGGAGAAGGGAAACTGAGAGAGAAGGGAACTTGCCCCAGGATCATGTGGCTAAAAAGGGCCGAGTTGGGACTGAAGCCCAGTATGACGTGTGCACAAAGTCTGGCCTCCTTCCAGCACCCAGTGTCCCCCAAAGAACTGGGACATGGAAGAGGGCATTAAACAGCCTTGAATGACACTGCAAAGGTCCTTCCTGTTCAACCCCTCATAGGACTTCTGATGACCTCTAGAAGAAAGAGGATCCTTGTTAACAGAGAGAACGTAGTCCTGGGGATGAGAACCCTCCCCAGGTGAGCTAGAATTGAGCAGCGTTGCAGAGTTTTCACTGGTCATGTCCATCTCTGCACGGGAAGCCATACTTGTTTCCCATTGACTGTAGTGACATAAAGAGCCCTTTCCATTTCCTCTTCCCTTACTATGAATTTCAGAATGTGCCTCTCTAAATGTGTATTTCAGGATTCATACTGGGACCTTGGGTTTAACCACACCTCCCGTCACAGTGTTTTCTATTACAAAACACCTAAAATCCCCACCATCATAGGACAAGTAGGATCCAAACATTCAATCGCAAAAGATGCATTGCATTATTATGAGGTTAGTGAAAACTGATATATTATATAGGTGGTCTATACAGTCACAAAAATCACAAAAGTACAGACAGTGAAAATTATCCTATACCCTAAACCGAGAACGTCTCATTTGATACCGAGATGGTCACTTCCTAGCCCTCCACACCGCCACGTCACCCCCTCCCCAGCATAAGGTGAGAACTTCAGGATCCTCCCACCACCAGCCTCATGTACTGGAGCCCTTCATTGGTCAAGTTATACCTGGTCCACTTAACTACACATTATCACAGGTGTTCGCGTCCATCACTACAATGAAAGCCATCCAGGCTTTTCGCTGGTTCAGAGCTTCAACCAATTCACTGAACAAAGTTAGGCACTTTTACTCCTCAGAATTGCAGAAATGGGTCCGTGCACCCCTGTCCTTCCACCCTTGGTTCGTTTTTACAAAGTCTCCTTTCAAAGTACCAAAAATGGCATCACCTGCCAATGTTGAAGAGATAACAATATCTTTCTTTGCAAGCCTTCTGTGAGTTCAGCCCCGTCTCTTACCTTCATGAACAAATATGGAAGGGGCTGTTTTGAGGGGGCTGATATTCAGAGCACAGCCTCCCTCAAGTCCAGAGGCTGGACGATGCTGGGATCACAACCAACAGCTTCCGACGTCCACCACACAATGTCACCGTAGCCCGCTCAGTTTCCAAAGCTGTGCACATTCTTGCCTGCAAAATCACTTCTGGGACAAAGGAATGTTTCTGAATTCAAAACAATTCCACCTCAAACGTGTTCTCCACTATTAACAAACAGTTCAGGAAGAAATGAAGGAAGCTGAATGCCTCTGGGGACACACTCGGTTTTGCCCCGATGGGATCTTAGCAGCATCTGAGAGCCCTGTGATTTGACAAGGCCATCTACAAACTCCCAGGGCTGTTGATGAAGTTGGCTGTTCACCTGCAAGAATACTTGAGGACAGGTTAGGTGAGGGTGACGTTCCCCAAGCAGCCTTCCAGGCCAGAGGCAGCTGTGGTTTCCATTATACCCTGCCTCTCCCCATGTTTGGGAAATCCTAGTGGACTTTCAGAAATTGGAATCAGGGAGATATGTTTGACAACTCTTTTTGTTTTCAATGTGGTAGATGAGGCCTGTGTCTTTTCCACAGCTGGCTTCTAGCACTGTCCCACCCTCCATTACGGCAAGTTCACCTGCTTTATATCGATCTGTTACCCCTGCCCGTCCCTGAGTCTGGGGCAGCTGTGCAAGGCAGTGGGTGGGAGGAGGATGTAATGTGGTCCTATGGAGACACGAGAGGTCCACTGCCTAGGCCCAGCGGGCTTGGCCTCTCCCCATTTCTCCCTTCTGAACCCTCTTTGGGCTCTGAAAGGCACTGGAGTTAATGACCACATCCATCCTTTGCCCCTGAAGGCCTTCCAGCTCCACAGCCAAAGTCCCTGTGGAGCTGGGAGGGCCTGCAGCCCTGGCTGATCAGGCCCAGGCGGTTTCTTATTTATTTATTTATTTAATCTATCAGATAGAGAATTTTAATTAAATTGGCATAGTTAAGACCGAAAAGACAAAGTGGACATTGTAAGTGTATATTCAGCCCTTGCCTTAACAGGCAAATGAACACAACCGAAACACAGGTGACTCTTGCTGGTCTATGAGACAGTGAAGGGAGCTTCTCAAGATTTAAATATATTAATATAACCACTTATAGAAATCTAAATATAAAACCAATCTCCTATAGGGTTTGGGAAGGCATTCACCATATCCCTGAAAAATTTAACCTTCCTTGTTCAAGTTTAATCATCTCTTTAGAAGGGGGAAACAGTGATAGTACTTGTTGAACCAGAATTACCAGCAAAATTCAAAAAGCTGACCATATTCATTTAGCCACAAGCCAATCTTATTTAAATCAGGACAGAAATATTACATCAGCCATTCATGATCTGAATTCTAGTGTATGAGATCAATTTAAATGTGGTACACATAAAAAGTCACGAGACATTTGTTTCATAATAAATAAGGCAGTGGCCAACGATTACTCATTAGTAGCTTTTTTGAGATAAGCTATCAAGTCTGCCCTTTCTCCCTTCTTCTTAATGCCAGCGAAGATCATTTTTGTCCCAGGGATGTACTTCTTGGGATTCTCCAAATTCTCCATCAGCGTCTCCTCTCCCCAGGTGATGCCTTCGTTCTTGCTGGCATCTGTGTAAGAGAATCCGACAGCCTGACCTGTCTTTTGCCCAAACAGACCATGGAGATTTGGCCCAGTCTTGTGCTTGCCTCCCTTTTCCACAGTATGGCACTGGGCACACTTCTGAACAGAAATCTTCTTGCCCTTCTCAACATCACCCATTTTTAAATCGTACTTTCTCCGTGCACGACTAAGAGGTTCCCGCTCGCAAGCCGAACGTCCCGCTCTCTAATCTCATATTTAAATAAATGCATTTAAGTTTTAAAACACAAAACGATTTAAAGAAGAATCAAGTAACCCATCATACAGATGTTAGGCTGACTGATGTGCAGCGTATGGCTGGTCCACATTTTGGCCATGCTGACTTAGATCAGCCTTCGAGTGTTTTGAACAAATTGTTCCTCTAAGGCCTGGGTTCAGGATGCTATTTGGGGTTCCTTCCAAGCCAACAGCCTCCCTAGGAACTGGAACTTCTATGCTCTACTGGAGCGATGTGATTCAAAGTCTTTCGCTTAGGCTAATCTATCCTGCTTTAAATCCTACAGCGCTATAGAAACTCAATGACAGAAGAGACAGCTGGTCCGTGACAGGAAAATACCATTAGAAGGCGAGAGGCAGCCAAACCCTCGGTAAGCGGATAAACTCACTTAGCTTCTGGAAGGTAAACCTTTCTGGAGATGGCATCCAAGTCAGGAGGTGGGCCAGCTCCCTGTGAGGTGGGCTCCTGAATGCAGATGAAATGTGGGTTTGGAGCTCTGATGTAGATCCAGAGGGGCCAGGCATGGAATGCCTGGCAGTTAGTTTTAGCCTGCAAATGCCAAGGTGCAGCACATTTGAAGTTGTGAGGAAGGGGAAAAGCAACAGGAATGAAAGCAAATATCTGGGAGGGGATTTTTCTTTTTTTTTTTCTTGGCTGCACCATGTGGCTTGCAGGATCTTAGTTCCCCGATTGAACCCGGGCCCTCGGCAGTGAAAGCGCCGAGTGCTAACCACTGGACTGCCAGGGAATTCCCTGGGAGGGGATTTTCTTTGCGCTCACTTCCCCTTGCATTCAAACCTAGTAACTTTAGTGTGTTAGGAGCACTTTCTTTAGGAATAATCTCACTAAATGCTGCAGAAAAGTTAGAAGGAGTTTGTTGGGCTTGATAGGTAGAGAAATAGACACAAAATTCACTAGCATCAGTGGAAACTGCAACATTAAGTCTCCAGTTCAAATACCAGAGTTGGAATCCTGGCCTAGAGAATTTTGTTTTTTTATCTCTACAGTTTATACTCCTCCTCAGGGATGAATGTTTTTCTTACTAGTCTTATTCTGAACAGTTACAAACTGGGATTCAACCCTGCCAGGCTGTATGTGTGTGGTGTGTGTGTGTGTGTGTGTGTGTGTGTGTGTGTGTGTGTGTGTGTGTGTCTGTGTGTGTGCACCTGACCTAGAGACTACCCTTTAAGTAATATGTGTGTGCTGTGTGTATTATTTTTAAAGAAATAGTTTGGTTTCTATCCTTCAAATATCCAAGGGTATTTGGAAAAGATAGTCTAAGACAGACTATTGATCCATTCCTCCAGTTTCCTAAGTGTTCAGTGTATATCAAGTTTATAGAGTATAAGAACTTAACTTCTTACAGAAATGACTTTACTAAATTGCACTGAAATAATAAGGTCTTTTGCTTTTATATTGGAATGTTACGGCATCTTTAGGAAAATCCTTATGCGCTTAATATTCTCACAAATAAGGATCCTCATGAGAAAATATTTGTGACATTTGAATCAAGGATAACTTTATCTCTCTTAAGAGGTTGGTATGCTTCCTTTAATCAGACAAGTGTTATATAACTCATCATATTTCTATTTTTGCTTTGGCTGCCAGGAAATTCAAAGTTAAATTATCTGTTCAAGACCAGTAACTCTACTGGCCTAAATTTGGGGTATGATCATTTTCCCGCTTACTTTAATATTTGCTTAATAATCCTCAATAATAATTTTAACAGTCCTACTTTATCTGAGTCTGGTATATATTACATCTGTTCCATATCAGATATATATAGTATACATTATATCAGGTCTCTTTTTGCTTGCCGTTGACAGATATCCAACTCAATTAAGTTAAGCAATAAAAAGTGGGGAGGGGATTCTTATTGGCTCATATACCTGAAAAGTTGAAAAGTTCAGGGTAGATCCAATCATACAACTTTAGAATAGGGACAAGTCAAAGGGACACAGGAACCAACCTGAAAGTGCTCCCAGTGACCAAAGCTGGAACAATTTGAACAACAAAATAAATAACACGGAACTAAGTTATGACCCAAAGTATAAAAGAAATATACGTGAGTCCATCCTATTAATAATAGAAACAAATGATGGAATAAATAGGAACAAGAAACAAATCTTCCTTACAAAAGAATTTCAAATAATATATGAGGAAGCTCCCTCTCTAGGATGTAGAGGTTAATTCCTTTGAGGGTGGACGAGATTTAGCGACTGGCTTCCAAAGAGGAGGGTATAAAAAAGGGAAAATAGTACCTTTACAGTGGAGAAGCCTGGCAAACACCACCTTGACCAAGTGATAAAGCTCAACATCCCCAGTGATGAGTCATGTTGATATGATATGAACCCTCTGATATGATGTGATGAGAAAGGTACTTCACATCCACGGTAGTCTTTCCAAGACTCCAAAACCCCGTCTAAGCAAGAGAAAAACATCAGACAAGGCCAAGTTGGAAAACATTCTACAGGATACCTGGCCGGGACTCCTCGAGACTGTCGATCAACATCATGAAAAACAAGGAAAGACTGAGAAACTATCACAGGCCAAAGGTGACTAAGAGGGCATAATGACTAAATGCAACGTGGTACCCTGTATTGGAAAGAAGACATTAATGGAAAAACTGGTGAAATCCAAATAAAGTCTGGAGTCTAGTTTACAGTAATGTGCCAATGTTGGCTTCTTACTTGTGACAATTGTACCATTGTAAGTTATAGTGTAAGATGTTAACAATAGGGGGAACCAAAACTCTCTGCACTAGTGTCTCAGTCTGTTCAGGCTGCTATAACAGAATACCATAGTCTGGGTGGCTTATATCCAACAGAAATTTATTTCTCAGAGTTCTGGAGGCTGGAAGTCCAAGATCAGGGTGCCAGCATGGTTGGGTTCCAGTGAGAGTCCTCTTCCTGGTTTGCAGATGGCCATTTTCTTGTTGTATCCTCACAACAAAGAGAAAGAGAGGGATCCTCTGTTTCCTCCTCTTTCATAATGGCACTAATCCCCTTCATGAGGGCTCCCTCCTCATGACCTATTCACCTCTCAAATGCCCCACCTCCAAAAACCATCACATCGAGGGTTAGGATTCCAACTTTCATGAATATGGAGGGGGGACACAAACATTCAGTCTGTAATTATCTTTGTACCTTCTCTGGGAATTTAAAATTATTCTTAAAAACAGTTAAAAAGTAGCAGAGGAACAAACAGAAAATAAATAATAAATAAAATAAAGCCAATCCCATCAATAATCATATTAAATGTTAATGGTCTAAAACTCCAATTAAAAAGTAGAATGGTCAGAATGGATAAAAGAGACCCAACTTCAGCTTGTCTAAAAGTGATGCACTTTAATTATAAAGGCACACAGATTAAAAGTGAATGGAAAAGTGATGGAAAATAATTTGTCATGTAAAAAGTAAGACTTAGAAGGATGGAGTGACTATATTAATAACAGGCTAAATACACTTCAAGGTATAGAGTATTCATAGAGATAAATTACATATGAACACACACGCATAACCCTGATTGATAGTTTAGGAGAGATCATCTTCATCAAATGGTGTTAGAGCTGTGTCTGGCCCAGTCTTACATTTGCCTTTTTCTCTTCATGTGGCTCCCTGTCCACTTCCTCACCCCACCCCGCCCCACTTAACCAACCTTAGCAACCTAGTATTGACCTTTTCCATATTTCCCTATGCTTGTAAAATTATTTCTAAACATATAAGACCACACATACATGTATATATACATATACAAAATATTTCTGTCATTGATTTAGGAAAACATAGGTTCAAAGCATACACACTCTGCTCCAGTTTCTCTTTTAATACCGCATGCAAATTGCTCCAGGTCCCCAGATATCGTGCTAATTCACTATTTTTAATGAACTATTGAGAACGATCCGTTACTATGAATTATCCACAATTTATTCAACGTTGAACATATATGCTTACATTATTAGTATAAGGATTCCCAGGAGTGGGATTCTGGGTCAACGGGGCATGTGTGTGTAATTTTAATACATTTTTCCAAGTTACTCCCCGAGAGGTGGTAGTAACTGCATGTCCACCAACCATGGGCATGTGTACCCTCTTCCCTGTACAGGAATAAGATGCCACCTGTTCAACATGAGTTCTGCACCCCCAGCCCCCATGGAAGGTGTAGAGCAGATGGCACTGGGGCTCATATCCATCATTACGGGTATCCTGGCTCACTTTGGGGAGACAGCAGCATCCACACCCACAGCTCCCTCAGCTGCTGCTCAACTTGTCTGTAGGGGTCCCAAATCCTGGGTCACTTTATGTGAATGAACCTGTTCGTGTCCACCTGGGCCAGGTGCTTCTCTGGGGAAGTACCAGCTTGTCTGCAGCTCACCTTAAAGCATCAAGGTCATGGGCTTTGAAGAAATAGAAGACCAACTGGAGATCCAATGAGACACAGCCTCCTGGGGGTTCCAGCATATCCTCCTGGCTTCGAAATTGACCTCATTCTCCCCACTGCAAGGTTATCTTCTTTTCCTGTTGCCAATCCTGCTGGCCGCAGACCCACGGCAGACTTGGGGACGACACACTGACGTAGATGGTTTAACTGGTTCCCAAGATGTGTAAGGTCAAATGCCTATAATAAATCCCCTATGACACTCACAGCTATTTTGCTTTGCTGAGGGAACCCTAATATTGTACACCACAATTATTCTCATCCAGCTCTATGATAAAGCAAGCTTTGAGCCTTCAGGGTATATACTAAGACCAGCTGTTCCTATGGCCATCGCTTAGACAATGTCTGCTTAACTACAGATTGGAATTCACTGATGCAGTTCTACAGCAAGTCAATTCTGCAGACACGTATTGAGCACCTACTGTGTGCTCTCTGTGAGGTCTGCCCTCACACTAGTAATAATCCTCTTTTATTATGACAATGAAAAAAGAAAATCTTGAGATAAAAGGTAAAAAACAAAAAGTTCATGCTTGTAGTTGTAGCAATTTCATATTAGATTAATCCTCCAAGTGTTTTTAACGAAACTAGACCTTTCATTGGGTGATAAAAATGACTCATGGGTGCCAGCAGTAATACATAACTCTTTTTGTGTGTGTGTGATGATTTCCTAAGCGGCTAAGATGTAACTAATTGCCCAATTCTGAGTTTCTTTAAAAAAAAAAAAAAAAAAAAAAAATCTAGCATGCTAACATGGATCAGCATCTTTAGAATTCAACAGTAGTTTAATTTATACCTAACGTTTGGATTGGGAACTGCTTGAGAAGCATTCTTGTCACCATTTTTAAAAATTAAAAAGTAAGACAGCAGCTCCCTTGCCTATTCCATGAAGGTCTTAAAACATGCCTGTAGGGCTTCCCTGGTGGCGCAGTGGTTGAGAGTCCGCCTGCCGGTGCAGGGGACATGGGTTCGTGCCCCG
>NW_006772141.1:1290377-1302532 GCF_000442215.2 Lipotes vexillifer
TCCCCTTACGCAAGTATAAGTTTGTTTTCTAAATGAGAGACTCTCTTCTGTTTTGTAAAAAAAAAAAAAAAAAAAAAAAAAAAAAATCCCTGTAAATTCTCTGATGCTCTTCCCATTAAAAGGCATGTCTGATTGGCCTCCCCTTGACTATGCGCTGGCCTCTGTGACTCTCTTAGAAGAGACCCAGCTTGGCTTTGGAGGCTCATTCACAAGAGCAATACAGACTCTACCTGGCTCTGTCTCTTTCAGGCATATGCTTTGGAGCCCTGAGTCCCCAGAAGGACTCCAACCACCCAGCAGTCACTATGCAGGAGAAGCCACGTAGCGAGTCCTTCCGATGAGTCCAACCCCAGCCCCCATCCCATCACAACTGTGTCACGTGAAAACCGCCCAGCTGAGCCTACTCAACCTCTGCAAGCCTCGAGGTAATGACATGTTATTTTAAACCACTAAGTTTCAGTGTGGTTTGTTATATGGCAATAAATAACTGGAACATTCTGGGTAGAGAAATAAATAGCACCGTCACCCTGCTCTCAGGACTCACAGTTTATAGGGAGACAGAATCACAGTTTCAATACCATGTCAGGGCCCTATGGGGTGTATTCAAGCCTCAGAGGGAGCACAGAGGCAAGACTGACCTCCAGATTTGAATAATGAGGGATCTCACATCTCGTGAGGTTTTTTAAGCTCTTTTATTTAGTAACAGCTCTATGTTCATAAATGTCAGCAGACTACAGCACTCCTGAAGCCCAGTGAATCCAGTGGGCTCCCGCGTCATCTGCAACAACCGGGTGGATGGTTGTCGGCTTAGGATGGCACTTAAGGACTGACTCTCCTTACTATCCAATCCACATGGCACTGTGCATTCTGAAAATGTGAACGTGGATTTCATTTGCCACAGAAACTCTTCCAGATACTGCAAACTTTTCTCATGGGAAGCTTAGAAGACAAATATTTCCTACTTTCCAATTTGGCCTGTAGGAAGGAGACAGAAGAAATGCTATGGAGGATGGGCTCTAGGCCGAGCAATTTACATCATCTCATTTGATCACAGGTCAGTCCTGCCAGGCAGAGCCTGTTACAGTCATCGTCCAGAGACAGGAAGCAAGTCTCAAGGAGAAAACCATCTGCCCACGGTCAGCAAAAAGCATGGCTGGGATGTGAAACCAGATGTCCCTGCCCCAAACCTCTTTCTGTTATGGGTTAAACTGTGTCTCCCCTAGGGCTTTCCTGGCGGTCCAGTGGTTAAGACTCCACACTCCCAATGCAGGGGGCATGGGTTCAATCCCTGGTTGGGGAACTAAGATCCCGCATGCTGCACCGTGTGACCAAAAACAAAACAAAACAAAGAGCAAAGAGCAAACTGTGTTCCCCCCAAATGATATGCTGAGGTCCTAACCCCCAGGACCTCAGAATAGCAGGAAATACATCATTACAGATGTAATTAGTGAGGATGAAATCATAATGGAATAGGGCAGACCTCTAATCCAATAGGACCAGTGTCCTTATAAGAAAAGGAGAAGAGACAAAGAGAGAAACACACAGGATCAGAGGCCATGTGATGATGGAGACAGAGATGGGAGGGATGCAGCTACAAGCCAAGGAATGCCAAGGGCTGTAAGCAACCACCAGAATCTAGGACAAGGCAAGGAAGGATTCTTCCCAAGAACCGCCATTGGAAAGAGCATGGCCCTGCCGACACCTAGATTTTGGACTTCCAGCCTCCAGATCTATACAAGAGAATAAATTTCTGTTGTTTAAGCCACTCAGTTTGTGGTACTTTCTTACAGGGGCCCCAGGAAACTAATACACACCACGGTCCCCTAGAGTTCTGACCTCCAAAGGGGCTCATACGGGCCAGATTCTGATGATTTATCATGATATTGACCATCTGAAGTAGGAGAAGCGTGTTCTAGAGAAACTTGTAAAGGACTCATTCTGTGCTCACATCAGGCCGAACAACCACAGATTCCACCTGGCCACACTGAAAATGGTCTGGGATGGCCTGGGTGTCTGCATGTCAGGAAACTTTTTTTAAGGAGCTGGGATTTTTTTGTTCCAGTGTGAACTATATCACAGGATTCTTATTTATCCAAAGAATTTTCCATGTAAATAAAGACATTTGCAAATTGATTTAGATTAATCAGGTGTGACTGCTGGATAAACAGAGGGAAAAACCCTGTCACTGAGATTCGGGCACTGGAACAACCAGGACCCGGTGCACAGGCTTGCAACAGAGGCAGCAGCAGAGGCAGGACTGTGGTCCAGGAGAGAAGAAAACCAGAAAGGGAAAGAAACCTGAAAATGTGAAAACCATCTTGGGGTGTAATCCGCAAAGAGGCAGCTGGACTCAAAGGTCACCCAGGAGCTGTGAGTTTAAATCATGGGCTCCCCGAACCCAAATCTGGGGGATTTCTACCTTCTGGCCTGCCCCTACTCCTTCCACCCACCTCTCACCCCATCTCCATGCACAAACAGACACACACACACACACACATACACAAGCACAGAAATATACCAGAGTCACACACACACACAGAGACACAGACAGAAACATACACAGAGTCATACACACGCGCACACACGGAAACATACACAGAGTCACACACACATACACCCTCGGGCACAGGGTTTTTAGAGACTATGTTGCATTTATTCACCACTCAGTCCCTCGGCTAAGTGCTCTCAGGCTGCATCATTATCTCATTTTCTTCTCACAGCAACCCTTTAAGGCAGTTGTTGCTAATCCCATTTTGCAGACAGGAATACGGAGCCCCAGAGATATTAAATGTCTGGTACAAGTTTCCACAGTCGGCAAGCAGCCCAGCAGGGATACTAATCCCTCCACTGAGTCCAGATCCGGGTCCCCACCTTTCCCACCAAAATACACAAACCCACGTCGATTCCATCCACACTGTTTCAGGTGCTAAGAATAAAGCAATGAACAAACCAGACCAAGGCCTTGGGCGGTGGGGGAAATGGCGAAATGTTGGTCAAAGGTACAAACTTCCAGTTATAAGATGAATAAATTCTGCAGATGTGATGTACTACAGCTAACAACACTGTATTACATACTTGCTGACTACAGCCAACAACGCCGAATTGCATATTTCAAAGTTTCTGTGAGAGTAGATCTCAAATATCCTCACCACAAAACCGAAAGGGTAATTAAGTGTCGGGATGGAGGTGTTAGCTAATGCTATGGGGCAATCATTTTGCGATACATAAATGTATAAAATCAACACACCGTACACCTTAAACTTCCTCAGTGTTATAGGTCAATTATATCTCATTAAAGATGGGGGAAAAACAACACGTATTGTATGACTCCATCTATATGAAATGTCCAAAAAAGTCTAAAGAGATAGAAAGTAGATGACTGTTTGCTTAAGGCTGGGAGTGGAAATGGGGAATGACTGCAGATGGGCACAAGAATTCTTTTGGGGATGATGGAAATGTTCTAAAATTAGATCGTGGTGATGGTGGCACCAATCTGTAAATATGCTAAAAATAGTAAGTATATAATTAAGTATATAATTCATATACTTAAAATGGGTGTATTTTATAAGATGTAAACTATACCTCAATAAAGCCGTTAATAACAACAACAAAACCGAAACAGACTGGACCCCACCCTCGGGGAAATCACGTTGCTCATCATCCAGGAGTGGATGATGTGAGTCGTCTGCTTCCTCCAGGACGGAACGTGAATGTGCACGGGCATCCCTGGGGGTCTAGCAACTGAATCTGTGGGCCTCAGGTCGGCGTGCATTTCTATCAAGCTCCCAGGTGAGTCCAATGCTGCTGACCCATGGACCACATCTTGAGGACCAAGGCTGCACTACATCTTGGAGAGGAGAGAAAAGGGTGTATTTCATGCCACATATCAGTTGTTGACTCTTTTTTGGCAGATCAGCCCTGGCTACCTGACTGGTGAGTCTGGGAAGGGGACTGGCTAACAGGATGGGCGGTTCCCCATGGGACCACCTGCTTCACTCTTCTGGCTCAACCCCACGTGCCCTGTGACCCCCACCCCGGGAAGTGCTTCCTTCCGGGGCGCAGTCTTAGGGAGCCAACAGCCCATAGATGGAGGCCACGTTCTCAATATCAGCCTCATCTGTATGTCAATTTCCCACCTGCTTTATTTCTGTCATTTCTTAATTAGTTCCAATCAGGAACAGGGAAGAGTTACTAGGCTGAATCATGTGAAATTGTCAACTGAACAGGCCGGTAGGATATTGACAATTTGGTACAGTTCAAGTTAATATTTATTGGGCACCCTCATATCCTAACACCATATACCAGTGGTTTTCAAACTCAGGTCATATCGAAATCACCTGGGAATTTGGAAAAACCACGAAGGCCCAGGCCTCATCTTACTTCAGCTCACTTGAGCCCCTGTGTCCTTCATCAGCCCTGTAGACAAGGCTACATACACCAAAGTTTGAGATGCCCCGTTGACACGGCAAGCACGATGCTGAGTTCTCTGCTTATTTCATTGAATCTCTGGGACGACCCATCATGCCTGTGCCTGAGTCAGCTCCTATGGACTCTCACGAGCAAATTGTTAAATTTTTGGAAATTTTGTGAGCTGTCTGTTAAACATAGTTATTATTAAAAATTAAAGTATATGAACTTACAATTAAGTAAATTATTTTAAAAGCATAGGTAATATGTACTCAAAACTCGTCACTTCCTAATTATTTCACTACATTTTACTATCACCTATGCTTTGGGAGCTATTGACAAACATTGTATCAGTATGTTGGAAATGATATATCATGGTGTGTGGCTGTAGTCTCTTCCCAGCTCTGCCTTCCCTGGCTTCATGTTGGTGGTTTGAAATCATCCATGATGAGAGTGTTTATACCGTGGAAGCTGGCAAACACTACAAATCGGTCGTTACTTCCCCAGATCAGACCCTCAACACCCCCATTTCACAGATGAGGAAACTGAGGTTTGGAGATTAAATGACTTTCCCATGATCTCAGGACCCCAGTCTGAACTCAGACAGCTGACTCAGGAGCCCAAGTTTTTAACCAATGGGCATATTGTGCTTTTCCTTTGTATCTTTCCTAGGCTTGTGGCATGAATCTCCACCCACCTTCCTGGAAAGCACATCCCCCTCCCCAACAACTGGCCACCCCCAGGACCCCAGCCCCTCTTCCCCAGCAGCCTAAAAAGGAGGCCAAAATAATGCTCCAGCAGCAGGGCCCATGGCCTCTGACAGGTCAGGTACGTCAGCAGAGTCAGGAGTGGCTTTGTTGCCCAAGCCCAGATTCCTGTAGGGTCTCCCCACCAGTGGATGTCCGTATAGTTTAACTGGGATAAATTAAATTGGGTGGATGCTCTTGGTGAAAAAAGTCATAAAGAGATGGCAGAGTCTGGAGGTAAGAGGAAGGTCGGTGGAGTTTTGCCTCGCAGGTCGGGGAGGTTGAGAAGATGCATGTTGAGAGAGGAGAAGGCGGGAGATGGGAGGGGTGTTGCTTTCAGCCCACCCCCACCCAGCAGTGGTTCCTTGGCTCCTCAAAGGAACCTGGAAGGAGAGAGGAAGGGAAGCCCACAGTGGGGGGACAGGCAGTGTGAGAGGTCCAGGCTGGTTTCCCCTCACCCTCCTCTCTCATTTTCTCTCCAAAATGTTGGGTCCCTAATGATTCTACCTCCAAGTGCCACTCCCACTCAGTCCCCAGAGGAGGAAATACTTGGGACAAAGACCTCCCTTGAATGATTCTAGTTTTGTTTTAAAAAAGAGAATGGGGACTTCCCTGGTGGCACAGTGGTTAAGAATCTGCCTGCCAATGCAGGGGACACGGGTTCCAGCCCTGGTCCGGAAGATGCCACATGCCGCGGAGCAACTAAGCCCGTGCGCCACAACTACTGAGCCCGTGTGCCACAACTGCTGAAGCCCACATGCCTAGAGCCCGTGCTCTGCAACAAGCGAAGCCACCGCAATGAGAAGCCCGTGCACCACAACGAAGAATAGCCCCCGCGCTGCAACTAGAGAAAGCCCATGCATAGTAATGAAGACCCAACACAGTCAAAATAAATAAATAAATACATAAAAAGAAAAACAGTGAATGTAGGAAAAAGGAGAGAAAACTGAGGTCACAACTCGTTTATGACATAGTGTTGACAGCAGGATTCAGGGTGTTTTATTACCTTTTTTTGGGCACTGGCTTTCCCTTTGTTTTCCGGCAATAATACTGTACATTTTTTATAATGATGAGGAAACAAGTTATATTTTAGGACAAAGGAGGAAGGGGAAGAAAACAGAAGAAGAAATCATCACAGCAATTATACAATTATGTAATTGTGCGGCAAAAAATACTTTCACATTAAATAATACAATACTTTCTCCCAATAGCCCTGCAAGGAAGAAGCATGGACGTTGTTAATTCAATGTTTAAAATGGGGAATATGCTTATTCACCATAATTAAGATATGGAATCAACGTAAGTGTGTGTCAATGGATAAAGAAAATGTGGTATGTATATATTAATACGATGGAATATTATTCACCCTTAAAAAAGGAGATTCTGCCATTTGGAACAATCTTGATAAGCCTGAAGGACATTATGCTTAGTGAAATAGGACAGACACAGACAAATAGTGCATGATTTCACTTAGAAGTGGAATCTGAAAAAGTCAAACTCATAGAAGCAGAGAGTAGAATGGTGGTTGCCCGGCACTGAGGGTTGGAGGGGAATGGGGAGATGTTAGCCATAGGGTACAAAGTTTCAGTTATGCAGGATGAGTAAGTTCTGGAGATTTAATGTACAGCACGGTGACTATAGTGAATAATACTGTATTGTGCACTGGAAATTTGCTAAGAGAGTAGATCATATGTGTTCTCGCCACAAAAAAAAAAGTTAACAATGTGAGCTGATGGATGTATTAATTCGCTTGATTGTAGTAATTATTTTACAACATATTTGTTTATCAAAATATTATATTGTACACATTAAATATAATTACAATTTTTATTTGCCGATAAAGCTGGAAAAAATAGGGAAGCTGAGGGCTGGGGGCTGTTGACGTTTCCAAGGTCAAAGAGAGAGTCCAAAGCAGGGTCAGGATCTGGCTTGAAGTCTCTCAGCTCTAAATCCAGTACTCCTACCACTGTGTTGGGGGCACTCTCTGTACAAGTGACATCTATGGAATGTCTGTCCATCCAAAACAACCTCCCCTTACCTCCCCAGATCCAGAGGTGGGGATGCTCTTGACCAGGTAGAATGAAGCATTTCTGTGCCCTGACCATGGATTTTTTGGGAGGAAGGGGGAGCACATCCAACTCATTTAGGGCTGATCAGAGTTCCTTCCCTTAGAATCTGGAGTTGAGTCATGGAGAAATAGAGAGAGTGAGACACAGAGAAAGAAGGAATGAGACCTTGTTCATGTGGCTGGTAATCATGGTTTGCCCTATGACATGGGGAACAGAGAACGTAGGTCTGCAGGCACATAAAAATAAAGCAGAGACACAAAAAGGAATGGAGATGAGAGATGAAAGGAGAATCTGAGTGACCTTCTAAGGCCTTCATCAAGCTTAGCTCTGTGCTCACTTTGGCAGCACACATACTAGAAGTGGAACAATACAGAGAAGATTAGCATGCCCCCTGCACAAGGATGATATGCAAATTTGTGAAGCATTCCATATTAAAAAAAAAAAAGCTTACCTGTGTTCCTGCCCTACATCCTTATAATAAGTGCCGTTTTTTTTGTTTGTTTTTTTTAAATTAAGGTAGGTTGAGGTGATATCTGTTTCTTGCAGCCAGAAGATTGCAAACTAACAATTCATCACTGCATGGATGTACCTTCCTCACACTGACTTTGAAACTTTTTAATTTTCTAGAAGGAGGCCTATTTCACTCTAAGTATTTACCATTATTTGTCATGGAACAACCAATAGCAAATATAATATTAGTCAGTGGAACCCAGAAGCAATCCCTTTAAAGAAAACAAGGATGCCTGCCACCAACACCATTACATTCACTATTTTCTGGAGGACTTGGTGCATGGAATAAGGTAAGGAAAAGAAATAAGAGAAACAAATATAGGAAAAGAACAGGCAAAATTATTATAGTTTCAGACAATATGATTATCCACCTAGTAAATGCACTGGATATCATGCTGAACCAGTAAGAGTTTGACAAAGTGGTTGGATATGATATAAAAAAACAAAAATCAATTATTTCTCTGTATGCCAAAAAAACCCGATTGTAATGTGTAATGGAAAAAAGATCTCACTAACACAATGAGAACTGTAAAATACCTAGGAATAAACCTAATGAGCATTGTGCAATTTAGATGCAAAACACCGTAAAACTTGACTAAAAAACAAAACAGAACAACTAGCTAAATACAAGGTATACCGTGAGGTCAACTGCATTACTGGCCCCAATTCTTCATCTCTGTCTGAATCCATTCCTTACCTTGGCCTCCTTGTGGGCAGAGTATATTCCTCCATCCCTTGATTCTAGGCTAAACCATGTGACTTGCTTTGGCCAACAGCATGTAAGCAGAAGTAACAGCGTGCAATTCGGAGCCTAGGTCTTAAGAGATTTCTGCTTGCTTTCCTGCATCTCTCCCATTGCCATGAAAGAAGCTTATCCCAGACCTGATGCCCAAAAGGAATAAAAAAGGAGCTGACCTAAGCCCCAACTTCAGTGAGGAGCTAAGCCCAACCAGATGTATCTGTAACTTGAAGGGGAGCTACCCAGACAAGCCCAGCCCAGATCCCCCATGTCCAGCCAACTTACGGACTTGTGACCAATAATAAATAGATGTGTTTTAAGCCCACTGAGTTTCAGGATGCTTTGTTAGACAGCAAGAGGTAACTGATACACCCATATTCCTGGTTGGTGATACTCAGTATTGTAAAGATGCATTCTCTGCAAATTAATCTATAAAGTTCAGTGTGATTCCAATCAAAATACCAACAGATATTTACTTCTCTGGGATTTAAAAATTAAATGGCAAAACAAAATTAGCTGCTAAATTTATGGAGGGAGAAAAAGTAACAGAGGAGAACAAGATATTACCCCATCAGATATTAAGAGGCACCATAAAACTAGGCTAGTTACACAACATGGTAACAGACAAATGAACCAATGGAACACAACCAAGGGGGAGATGATAGATAGATAAGTAGACAGATAGATAGATAGATAGGGATAGGATGTCACAGAAAAATAGAGATAATGCTATATTACAAATCAGTGGTGGGGGGTGATTGAGTATATAGTAAACAGCATTGAAACAACTGACCATCACTTTGAAAAATGTAAAAGTAAACTGTTACATCACCCTAAAATAAATTCCAGATGTATTAAAGACTGACATGCAATCAATCAAACTATAAAAGTACTAGAAAAAAGTACAGACAATTAGTGTCATAACCTTGGAGTAGAGCAGGCCCTTCTAAGCAAGACAGAATCCGGAAGCCTTTGAGAAATAGATTCACAAATTTTACTCCCTAAAGAGTAAACGTTCTATACAGCAAAAGACCACAGATAAAGTGGAAATACAAATGACAGCTTGAGAGAAGATATTTGGAACACACATAAAGGCCAGAGGTTGCCCTGACTGGCTTAAAGCTCTGAGAGTAAAGGGCCAACTGTCCCATCGAGAAATGGGGAAGGCTATGAACAGGCAATTCATGTAAGAGCGAAGAAATGCCAACAAGCAGTAAAAAACATGCCAACCTCTCTATTAGCGAGAGACAGGCTGTGCCAGGCTGTCGTCACCCCCACCTCTCAGCCTGGCACAGCTAAGAGTGACACCTGCAGGAGGGCAGTGTGACTAGCCAGCAACTCCTCCTACGGGATCCTGTCCCCCAGGGGAAAGGGCAAATAGGAGCCTTGCACAGTGGTCTCTGAGTGTCAGCTGTGACAGTTAAAGGTCAGAGATGGCTTCCTAAGTAGCAATAAGGAGATGGGTCAAGAAATCAGGCACACTGGTTCCCACTGAGAGCAGGAGACTGATCTACATGACACATGGAGAAGTTCATGAGTTGTTCACGATGCATTGTTTAATGAAAACACACATACCCGTTCAGAGAGAGAGAGAGAGAGAGAGAGAGAGAGAGAGAGAGGAGAGAGAGAGAGAGAGAGAGAGATGGCCTGGGACTTCCAAACTTTAAACAGTGGTTCTCCCTCAAGAAAAGCATTAAATGTTCCTTAAAAAACTAAAAATAGAACTACCATATGATACAGCAATCCCACTCCTGGGCATATATCCAGAGAAAATGAAAATGCAAAAAGATACACGCACCCCAACGTTCATTGCAGCACTATTTACAATAGCCAAGAAGACATGGAAGCAACCTAAATGTCCACCAACAGAGGAATGGATAAAGAAGACGTGGTACATATATACAATGGAATATTACTCAGCCATAAAAAAAGAATGAAATAATGCTATTTGCAGCAACGTGGATGGACCTAGAGATTATCATACTAAGTAAGTCAGACAGAGAAAGACAAATATCATATGATATCACTCATATGTGGAATCTAATTTTTTAAAAAAATGATATAAACGAACTTATTTACAAAACAGAAGGAGACTCACAGATTTCCAAAAAAACTTACCAGAGGGGAAACATGACGGGGAGGGATAAATTAGGAACTTGGGATTAACATACACACACTACTATATATAAAATAGATAACAAACAAGGACCCTGCACAGGGAACTCTATATTGTATAATAACCTATATGGGAAAGGAATCTGAAAAAGAATGAATATATGTATATGTATAGCTGAATCACTGTGCTGTACACCTGAGACTAACACAGTATTTTAAACCAACTATACTCCGATAAAAATTTTTTTTAAAGCATTAAAGAGGAAGGGAAGATTTTCACTCCTTACTTACACCGTCCTGTATAGTTTAAAATTTTACACGGGCATGAATGGTTTATGGAATCCTAAAATAAGAAAGAAAAAAAATAGAAATGAATGAATACTTGTGTTTTCCTATGGGACAGATTTGGGTATAGAGATAGAGAGAGGGATACAGGCACACCTGGTTTAACTGTGGCAACCCTGCGTTGAGCAAGTCTATCGGTGCCATTTTTCCAACAGCATTTTCTCACTTCACGGCTCTGTGCCACATTTTGGCAATAGTACTTGAAACATTTTCATTATTGTTATATTCGTTATGGTGACTGTGGTCAGTGATCTTTCATGTTACTATTGTCACTGTTTGGGGGCACCAAGAACTGTGCCCACAGGAGACGGTAAACTTGACCAATAAATGATGTGTGCGTTCTGATTGCTCCACCAACCAGCTACTCCCTCATCTCCCTCCTTCTCCTCGAGTCTCCCTATTCTCTGAGATACAACAGTCTTGAAATTAGGCCATTTAATAACCCTACAATGGTTACCCTTTAAGTGTTCAAGTGAAAGAAGAGTCGCATGTTTCTTACTTTAAGTCAAAAGCTAGAAATGATTACGCTTTGTAAGGAAGGCATGTGGAAAGCTGAGACAGACATAATGCTATGGCACGCTTAGTAGACTGTAGTATAGTGTAAACATAACTTTTATATGCACTGGGAAACCAAAAACATTCATGTGACTCCCTTTACTGTGATATTCAGTCTATTGTGGTGTCCTGGAACGAAACCCAAGATATCTCTCTGTAAGCCTGCATAGATAGATACAGATATACAGATATGATAGAGATATGAAATAGATATGGATACAGATTTTAACTCCCGCACCACTTTCTGTTATAAATTCACTGTCTTTAAAAGCTAGGAGCCCTTGCCAAGTGACCCACAGAACTGTGTGTGTCCTAAGCCGTGAAGAGAGCCGTCGCCAATTTAAGGCACAATCAACCTCATTAGCCTGATCCGGTGACATCTTTGTCTCAGGGAGGACACTGGGAGCGTCATTCCAAGGGGAAGAGAAGCTGGGGATCAGCCCCTGTTAATGAGCACTGTCCCGCTAAAGCCCCGCTAATCCGGCCCTGCGGCCCCCATCCCAGGATTCAGCCCCTCTCTTGTGGCCCCCGGGCTCCCTCACCGCAGCCTCTTTAAATTCCACCTGCACATCCTTCGTGTGGTATGTGGTCCTCTTGGTAAAGGCTTCAGGCGTGAGTGTTTAAAACCTTTATTAATCCTGAAGTCTTTCCTGACTCCATCTCTTTCCC
>NW_006772141.1:1302542-1318362 GCF_000442215.2 Lipotes vexillifer
TTCCCAGGTAGAATAACAATGATGGGGATGACAGAGCAGCCAGCACGGGCTGGGCATGTGTCCTGCTCAGGTGCTGGGCTAAGGGCTCTATTTATAGGCGGCATCCAATTCGGTCCTGGGCAGCCCCTGAAGCAGCCGATATCAGTAGGCTCAGGGCACAGATACGAAAACCGAGGCAGGGCCAGGGCTCCCAGGGAAGGCTGCATGCCCCCTTGTCTCCCCAGGTCCCCTGCTGGGCCCTGCACCAACTGCTCACTCCGCATCAGTCACTGTCTCCACGGAATTCATTTTTCAGAGTCTGTCTCCTGCCTTGGCTGGAGCTCTGCCCTGTTCATCTTTGTATCCCCAGCTCCTAGCAAAGGGCAAAGGCATTGGAGGGGGGAAGGGCACGAAATGGAGAAGGGACAGATCATGGGAGAGAAGGGGGAGGAGAGAGATTCAGAAAAGGACAAAGAAAGTGAGGGCATGATGTAGGGTCCTGAGAACAAGGCTGAACGGGCGCAGGGGTGGGCAGCCCCGTGGGACGGAACAGCAGCAATGATGGTCAAGTCACTTTTCATCGTGGACCTTCGTCCCAGGGTTGGCTAAAAATAGTGCTGTCCCCATGGGGACTTGCGCTCACACAGCCCTCAGTGGAGTCTTAAGCGGCCCTGGTGCAGGAATGTCAATCCAGGCTTCACCATGTGCTGCCTGAGTGCCTCTCACACCCAGAATCTTCCATCTGGCAGGCCTGTTCCCCGCCCTCATGGAAGGCAGGAGCAGGCTACTGACGCATGCACCCAACTCACAGCACCTTCCTGAACCTCTGGCCCCAGTGCACCCCACACCCAGTTTGCAGAGCTGTTCCAGTTGACTTGGCCCTGGACTGAAGACCCAAGTCTCGATCGTGGCCTCTCTCCTCCCCTCCTGACCTGAGGCGCAGGATCCCTTCTTGGCCCTGTCTGCTCAGCCACCTCTCCCGGTGTTCTGGACACGCCTGGGAGGCCCCTGTCCTGGACTCTGAGCTCAGCTGTCCCTGCCTCACAGATGCAGCCAGTTACAATGAGATCCTGGACCTGGCCCTTCTCCCCGAGCCTCTGTTCCTCATCTGGAACATTCGTCGCTCTATGTCATCCATTATCACTAGCACTAAATGGGAAAATGCCTCACTCATACTTGCCGAGCAGTCCAGGGTGGATGGTTTTTGTCTTTTTTTTTCCAAGAAAGACCATGTTCCTATATCTTGCATTTGACCTCCCAGATGTTCTACTGTGGGTCTAGAAACAGAACACTTAGATGCAATATTCCACATGCAAAAGTATGAACTGTTGGGCTTCCCTGGTGGCGCAGTGGTTGCGAGTCCGCCTGCCGATGCAGGGGACACGGGTTTGTGCCCCGGTCCAGGAATATCCCACATGCCGCGGTGCAGCTGGGCCCGTGAGCCATGGCCGCTGAGCCTGCGTGTCCGGAGCCTGTGCTCCGCAACGGGAGAGGCCACAGCAGTGAGAGGCCCGCGTACCGCAAAAAAAAAAAAAAAAAGTATGAACTGTTATCAACATCATATTCTCCCACTTCACTTCCAATTCATTTGAAGAGTCCACTCAGCCCTCCCTCTCAGAGGGAAAAGGGGAAAAAAAGTTGCTTTTGTGCTTCCAAGATTGCTGTCCTTTGCCCTGGAAAGAACAAAGGCACATGAGTTTTTATGTGCTTTTATGCCGGAGGCAACCATACCTCTGAGAGGTGAAAATGCTCGCCTGTGTCACCAGCCTCACAGGGCCTGGGAAGCAGAGCCAAGCAGCCTGGCTCTCCATCCCTGGACGAGAGTTATTCCCACCACCTTGTCCTGCTCTGCCTGCTAAAGCACTTTCAGTGCCTCTGTCGGCAGTCATGTAATTTGGGCCAAATGCAGTCCAACCCCTCAGGACGGCAAAGAAAGAGACGGCCTCAATGATTCAACTAAAGGGGATTGCAATGACCGAAAATCGCTCATTTCCAGTGAGGATGCAAACTGGAGCGCATTCTGTCATTCTGGCAACAGATGCTCTGGGGATAACCGTGTGTGAGAGGCTGCTGCATTCTGGATCTCTTCATCTTTGCTCTGAAAACAAGCCACTCTTCACAAAAGGCGAATGCATCTAGATTTCCAGTGGCAGTGATGAGAATGCCCCACGCACTGGAAAGAATGAGCATCCTTGAAGTCAACCCCACTTCACAGCAAAGAGACACACCCACTCTTCATAGCCAGTTCTTTGGCTGGCTGGTGGTCACCTCCATCCCATCAAGATGCCGGTCAATATCCAAATGACCCCTCTACTTGGAAGCCCTCAGCTTGGCTTGGCCTGGAAACTGTTGCTACGTGTGGGGAAGGTTTTTCCCTCAAGTACTGAACGTAATAGCAGGCAGTGAGAAGGCTGCGTGGGCCAGCGGATGTCCCCGTGGAGATGGCTTTTGGATTACTGAAGACAGCAAATTATCTGGCCAGGCCTGCAACCTTCCAAAGAGAGATGAAGAAGCCGCTGGATGGGGAAAAGCAGATCTTTTTTGGAGTAAAAGGAAGGGTAACAGCACCCGAGTTGGGTGTTCAAGGTTCCTCTCTGAACCAACAGAGGTAAGGAAAAGGGCAGGGCGAGAAACACAGCCCCTGGAGTCAGATAGATGTGGTTTCCTGGTGCCTCTGTGACACTCCTAGCTGGGAGATCTCCCCTTTCTGAGCCTCAAGCTCCCCGTCAATCAAATGGAACAAATAATCATCCCTGCTGATAGGGGGGAGGGTGAAGTAAGGCCTGAACATATAGTGTATAAATGCCCAGCATGGTCCCTGCACTGCTTTCAGTGTTGAATATGTGGGGCTCTTCTAGTAGAATTATTAAGCAGAGACCCATGAAGATCTTAATGAAATGTCTACACATGGTAGAAGCTCTGATGGGCAGTATTGATTAATAAAACTGGGGAGATGTATGAATATATATAACTAAATCATTTTGCTATACACCTGAAACTAACACAACATTGTAAATTAACGATACTCCAATACTAAAAAAACAAACAAATAAACAAAAACACTGGGAAAAACCATGTATAACCTAAGAAATCCAACATCCTGTAGGCCAGATCAATCTAGATGTTGGTTCCATTGGCGAAGCTAATCAACGGGGTGGTATGGACTGAACTGTGTCCCCTCAAATTCAGTACTGGAGCCCTAACCCTCAGTGTGTGACTGAACTTGAAGAAGGGGCCTTTAAGAAGGTAATTAAGGTTAAATGAGGTCATAAGGGTGGGGCCCTGATCTGATAGGATTAGTGTCCTTATAGGCAGAGGAAGAGATACCAGGAGTGCCTGCACACAAAGGCCATGTGAGGACAAAGAGAGGAGGTGACCAGCTGCAAGTCAAGAAACCAACCTTGCCGGCATCTTGATCTTGGACTTCTAACCTCCAGAACTGGAGAAAATAAATTTCTATTCTTTAAGCCACCCAGTCCCTGATATTTTGTTACAGTGAGAAAAACAGAGGGTCTTGAGCCCCCTCTGTCACTTGCTGCCTCCAGGGTTTTCATCTCCCTGGAACTTGCAAGGATAGCACTGAAGCCCCACCCAGAGCATCACAGGTACATGCAGGTCAACTTCTGCATGGCCGGATGGTGAGTGCCAAAGGGAGAGGTCTGCTTTGGACCTTCTTAGAATGATGCACAAGTAAGAGAAATGGGTTCACAGCAATTCCTCCCTTTCCTTACCTCCAGGGGTGGGTTCATTGGTGGCTCCCCAAAGATATGTCCATGTCCTAACTCTGGGAACTTGTAAATGTGACCTTATTTGGGGAAAGGGTCTTTGCAGATCTAATCCAGGGTAAAATGAGATCATTCTGGATTTAGGGTGGGCCCTAAAACTAATGACGCGTCCTTTATTTTTTTTTTTTGACATCTTTATTGGAGTATAAATGCTTTACATTGTTGTGTTAGTTGCTGCTGTATAACAAGGTGAATCAGCTATATGTATACATGTGTCCCCATATCCCATCCCTCTTGCGTCTCCCTCCCACCCTCCTTATCCTACCCTTCTAGGCGGTCACAAAGCACCGAGCTGATCTCCCTGTGCTATGCAGCTGCTTCCCACTAGCTATCTGTTTTACATTTGGGAATGTATATAAGTCCATGCCACTCTCTCACTTCATCCCAGCTTACATTCCCCCTCCCCGTGTCCACAAGTCCATTCTCTACATCTGCATCTTTATTCCTGTCCTGCCCCTAGGTTCTTCAGAACCATTTTTTTTTTTAGATTCCATATATATGCATTTGCATATGATATTTATTTTTCTTCTGACTTACTTCACTCTGTATGACAGACTCTAGGTCCATCCACCTCACTACAAATAACTCAATTTCAGACAAGTGTCCTTTAAATATGAGAAAAACAGAGAGAGGTCCAACACACAGAGAGACACTGGGGAGGAGGCCCTGTGAAAATGGAGACAAGACTGGGGTTAATGCAGCCACAAGCCAAGGACCACCTGGAGCCACTGGAAGCTGGGAGAAGCAAGCAACAGAATCTCCCCAAGAGACTTCGGAAGGAGCACGTGCCTGCCAGCACCTTGTCTTCAGATCTGTGGCCTGCAGAACTGTGAGAGAATAAATTTCTGTTGTTTTAAGCCTCCACGCTTACCATAACGTGTTACGATGGCCACAGAAAACTGATATGCCTCACCATCCCCAACCAGTTCAATCCCTAAGCTTAGATTCATGGACAAGTGAAATCAGAAGTAGTGAATAATGTCACGACACTGAGCTCCTCATGACAACAGCCCCTGTTTCTGGAGGATTTGCTCCTTGTAGACCCTGGGGTAAGTGTATTACGTCCATTCTCTCCCTCGCGATGAAGCAAATGAAGCTCTAGGCGAGGTGACTTGGCCAAGTCACAAAGCTCACACCTGGCAGGGCCAGAATGAGAACGGAACCAGTCCAATGCCAAAGCCAGTGGGATACTGAATCAGATCTGCGGGGAACAACAACAAAACGCTCTGTGAGCCCCAGACGGTGGCAGGAGGACCAAAACCAGAGTTGATGTAACAAACCCCAGCACAGATGAGGAAACGGTAGTTCTCTGGGGTTTGTAGCAAGAGGATTTTATCTCGATGAACATACAAGGGTCTGTGAAGGATGATCATAATGCCTTCGGGTCCCCTGGTGACCTACAAAGGTCCAAACAGCTGGTCGCACTGCATGAGCCCAATCATTCAGCAAAAATCCAAATTCTGTAGCCTCTGTAGCTGCTTCCGGTCTGTCTGCTACTCACTCTGCAGTTGGTGCTGCCTCCAGGGCAGGAAAGTGGAGGGAAAGGCAGACATGCACGCAGCAGGTTCCACCACACAGCAGGGCCCAGCAAGAAGAACAACCGCAAGCCGGTGGTGAAAGGCATGTACTCATTTACTCACTCACTCACCCACTCTTTCTACAGATGTCTCTACGTCCTAATGTTAGAAGTAACAACTATGTAACTAGTTCGTATGCTCTATAATCTCCAAACGCCCTCCCTGATAGATACATATAGATGCTTAATAAATACCTGTTGAACTGAACTGAACTTAGAGAAGGGGAAACCGAAGCCCAGAGAGGCGGGAGTCTTACCCAAGCTCACAAAGGGACCAGAATGCCAAGCCTCCATAGAGCCCGGTCACATTCTCTTGCCGCACCGAGGCTCTGGGTCTGGGGCCAGTGTCTATTTCCCTGCTCACCTGACTGCCTCCTGAGCAGCTGCTGGAAGATGATAGGATTTTCAAGAGGCAGTACTATGGGGAAAAGAGGTATCCTTGGCAGAGGGAGCAGCATGGACGGATGCTCCGAGGCACATGTAGGGGTTAGGCCAGCCCGACTGCCTGGGTACTGGCCTTTCTACTCCCTTCTTTTTAATTAATTAATTTATTTATTTATTTTTGGCTACACTGGGTCTTCGTTACTGTGCACTAGGGCTTTCTCTAGTTGTGGCGAGCGGGGACTACTCTTCGTTGCGGTGCACAGGCTTCTCATCGCAGTGGCTTCTCTTGTTGCGGAGCACGGGCTCTAGGCGCACAGGCTTCAGTAGTTGTGGAGCGCGGGCTCAGTAGTTGCAGCTCCCGGGCTCTAGGACGCAGGCTCGGTAGTTGTGACTCATGGGCTTAGTTGCTCCACGGCATGTGGGATCTTCCCAGACCGGGGCTCGAACCCGTGTCCCCTGCATTGGCAGGCGGATTCTTAACCACTGCATCACCAGGGAAGTCCTCTACTCCCTTCTTGAAGGTCACATGCTCGACCCCCTGGGCTTCAAAGTATTTCCCTGTAAATGTCATCCTGTAATGCTTTCAGAAGAAAGATAATGAAAATTTCCCAACTTCAAAAGAGTGCTCACAGTTTTCCTTGCTGCCTTCTCACAGATCCTAAAATTAAATGCAACACTGAAATGCTCCAGCCAGGGGGATGGGAAAGGACAAGGCCCCATCCCCTTATTAAGTATCATTACAAACTATAGAAGGAGTTAGATTTGGGGACATCATTGCAGGGCAAAGCAGGATATTAATGTCCTAGGGTTGCTGCAACAAATGACTTCAAACTTGGTGGCTTCCAGCAGTGGAAATGTATTATCTTCCAGCTCTAATAGGCCAGAGGTCCAAAACTGACAGGTTGGCAGGGCCAAGGCACCTCTGAAAGCTCTAGGGGAGGATCCTCCCTGCTTCTTCTCGCTCCCGGGGGCTGCAGGTGTCCATGGCTTGTGGCAGCATCAGCCCAACGTGCCTCCGCTTCACAGAACCTTCCCCCTGGTGTGTCTTCTCCCCCTTCTCAAATCCCCCTTTCCTTTCTCTTATAAGGATGCCCATCATGGGACGTAGGGCCCACCCTAAACCTAGCATGATCTCTTGAGATCCTTAGCTTAATTACATCTACAAAGACCCTTTTTCCAAACAAGGTCACAGTCACAGGTCCCAGGGGTTAGGACTTGGACATTTCTTTTGGGGAACACAATGCAACCCACTGCAGGGGAAAAAAAAAAAAAAAAAAAAAAAAAAAAAGGAGGCCAAATGCTTTTAAGGCCCTACACTTTCCACAGAGGATACAAACTAAATGGCCCACAAAGGCCTTCTAAGGGACGGCCAGTTCTGTGGCCTGCATTGTCAGGGAACCACCTAACACATAGCAGGGGCCACATGTCTTGGGCCATAACCGTGACAGGCCGGGTGAAAAACAGATACGTCCATGAAGCAGGCTGGATGTGGGAGAGGCCAAAAAATAAGAGGTAAAGAATGTCAGAGCTGAGAGGGACACTGCTAGGTATAATCCAAAGTCCTCAAGCGGCTGGGGACATTGACCAACATGGGATCATAGGACCTGTCACACAGCATGTTCACATCCATCAAATCATGTGGGCCCTTCCACAACCCTGGCAGGTGGACAAGGCAGGATTAATGACTCTCCCTAACAGATGGGGAAACTGAGGTCCAGAGGTTGAGTGTGGTGGCCAATGGTCACCAAGCCAGGAGGTGGCAGAGGCCTACCTTCTGAGGCCGATCCAGGTCTCTCCCCATTCCCCCCACCCCCATGCTTAGTCCTAATTCGAAGCCTAACTTAGCAATCATCAGCATGAAAGAGACAAACAGGGCCAAGCGGGGCCGGTGCTGCCGGGGCCCGGCTCACAGGAGCGAGCCTCTCTGCCGACACACTCCTGACCTCCTGACCTCCATCGCCCCGTGCCCAGCCCCGTTTCTCAGGCCTGAGAGTTGTCCTTCAACCCCCAGGAAGAGCAACGGGGAAGGCGTTGGGAAATCCTTGCCACCTGTCCTCTGGCTTTGCGCTCCAGGGGGTCCCACCCTCTCTGCCCGGCCCTGAGCTCAGAGGAGGGTTTGGGTCCCACCTGTCCCCAGAAGCACTTGCCCTGGGCCTGTCAGTTCCTTCCTCTGTCAAATGGGAAGAACAGTCCCTGCCATGGCCACATCCCCTGGTTGTTGCAGAGACAGGGAGTGAGCAGTTGTGAAGAGGGTTCTAAAAGCTGTAAGTTGCCGCATGCGTGCTTGGGTTAGTGCCCGTGGGTGAGGACTGGTGCCTACGGCCGGCTTGGGACTTGGAGCTGGGGGATAGGGGGAGCCTTGATGTGTCAGCGGCCCAAGAATTATAGCATCTGGAAAAATCACTTTGATGAACTCGACTACCAGCCACAAATCAGTGTATTTTAAAACTCGTTCCAAAAACGAAAAAAAAAAAAAAAAAAAACCAATCTTCTTTGCAGAAGGCCCTGAGTGAGATGCTTTTCTCTCCTTCTGTGATGGCAGATGGAGAGAACGCTGAGCAGATGCTGGTGAGATATGGCCCCGCAGGCATCTCTGGGCCAGAAAGGCCTGTGGCTGACGGTGGATGTGAATGCTGTCTTAGCATGACCCTGGTCATCTCCTTGACTATCTCCCGACACCTGGGAGGAGAGAGAAGCCTATTCCGCAGGTGAGTTTTAAATAGTGAACTGAACACTACGCAGTGCCAGACTGTGGATTCCCAGCAAACTCCTACCTTCCATTCCTTCCATTCTCTGCCCAGCCAAACCCTCTCACTGGTGGCACCCTGCCTACCCACCTCCAAGCCTTTGATCAAGCTGTTCCCTCTTCCTGAAGGACTCTCTCCCTCTCCCCTGCCCATCACCAGGTGCCTCAAACCACATAGCTCCAACGAGCCACCACCAAAAGTCTTCTAGGACCCCTCCTCTGCCCAACCACAGGAGGCCATGGGGTGCCTAGCACCCTCCACCTCAGTACTGGTCACCTAGTATCGAATCAGCCTAATCCTCCTGCCTGAGGACGGACGCTGCTCCATTCCTGTTTGTGACCCAACTCAGCACAGGGCACGGCACTCAGTAGGACTGGCAAGCGTTGGATGAACGGCTTGCACACAGAAACACTGGAGTGTGACAGCCAGACACCTTCCTCTCTGGTCTGAGCAGGGTGGCTTCCTTGCTGCCACCGTACCTACCTGTCTTCATGCCTCTGCTCTGCCTGGCCAAATACTAACTGGTCTGCAACTCCCACTTCCTCCAGGAAGCCTTCCGGGGTTGCAGCCATCTTTCCTCTTGGTCTCCAAGTCAAAGTCACATAATCGAGCCCTTCTTGACATCCTGTTTCCTATTGTCCTGAAATTGTTTCTTGCACACACAGACTACAGCCCCAAGAGAGCAGCTCCCAGGCAGCAGGCACCGTATTGTGTTCTTCCATATGCTGCCTTATAACCCGCCCCCTACCCCGATCACAGGGGGCCTACTGTGCTAAGACCCCAGAGAAAGGAAACAAAGCATTAGGCAAACAGATGTAAACCCTGCCTCCATCCCTTATTGACAACAGACTCCATTTCTGGCTTAAACTCTAAACTTCAGACTGGCGAGGAGCAAACTTTTTCTATGAAAGACCAGACAGTTAATATTTTCCATTTTGTAAGCCCTACTATCTCTACTGCAACTGTTCAACTCTGCCATTAAAGGGGGAAAGCAACTGTAGAAAGCTCATAAATGAATGGGCATGGCTGTGTTCCAATAAAACTTTATTGACAAAACAGACAGTGGACCAGATTGGTCCTCTAGCTGTAGTTTGTCCACCCCAGCTTTGGAGGATTACTTGAGATGACATTGAAACCCCTCTCCACACAGACAACATCAGACCACACCATAAAATATCCCAAACTCTGCCTCAACCCCTAGCTCCCTCCATCTCCGCAGAATTGGTTTTCATCTCAGCATTTACCCCTGAAATCTGAAATCACAGCCTGTCTGCTTGGGGACTAAATGTGTCCCCCAACAGAACCAGGAACTCCAGGATACTCCAGTATCCTCAGCACCTAGAACAGTGCCTGGCACAGACAGGGCACCCTTTTAACGTTTGTGAACTGAATGGAGGCCATTATTATTATTATCATTGTTGAAAATCTTCAGTGAATAATGTTGTTTATGTGCTTGTATTTTTAATACGTTGATATATTTACCATGACTAATCATCTGTGCTTGCAAAACCCCAGGTGATTTTCATGTGTTGCAGGAAATTATAATCCTCTCACATTGGAAATGAGGGGGCTGAAGCTCACAGGTGAGGCCGCCTGCTGGTGACCAGGCAGAGATTGGAGCCCAGACCTCCTGGTGGGTCCTTATTAAGGGAGGTAGCCTGGCAGTGTAGAGACAGCCCTGGACATGGAGTCTCAGATGCGACCTTACTTGAAAGAACGACATCGTTTCACCTTCTGCAAAATGGCGACAATAATGCCAACTTCACAGGGGCAGGAACGGGATTAAATAAGGTACAGATGATAAGGCAATCAGAAGAGTGCTGGACACGGCAAAAGCCGCTGAAGCAGCCGTCCTCATGTAACAAGATGACAGCAAACACTTCCACCCAGCCTCGTAAGGCTTAGAAGGGATTAGATAAGGATGTGATTATGAAACTGTTGATCCTCCCAAACATAAGATGCATTTTTTACCACATCCTCCTGGCACTGCAGAAAATATTTCCCTTCTTAAAAAAAAACAAAACAAAAGCAGAAAACTACAATGCAAACCTCTTCCATAAAGACAGAAATCAACCATAAAGACCTATGATCTTTTCAGAGCTTTAATTGCAGTCAAGAAAAGGGTTAAGTTTCCATCCACTCACATTTGTATCAGAGTCCAGTTACCATACAGGCCGAAACTGAAACAAAACCAAGGGGGTTTCATCACACTAAGGCATGGGGTCTCCGTTTCAACCCATGCACGTCGGGAATCTTCTTGCAGCAGAAGCAGACATGAAATGAAAACAGCAACCCTGAAACAGAGGGAGCGTCACCCTGTTCCTGGCATCCTGCACCAGTGGAGGGGGGACACCTCTTTGAAGGTTTCAAGCATGGTAGGAATCATCATGCATGCCCAGATTATGGTTAGGATGGCAGGGGGAAGGGCGGCATCCACACACACACACAACTTTCCATCCTTGCCCACTTCAGTAGAAAGTGATTCACTTGGTTTCAGATTTAAATATTTATTCCTCAAATACAAAACAATGTTGAACAGGCACATCCCCTAATGTCCCAGCCATCTGGCCTTCGGTCGGAACATCTTCAGATGAAACGAGCAGATGGGATTCCGACTTCACAGAGTCTTGCGTCTTCTTAGCAGAGGGGGGATCTTTCCAAATGCTCTGGGCTTCCCTGTTTCTTGGAGAAGGGCAGTTTTATTTTTCTGGTCCCAGAGTTAGCACTTTGAGGATTTTCAAAGGAGGATTAGCCCTACTCCATCTGGAAAGAAGCATTGCTGGGTCTTGCCAGGCGGTGTCAAGAATTTCTTTAGGACACGAATAAAACAGGCACAGTCACCGTGAGGCTGGCTGATCAAACGTTAACTGGTGTGATTCAGACCACGCTGGCTCCAGGGCTGTCTCTGCAGTGAGCTCCTACCTGGCTGGCGCAGGCCCTCCCAAGCCCACAAGCTCCCCCTCTCAGGAAGGATGCCCTTGACAGCCTCTCCGTCCTCTGTGCAGCCCGGTAGCCATGTGGGACCGCTGCCACTGTGCTGTGGACGACCTGTGGACAACGCACTTACGACACTCTGTATTTCTCACTGTAGGCTGCTGGAAAACACAGGTCTCTTCCCCGAAGATTTCTTATTTTTTAGATATTTCTGTGCCCTCCCCCAAATTTTAAACCAGCTATCCTGTGTTAGTTCTGAGTGTGTGGGGTGGGGGGTGTGGCAGTGGCCAGGAAAGAGCGCTCAGCCTTCCCCAGTTCCACAAGGAGAATTTGTCCCCTGAACCTGCAGCGCTCCCTTGCAGTGTCAGTCTCACTGATCACGCAGCAGGGGTGAAGCATCTCCTGGGCTCAGCATCATACAACTGGTAAATCAGGGAGGAAATGCTACAGACACTTTGCAACTCTGTCCATCTCGGCTAAAGTTATCTCACTAATTATAGCTTCCATAAATCAGCTCAGGGTAAGGGAGGGCATGCAAACGCCCAGCTAAATGAAGTTCATCCGACTGAACCCAGCCAGTTGATTTGGTCAGCAGACGCCGGAGGACCTCAAAATTAGGAAAACAGAAGGTGTAAGTGGAACGAATGCCTAAGGAGAGGAGGAGGGGTTGGGAGAGGAATTCTTAAGATCTCTCTTCACTGATGCATCCCAGGGCTGGACACTTGAGAACAAATGAGGGCTGCTGGAATCCAAAAATGACAGACCCACTTAAAAATACCGCAACATGCCATAATTCATCCTGTTTGTTCTGTGGGTCATTTGCACTGCAAAGACAATGGCTTTTTATCTTGCCCAGATCTAAAACCCAGCTGTGACAGAGGTCGTCCACGTTGTCACGTGGCTCGAGGGACAGACCTCGGGGATACCCCATGTCCCACCGACAAGTGAGAAACCCTCACAGCCAAAAGACCCAGCCCGATCCATGTCTCCCAGAACTTTCAAGGAGCTTTGCACTGGATGCTGTGTTTGGTTCTCATTTTCCTTTCGAAAAACTTCAAGGTCATTTCACAAAACTTGGAAAAATCGAATCCAAATCCGCTCCCAGTTCCCCTTCTTGACTGTCAATCGCCATGTCCTAAAGCTCTTGAGCAGAATGCAATCCATTATACCTTATCAGATACTTCCTTGTCTTAAATCCATGGCAATCACATTTAATTTCGTTAGAGCTTGTGTCCTGTGGTCAAGCATAAACTCCTGAGCCAGCAACAATTAAAAACAAGGTGCATTCCTGAATTTCTAATTCCAATCTACTTAGGCAGAGCATTAGCCAGCCAACTTGAGGGTGGTTTTTCAAAACACACAGTAATAAACGTGTCAGACACTCTGCTGGGTTCTCACATTATCTCTAACCCTAACCCAAGCCCATCCTGCAGGTGAAGAAGGAACCTCTCCCAGGTCACTTGACAGGTACGCAGCCCCACCGGACGGCGGCTTGGACCAGTGTGACTTAAGGGCCAGCCACCCAGCTGTCCACTCGCCACCTCATGTTGCCCTGCCCACCCTGGGCTGGAATTCCATCTTCCGTACAGGTGAAAGTTAGCATCTGTTTCACTTAAAGAGGTGACTGATTGGATGTGCAATGAACAAAGGAGGGTTCATTTGGGGGACCCTAGGTGACAGATGCAGGGATCTTTGGGTGGGGGACTTGGTGCCTGAACTATTGCACTGAAAACCTCGTACAATTCAGAAAAAGCATGCTCTGTCACCCCTACCTCTCGGCCCCCATTTTCTCCCACATGCCAAGAAATGAAAAGAGGAATCTGCCAACCTGACCTCACACACATCCACTGAAACGACATCCTTTACGGCGCCCTTTACACAAGGCTTAGGATGTTAGCTCAACGTTCCAAAGTCAGTAAAAGGAAAGCTTGAAGACCTGTCATTGAGACACACTCTCCAAGGGTGCGGTTTGTAAAGCAATTGTTTTAAGCCCTTCCCCCTCCCCCATCCCCCCTGCATAGCCCGTTGCTAAGACGATGAATGCACCCTCCCTGGAGCAAGGGGCCCCACATCTTCCCCCATACACTCCGCGATCTCTTACTGGTCAGCTCCTTGCAGCCAAGGGCCTCCTTGGCTCAGGTGACCTGGGGTACCCGGAAGTCGTCACCCCATATCTTGCCACCAATCGCAAGAGGCAGGTGGGGGCTCTGCTCAGGTCTGCTCTGCCCTTTACTAAGCGTCCCAGGGAAGGCATTTAGTCTCTCTGAACCTCCATTTCCCATCTGCAAAATGGGCTGCAACTCCCACCTCCTGAGGGCTCCAGAGGCGCGCAGAAGGGCTTGACAGTCGAAAGTGCTAGACTAACGCCAGCGGTTCTAATGGTCACCATTGTTCTTTGCCAGAGCCTGTCTGGCACCTTGCGGCAGATGAATTCCTGTGTCCCCCAGGGGCAACTGCATTCACTCCTGCGGAACTTATAAACGCAGCTTCAGTCACCACCAGAAAGGAACAGCCTGGGTTCTGTGAGGCAGCCTGATTTATGGAAAAGAGCCCTGTCCCTTGGAGATGGCAGTTCTCATCCTGGACCTTTGTGATAACTTTGTGCCTCAGTTTGTTCGACGGTGAAATGGGGAGAACACCTTCAAGCGGGAAGGGGGACATGTTGTGAGGACTGGAAACCACTTTGCCCGTCACCGGCTTACGTCCCACCCATCACTTTTCTAACACCGGGATCCAAATTCTCACCCAAGACAATTACAAGGTCCAAAGACAGCTCTTGAAAGCCTTCTGCTCCCAGACACCATGTGGCCCTCCCTGACCCCAACAGTCAGGCTAAGACGAAGAAGGTGTGAGCCCCACGGCTGCCTGGGGCAGGAGGAGGTGGCTGGGCTCTAATCAGACCATCCTGACGTTTCCCTCTTTGCTCCAGATGTCTGTTATGTTTATTTCCTGTGAGCTGGGCCGATACTAAAGTGCTTCGTCGGGTCCTCCTGCGTGAAGACCTGGACAGGGGGGAGCTTTCTCTTGCCATCCTGGCCCTGCCCAGGCCAAGCTGGGAGCAGCTGTCCCACCCCCCATCCCGCTCCACTCCTTGCACACCCCACTAGCTGTGGCTTTTCACTGGGGTGTATCTGAGAACCTACCCCTCCCTCAATCCCCCTCCCTGTCACTTGTTGAGGACACTCCTGCAGGCTAGACAAATACAATTTTTTTTTTTTAAATGAAAGATCCCATTTATAAGGAGTCTAGGGACAAGCTGTGGAGAAAAGACACACAGGAGGTTATAGAGTTCTGGAGACGTCAGATTTCTCAGGGTGAAATGATGCTGCCTGCTTCTGTTGTATGTCAGAATGTTCTAGACTAAGGGAGCACTGGAGGAAACACTGGTGGAAGACAGGGCTCACCCCTCTCCAAATGGGACACAGAGCGGCACCTAGGAACAGTGATACAGAAGGGGTGTCAGGCAGGCAAGGCTCTCCCCCTGGGAGTCTGATATCTGACAAGGAGGTACCATAATGGCCATTGCAAGATTCATTTGAAATTAATGGAACAGCTTCTTTGAGTATTTCTCACCAGAACTGACATTAGTGGAAACATTTCCAATTACAATATAAGATTTACTTGGGCGAAGATGCTGTCTCCCCTTTATTTCTTACAAGCTGAATGTTGTTAAAAAGTATTTAACCTTTCTGAACCTTCGGTTCCTCGTCTGTAAAACGGTGAAAACGTTCCCCATCTCAGAGTACATGAAAGGTAAAATGAGATAATGTACATAAATCTTGAAGTGCTATGTCTGACATAATGTCATAATCACATTAAGAAAAAATAAGTAGCCATGAAAGATTCCCCCGTACTAGGTGTCATTGTACCTTTAATGAGATAGTGCCTCACGTCCACAAGCCCCCTGAAAGGCAGATGCTATTACTGTACCCATTTTACAGTCATGGAAGGTGAGGCACAGAGTGGGGTTCAGTCATTTGCCCAACGTCACAAATGACGGAGTCTGGAGAGGAACCAAGGCAATCTTGCCCCTTGAGGCAAACCTGGTCTCCAAACTGCTACCCATCTCCTTCATTTAGGGAACCTCTTTATTGAAAAGGTGCTGTTTGGGAGACACCCCCTTATTTCCTAAGTGCTTTCACCTGCTCCAAGAGTCACTTCTACCTTTTAAACCTGATAAACGCTGTTAAAAAAAAAAAAACAAAAAAAAAACTACCACTTCTTGTAGAAGAAACAAAGAAATAAGGTTACTTTGTGTGTGCTGTGCTACTTGCCGGAGGCCGCCCAGGAGAAGAGAAGAGCTCACCTCCTCGCTGGCAGCAGACACATCGGGACGCTCTCTGAACCTGAGCTTCCTTGTCTATAAAATGGATTTAGTGCAAACCCAATAAAGTTTGACACGTTAAAAGCCATTC
>NW_006772141.1:1318394-1322072 GCF_000442215.2 Lipotes vexillifer
TCCTGCTGGCCCTTGGCCTCCACTCCATCCTCCCCACGGTCTGGAGAGAACCCTCCAGAATGCATGCTCTCATCTTCGCCCCCAGCGCTTCTCCAGCACCGGGAAGCTTCTCCAGGCCTTCCCAAGCTACTGACCAGCGCCCCAGCCGCTCCGGGGCTTCTCCTACTCTGGACCCATCAGGTGCAGAGCAGAGACAGTAGGCAGAGAAAGCCAAAGGTTCAGCACTCCCACCTCACTACGAACTCTGCCACAGCCGCTGGCGTGCTCTAGGCCCGGTAGGCGGACAGAATGCAGGGCTCAGAATGTGCACCTGGTCAGCCCAAACTCCCAGGGAGAAGCACGATGGCCCCCCGCACCAGCAGGCTCCCCACTGGGCTCTTGGGCGCACAGCTCCGGGCTGCCCAGCAGGGCTGTGGGGCAGAAACTTTCACCGGGGAGGAGGTGAGCGGCGAGAGAGACCAGCAAAGACCCAGGAAAGCTTCTGGAGACAGGGCATGCCTGCCTAATTCCACGCAGACGCGCCGCCTTAGTTCTGGGGATTTCGTGGGAGCGGGGCCGGGTGAGCAGCCTAAACGGACTCTGGAGACGCTCCCAGGATCCGTCAGCTCCAAGCAGATCCTGCTTATCCGCTATCCCATGGGCAGCAAGGAGGAAAAAGGTCCTGGCTCTCCCCACGGGCGAGGGGGAACAGGAATCCCAGGCAGCCTGCTCGCAGGGACAACGCTACCACCCCCAGACAGCCGGCAGTGCCACTCTCCACTGCCCGGAAACCTACGGACGAAGTTTACACCAGGACACCCGGTCCTGTGACCATTCGTACCCAGACCTTCTGTCTCCCTTTTTTCTTTTTTTCCTTTTTTGGGCACGTCAGAGCTGCCCAGTTTTCCTTTTGAAGCTATAGACTAACTAGATTTCTTTTTTTTTTTTTTTTTTTTTTTTTGGCTTATTCACTAACTTTAGGATTAGGATATAATTCCAACATGAAAACGAGCTCTGAAAGGTAGTTACCACCAAGTGTACTAAAACTCCACTTGACTTCAGTCAGAATAAAAACTTTATTTTTCCTAAATATTCCACCTGATATGCTCTGAGGGGAGGGGCTAGCAGACAGAATGTGGCCCATCTACATCGCCGTCACTTTATTGTATTGTCACCGTTAATTTAACTATAAATACTACGGTGGGGAGTGAGTCGCCGGCGGCCTCGGACTTCGGGGCAGCAAGCCCCGGCGCGGCCCGACCCGAGGCGCCCACCCTCCGGACGGTACACTATTTACAGCTCCTCGTTCCTCTTTCTCGACCCCCCTCCCGCAAGGCAGCGCGTGTGCAAGAAAGTAGCATCGTCTGGGTGTGCAAGTCCTTCGAGTTAGGCAAGGGCCACGGCCGGCCCGCGGCCGTCAGCTGTCCGAGTCCAAATCGCTTTTACCTTCCTCTTCCCTCTTCTCAGGCGACGCCTTCGACGACGTCTTGTTCCACTTCTCGGCGTTTTCCGACTCCTCCGACGAGGACCGCTTCTGCCGCCTCCATTTGGCGCGGCGGTTTTTAAACCAGACCTGTTGCGCAACGGAGGACAAAACAACGGTTAGGATCAAAGGCGCGCCCCCGCCATGCCCGGGCACCCCCGGGACGACCCCGGCGTGGAGAGGGAACCCGGAGACCCCGCGCGAGCGCCATCAAAAGGAGACCCGCTCCCGCTTCCGTATTTTCATCCAACTTCCTGGGCCTAAAGCGCCCTCCAGTAGCCTCCAGGCCGCTGCTGGGATGTTTTTAAAGAGCAAGGAGACCCAAAGAGAGCTGAGCAAACCCGGCTGGAGCCTCATTTCGCTGGGAAGGGCCGTGGGGCGCGCCCCGGCCGGGGTCCCGCGCCTACCTCCACTTTCTCCTCGCGGAGGTGCACCTTCCGGGCCAGCTGCTCGCGGGTACCCACGTCTGGGTACTTGGTCTCCTGGAAGAGGTTCTCCAGAGCTTCGAGCTGCTCGTCGGTGAAGATGGTGCGGTGCCGCCGCTTCCGCCGGCAATGCAGCTGGTTGAGGAGCTGCAGCTCGGTGCGCGACAGGGTGCCCACGTTCATGTAGGGCAGCATCTGGTGCGGCACAGGGGACACCAGCACCGAGCCGGGGCCCTCGTAGCCTGCGACAAAGTAAGGCGTACGGTCAGCCGCCTCCGTTGCCACCGCGCGCGCACACGCCCGCCCGCCACCCACTCCGGATTTAAAATCGTCAGCAAGGGGGTGCTGGGAATTGGGGGTGCGCGGAAAACAGGGTGTGAGGAACCGGGGGCCCGTGCGACCGCGTCCACCCGCACACGCCCAAAGCCGGTTAGGGAATCTTAAAAGGCTAAATTCTAAACCCCTAAAAGTGTCCTCCACGCAGGCACTGTTACAGCCTCCGCTAACTCTCGCCTGAAGTTTTCAGCAAGTGTGCAAACGCCTGCGCCCGATCCACGAAAAGATGGGGGTCGGGTGGGGGCAGGTTTGCAAGAGGAGGAAAGTTTGTGCAAAGTGAAAACGGCGAGCGCCACCGCCCACCCACGTCCCGGGGGCTGAGGATCGCCGAGGCCGAGGCCGGCGCGAGCGCGACCCTACCTGGGGGCGTCGGGACGCAGGAGCACTGCTGGGCCCCCAGCGGCGGCACAGCCCCGCAGCAGGCCGGGCCCACGGGTGCCGCCTGCACGTGCAGCTGCCCGTAGAAGTAGTTGTTGTAGCCCAGGCGGGAGCCTCCGACCGCGGCCGGGAGGCCTGCGCCGCCGGGGGCCACGGGGCGCGGGTAGAAGGCGCCATAGTCCGAGGAGGCGCCGCCGCCGCCGCCGTAAAGCGAGTCCCCGTGCAGGGCCGGGAAGACGACGGGAGCCGCGGCGCTGGGCGCCACCGGCAGCACCGAGTCCTTGCAGCGCGGCCGGGCGGCCAGGATGTTGTCGATGCTGAACATGCTGGCGGGCATCCCCAAGCCCCGCGGCGGGGACGCGCCGAGGAAAAAGCCTCAAAGTGGGGGGGGGGTGTGTGTCCACGCTCCTCCCGCGGCGGACCAAACCGAAAGAGAGCGCCGGCGAGCGCGCAGCCCCGCGCCCCTCCCCGCCCCCTGCGTCCGCTCTCCCTCCTCCAGCCCTCCCCTCGCTGCAGCGTTTGCCGAACTCAACTCGCGGGTAGGACGGAGTTTAGACCAGCTGAACCTCTTGTTGGTTTTATACTGAGTCGACGTCATCCTGGATTTAGTTCCTGGTAATATGCAGATGACAAACAGAACCAGATTTGGCCCTTTCTGTTCCTTTGGGTGGGGGGTCTTGAACAGAGCGGGAGGGGAAGAGGTGCCAAGGGGAGAGGGTTACGGGGGCCTGAAAATAGATTGTGGATTGCGAATTAATGAAATTAACCTAATCTTTTCCATTCTGCCGCCCCGCCGCGGGCCGGCGGAGCTGGGCGGGCGTCCTAATTGCCCCGGTTAATCTCATTAATTCCACCGTGAGGCCGCCGTTAACAACTCCCTCTGCCGACCTCTCCGCCCCCCACCATTTTTCCTCAGATTGGGCCCTATTACTGGGTGCGATTTCCTCTCCATGAAACTCAAATTCATTGTGGCCAGTTTTACTTTGGGGCTACATTTTTCTTTTCCTTTCGGGATGTGTTTTGTTTTAGAAGATGTGAGGGGCTTCGGCCTCAATCAAGCGAGATTGAAATTCCGCT
>NW_006772141.1:1322082-1331838 GCF_000442215.2 Lipotes vexillifer
CGCTCTTCCTTCGGCTCCCATGCACTGGCCGCCTAATTTCACCTCTGTTTTTTATCTTGACATCCTCTCCCGAATGGAATTGGTTAACCCCTAAAAAAACCCTTTTGTTTTTGCAAACGCCAAAATTTGTAATGACAAAACGACGAAAGAAGTGCATCGTGGTTCTTAATTGTGTGTGTGTATATACATATATATACGTATATATATATGTATATATATACATATCTATATGTATATACACATATAGATAGATTTTTTTTTTTTTTGCAGTCACTTTGGGTCTGAAAACTAGCATAGCAGTCCCTAGGCCCTTACACATAGGAGACCAAATTCATCCACTACTTTAAAATTCTCCACCCAGAGTAGCAATCAGAAGGATGCTTCCAACTGCCTCCTGCGTGGGTGTCAGTAGGTTTCGTGTTTGTTTGTTTTTTAATTTGTATTTTCGGAAGTAGGGTGTCTTCTCCCTTAACCGTTTTTGTTTTCAGTGCAAAATACAAAAAATGGGACTTTAGGGATTCTCTGTCCCCTTTCCCAACAATTGAATCGCATTTTTCCCTTTCGACTTGCTGGTTCCCTGACTGGGACAGGCCCCCTAAGCTGTCCTTCCCCTGGCAGGCCTAAGCTGGGATCGCTGGGCCCCGGTGGCCTGGCCGAAGTTCGGCTCTGCTCTCGGCAGGCGGCCACGGTGATTTGCCGGATCCTCGGCGCGTCACGGCCCGTCAGCCGGAGCTGCTGGAGGCGCGTCCGGTCCACGACTGAGCGCAGGCGGCCGAGCGCCCTGCGAGAAGGTAGGATATGCTGAGCGCGGAACGAAAGCAGCCCCCGAGGTCCTTCGAGTCCGGCGCAAGTCCCGGTCTTGCAGAGCTGTGCTTTCTCGGCCTTTCGCGCAGGCAACTCCGGCCACTCCAGGGGAAAGGGCAGTGCCGGGCCCAGGCGAGACTGCCTAGCGCCGGGGTACCGGGGCACCTAGGGTTTCCCGAAGGATGGCCGACTTTAACTCACGCCCATTTTTCGCTATTTCTTACTGGCTAATTAACCTGGGGCCTCAGCAAGAGTATCTGAAGTCGCCGCACTACGGCTAAGTATGTGGGCCGCCTCCTCCGTGGTTCTGGGGCAAAGGGGAAAGGGTACTTAATTGCTGGTTTCGGGTCAGAGGAGAGATTGCGCGGAGGCTTGGTCTTGGCCACGCGTAGAACTCCGGAGGCGCGCAGCACTGATCGGCAGAAGCTAGGCGGTGGCGCTTCCCCTCCATGGGCCTCCCCGCGTGGACCTCGGCGCCCTCATGCCCACCCGCTCACCCGCTCGTGGCTTGAGAGCTTTGCTTCTATGAGTGCTGAGCAACTTAGAAGTGGTTGTAGGAGGAGATTAGGGTAGGACGCAGATGGCTCTCAATTTGGGGATGCGCTGGATTTTTTTTTTTTTTAACACCGCTCCCAGAGGAAGGAGTGTAACCCCCCCGCCCCCGCCCAGAGAGGTCAGATCTAGGAAAAGAAGTGTATCGCCTCTCCCTCTCCCACTAACCAGGGATGGAGGCTTTCCCCCCCCCCCCCTTGTTCTTAAAGACTTAAAAATCACCAGGTAGGCTCTGGACACACACATTCCCCGCCAACCTTTTCCAGGTTCTACAGGGCAAATGATGGAACACGGCTAGAAGCTGCACCTTTAGCAGGGAGTCTGGCTGCGTTTGTGTTCGTGGCTGGGCGCGCGCGCGCGCGTGTGGATCTTTCAAGACCTTTGATGAGTCAGGCATTGGCAGAAGTACAGTGGGAAAGCGGGGCGTATTCCTCGTGGGTTTCTGCAAAAGTGTTCGGAGCAGTACCACGCGAAGCCTTCAGCTTCAGATCTCAGAGTGCCTCCGAATTGTAAATAAGGCAACCTCCTCTCTTACTTGCAACATGCCGTCCTGCCTCCTTCCACTGGGCACAGAGTTCTCTTTAATAATCAGATTTAGCAAAGCCCTAAGCTTCGCCCCTTGTTTTACTGCAGCCTTCCCACTGTGCCATCCGATTCCTGGAAGGAAGAGCACGGTACAGAGTCTGGAGCGTCAGAGTTCTAGACCTAACGTTGCCACCTTGCGTATCATCCCTCCCCTCCAGGCCTCAGGTTTTTAGTTATTGAACCAATGCCAACCTTCACTGGGTCCCTTACAACCCGAACATTTAATGAGGCTGGGCAGTTGTCCCCCGTTTGCCAAGGAGACCGAGGGTGGAATTAGAAGCATTTCTAGAACTTTTCATTGGGACAAAGGAGCCTGCTGTCCCCACCCCCACCTGAGGGCAGGGTCTCTGTATCAGCCAGGTCTAAGATGAGGAAATGCAAGGCTGAAAGCTCTGTCTTGCCCTGGGTAGTGGCTTTCCGGGAAGAAGTCACAGGGACTCCGAGGCCACCCCACTCCCGTTATTCAGCGGGCTCTCAGGGGGAGCTCACCCCGGTGCGCTGGGGCCTCTTCCTGCAGGTTGCCCCTCAATCCAAAGAGGCTCCTCCGAGGCGGTACGGAGGCGAGAGCCGTGGAAAGCAGTCAGGGGCGCTGCGCCTCCTCAGCGGGCCGAAACCCACAAGTGTCCACAACGCGCTAAACAAACAATCAGTAGCCTCGCTTGCTCTGTGCCATTGGAATAACAAATACGACGCACGCAAATTGCCTGCTTCGTGTTGCTAAGCGATTGTTTGTCCCCCTGCAAGCGCCGCTCAGCATGGGAGGGCCAGGAGCGTCTGGAGGGGCCGGCGAGCGCTTAGATCGGAAATGCGGTAAACACGTTCCTGATTTTCCCTATTATCACCCAAACACGATTTCACACAAAGCAATCACCACGCAGAAGTCTATGAAAATGTGTTTGTTGCGGATTCAGTCGCCCTGGTAATAGCCCTCATTTTTAAAATATTAAAGAATAGATCAGCGGATTCCACATGCATAAGGTATATTTGCGGTTCAGCATCTATCAAGACGCTTTTGCACTGCGATCATCCTTAAATTGATTCACAGAGCGTAGATTAAATTGCTTCTCTGATTTCAAACCGAGTGCCCAAGTTTGGAGTGTGCATCTGGGTGTCTCCTCCTGCACAAAGATATTTCATGGAGAAAACTGTTGTCCCGCTACCCATACACACACACACACACACACACACACACACACCCATGGCTATAAAAAGAAAAATGTATATGTGGCCCCAGCTTCTTACGGTTCGTTCCAGGAACTTTCTTTTCTTAATTCTTTCAGCCTCTTGCCCGGTCACAGAGCAGAGTTCACAATCGGATGCGTTTAAGTAGGATTTTTCGTGGCACGTGCAAAAATCTGGCGTGTCCTTTTCAAAGGTACGGAGCCCCCTAGCAGGGCGAATTAGCCGGGTCAGAGGAATTGGGAACAATGCGCAGACCCGGTTGCAGCCAGGGCGCAGCGTAGAGACCCGCGCAGTCTGCACAGCGCTTATCGGTTTTATTGTTTACATTTGGACTTAAAAAAAAAAAAAAAATCCAGTGTCTCGAAACCAGTGAGCAAAACCCGCTCCACCGCCCTGCTGCTCCCTCGAAGACACCTTCGGGAGCCCCAGGGGTTTTCCGTGTGAGGTTGGGTGGATGGAGTTGAACACGAAGAGCAAATGCCACCCCACTAAGGGAAAGCGCTTAAGAGGGCTGGGTCTCCGGCTTTCAGCCCGACTTAGGGAAGCTTGCTAGCTGAATTTTGCTGGAGGTTTTGGAAATTCCAAATAAACCCACCTAGCCCCTAAGGACAAAATAATCAAGGTGTTAGGAAAACTCATAACACTGGGGAAGAAGGGAGAGGGTGTCGAAAAATGACGCGTTCCCAAGGCATCAGAAAAAAAAAAAAAAAAAAGCTCTAGTTTTCCAGGGTTGCAGAAATCCACTTTCAGCCGAGCTATTTACCAAAGTTCGTTTCAAAATGACTGCGCCGTTGCTTTTGCAAATCACAGAATGCAAATGACGATAATTTGTTCTCAGTGGAACTTTCTCTTGAAATGATTAGCAAAGTCAGTCATTTGAAAATGAGAGCGATTGCACAGACGGTTCCCGAAGCCCCTCGCTAACCGATATCAGCTTCTAAAGTTTTCATTCATGTAAACCTCATTAATGAAGATCTTTTATTTAAACGTCAAGGGGATTTGAAATTTAGAGTAAATTATGAAGCTTGTATGTCTAGCCAAGTCATGGGTCAAATGCATTTGTGAAAAACTGCTAAAAGAGCATATGGTTTTGAATTTTTCTACAATGACTAGTGTTTAAATAAATTGCTTGTACTGCTTAACTTCATGTGTAATTTTGACAGAAATTGGCCTATAGCCTTTTGATATGTAAACATTTCAGCCTTTTATGCGGTATAAAAAAGACACTTGCTTTTTAGGATCAGTTCAGGCAGTCACCCTGTAATTCAGAAAGCTGGCACCTACCATTACATTCTTGCTAGATTTCAACTTTCAAGTGGCAGGCTCAGGGGGAGGAAAAAAAAAAAAAAAAGGAAGGAAAGAAAGAAAGAAAGAGGATATTTCAAAAACAATGTCCATTTGGGATTAAAAGCTGCAAATGAGGTGAGAACGTGCCACTTACTATCTGAGAGAAATGGATAAACCATAGTTATTAAAGAACATTTTATGTCATCTTTCTTTAAACCAGCCTGGCTGAGGGGACACTCAAGTAGAGCTGGGACTGACTGGCATGTCATTAAATGCTTGTTTTAGTCCAACACACAAATAGGTGTTAAAAATCTAGGTATCACTTCAGGATGCTACCAGCGAAATGGCTCCATGTCACATTAAGATGCAAAAAGAAATCACTCAGTCTCGCAGGAGAATCATCCTGGGCACAAAATCACTGGACACAAATTACAGCACTGAGCCATGCACGGGGGCCTTTCAGGGTGGGAGGCTCCTGCTGGGGGATGCAAAGCTGGCCCAGGGCACAATTAAGAGACGGCTCTGGGCTGCCAGGGTTCCTGAAACAGGTATAAATCTGCATAAACCCATTTGTTGCTAATATATCCGCCCCCCATAAATAAGCGTTGGAATGTGGATTGGAGGGTGGGTTTGCTCAAGTGCTAGACGGGGCTACACATTAACTTCCGGATCCAGGTGGCAGGGCTAAGGCTGCCCCTTCCCTTCTGTTCTCCGGGTCCTGCTCATATGTATCCTCCAAGTCAGCTTTGTCATATACAGACTTTCTGAGAGACATCGCCCCTTTTGTGAAGTTTTGGAGGAATTGCGGGGAGAGAGAACAGGAGGCAACGGAGTGTCTCTTTGTATACATTTGAGCCTTCAGAGCAAATTGAGATTCTCTTTGTAAAGATGGTGCTGGGGAGAAACGTAATTAAGAAAAAAGACTGGCTGAGAGAGAGACAGCAGGAGGTATTTTATTTACATTTTTTATTCATTCCAACACATCATATTGTGGTCAGCAAACCGGAAAGAAAGGACATATTTCATGACGTGAAGAAGACACCAAGCCGATTATTTTGTTTTTTTTCCTAAGCGGTCTACACTCCTGCCTAACCTTTCTGTCCACTTTGAGATGAATAAGGATAATTTGTTTTTCCTTTACTGTAGTTTTAAAGTTCTTGGAAAAACAATTGATTTGCTAATAAAATAGTTCTGGAGCTTTTAGCTGATTAACTTTGAGAAACTTACCCCCCAAAATGTATTCGTGATCCAAGTTAGCTAGGCAAGATCTGTATTTTGGGTAAAAGAGGGACGCTTAAGACTTAAAAGATAATTTGGGAAATTGAGGGGGCTTTTTTTTTTTTTTTTGAAGGAAACAATATTGTAAAATAAACTGAAAATTATAAAAAAAGATAACCATGCCTGGATGGCCACGTTACGTGTATAAAGCTATGGATCTAGAAAGGTTAGTATCAGTAAAGATACGTGTAACGTGGAATTTTGTTGTTGTATTCATCTTTTTAAAGAGGACTCGATAAAATGGTCATTTGCTGGTACGTCATCTTAAGATCTGGATTGAAATTTATATTAGATAGCATTGTTGATTCTTTTTAAACATCGGAGTAAGGAAACTAACAAGCACATTCCCAGATGTGTCTTGTTCTTCAAAGTAGTCACTGGAGGAGACTCCAACATCTCTGTTTGTCTGTGGTTTTGAATAGTTTTCTGAGCTTCTAGAAGGGCACTTACTTGGGCCCATTAATTCCCGTCTGCTTTTTAAAGAAACAGCTAGACTCCCTTGCCCACTGGTTAGATGCAGAAATCAAGGCTTCCTTAGACTAAACAGTCAGGTAGAGTCATGGGAAATGGGGACAAACAAACAAAGCCATTTTCAGAGGTCACTGGTCATGTCACCTGCTCAGGCCCACCATCCGAAGGATCTGATGCTGCGACTCAACTATAGCCTGGCCTTGCCATGGGCAGAGGAGGCTGAGCCCTTACCAGCCTGTCTGGATAATTCGGTTCTTCCCTGCTTGCCTGTGATGGGAAAAAGGCGGAGAATTCTCAGGAAGAGCCTCAGCTTTCAGTTTGACTTGTGTTGGGGCTTTCGTTGTCTTTCCTTTAGCCAGGAGATGAGGAACTTGGGAATCTACCACCTTCCTCACTTTCTCACATTTGCATACCCCTCCTTCCTCAACACCTCGATCCTTCATTTTTGTACACTGATCATTTCTGGGCCAGTCAATTCCAAAGCCGCTCCGTGGTCAGCTCCTTTCTGGAGTTTGTGTGCATTTTCTTGTTTGGGGTATCTACCTGCAGTCAGGGACAAAAACTGAAAGATGCTTGATCCACGATGAGGATTTGGTTTCACTTAGCAGTAAAATTCTTTCTGCAGACCAGAAGGTCTTGGTTTTAAAATCACAAGAGTCTATCTCCCATGTCATTGGGTTGGTGTAATTTATGTATTATGTGGGGAAAGTAGTCTGTTTGTAGTAATGATAGCTTGGGGAATTCAGTATACGAGCCAAATGTAGGACAGTTGAGCTGAAAAGACCCCCTCTTGTCTACATGATACCTCGCAGGATTTTTTTTTAAAAAATAGGTCCCCAAAGAACATTTCATTCCCCTCTCAGAAGGTTTGTAGATATAGTCATTTTTGGTTCTGCCGGGTAGGTCAGCACAATATTTGCAAATGAAATGGTGATGGCAAGACACATTCATGCCCAACTAATGACAATACTTTCTCTGAAACTCTAGAATTCTGGAATTATTTGGATCTTAAAGTATCTCCAGTTGACTTTGAGACAGCAACATAAGTTTTTGATAATGCTATCCACATTCTGATTTAAGCCGTGGCCATTCTTTCTTTCTCATTTTTTTTTTTTTCCAAAACCCTCAGAAAGTAGCTTTCCAAGTTAAACTGCGTTGATCCAGTGAATGTTTGACTTCAAATAATTTTTAAAATAACTTGTTCACTGTTCAAGTCCTTCAATAAAGGAGGAGCAGAGGAGTAAAGTTGCTTTGAAAAGCAACTCTGCTTGGCAAAGGAATTCCAGCACTTCTGACAAAAGATGGATATTGAATACGTGTGGCGAATGCCCCCACTCCATATTTCAGGGAAGTTCCTTATTGAATACTTCTCGCTCACAAAGCTGGAGTCACTGTGAAATCTCACTCCTCGGATCTCTGTCGGGGCTGAACTAGCCTCCCAACCTAGTAACAAATTGCCTTTTTATGGGTTCATGTTCTAACTGAGAGCAAACATCTGCATCCCAGGGCATCAAGCCATAGAACCTCGTACGAGGGCTAGCCATGACCATGCTAATCTGGTTGTTCCAGAAAATGGAGCAAATGGACCTGGCACAAAATTCTGAAAGTCCTGCCCAAAAGGAAGGGTGAAGGAGGGGGCCATCTCCATGTGCTCAGTGGATGGTCACTGCCCTCCTGGGAGGTGGGCCCTGTTACTGTCTCCTGTTACAAGTAGGACACCAAGGTCAGATCAGGTCCCTAGTCTGCCCAAGTCTTCCAGCTGAGGTCTGGATTTGAACTCAGCCCTGTTTAGCTCCAAAGCTATCTTCTTGGTCTCATATTATGCCAGTAAAACAAGTGAAATGCCCAGCTCCTTGGCCTGGCATGCAAGACCTTTTGCTCCCGGGCACCAAGTACTTTTCCTGCCTTTCTTCCCACTGTTGTCTGTCAGGACTCCAGCCATGTGGAAGGCTCCTGCTCTGTGCCACTCTGTCTCTGTGCCTTTGCTGGCTCTGTTCTGTCTTCCTACATGGCCTTCCCCTGCTGGCTCTGCACATCCACACTGGCTTCCCTGTCTGGCTGCGTGGATGTGGCCTCTGCCACTCTGAAGACCTTGGGGTCATTGTTGGGGCTTTTCTGTACTCCAGCACAAGTCCCTCTGGAGTCGGAGGTGTCCGACCTGGGACCACACAGGCAGAATCAGCATCAATTCAGCTCTGTATCTCCCACCAGCTGACCCCGGGCCTTGGTGCAGTGAGTGTGCTAAATAACTCCTTGTTTAAGAATACGGCTTCACCCTTGCCACCTCCCACCAGCCCCCCCTCCTGCCTTTAGATCTCTCCAAATTCCAGGCCAAAGACCATTAGCAGGAGAGTGTTAATTAACCACAGTGGGTGCTCTCCTGAAATAAATAAAAAGAGGAGGAGGGAGAGGGTCTGTCCATCTGTCAGCGAGCAGTTCCCCAGAAGCCGGCTGCGGTCATCACGCAGCCAGAATGTGCCTAGAAGTGGTCAGCCTGTAGGTCACAGCTGTGTCTCTTCGGCCACACCTGTGTACACTGGCAGGCCGACTGTCACCTTTGAACCTGAGGACAGACACATCCAGGTGGAGTGTCCTTTAGTCATCTGGGTGGGTCCTGAATGAAGAGAGCATGAAGACTCCCCAGACCAGCCTGGGTTATGTCCCCATTGGAGCCTTCCTTTTCCTGCCTGTGAAATGGGGGAATAATCAGGAAACAAACTGCAGTTCCCTCTCAGCTCAGACACCTGCCACGATCCAACATTAATATGAGTTCTGGCTGCGTTCAGGGAAGACGCATCTCAGTTTCCCAGTGGTACAGCCTGTAAGGGGCCACGTGGGATGTGGGAGCAGAGCTGCCCAGACACAACTGACCCCCCAAAATGTTTCCTCCTGGCCTTGAATAGTTGAAAAAGGCTGCCTCTTGACACCTAAGCAGTGACATATTGTTGGGAGATCCTCAACCACTTTTATTTTTTTGCGGTACGTGGGCCTCTCACCGCTGCAGGCTCTCCCGCTGCGGAGCACAGGCTCCGGACGCACAGGCCCAGTGGCCACGGCTCATGGGCCCAGCCACTCTGCAGCACATGGGATCCTCCCGGACTGGGGCACGAAGACGCGTCCCCTGCATTGGCGGGCAGACTCCCAACCACTGTGCCACCAGGGAAGCCCCTCAACCACTTTTGAGGGTCCTATTTTCAGACCATGGTTCCTACTCCCTGCCCCTCCACATTGACAAAATCAAGGAAAGATCATTGCTTGGTCCAGCAAAAAGAATGATTCCAATGGTGGAACTCTGACACTGGCAGTTCATCTAGTGAGAGAATAGCATTGAGGACTTCCCTGGTGGCGCAGTAGTTAAGAATCCACCTGCCAGAGCAGGGGACACGGGTTCGAGCCCTGGTCCAGGAAGATCCCACATGCCGCGGAGCAACTAAGCCCGTGTGCCATGACTACTGAGCCTGCGCTCTAGAACCCGTGCGCCACAGCTACTGAGCCCGCGTGCCACAACTACTGAAGCCCGCATGCTCTAGAGCCCATGCTCCACAACAAGAGAAGCCACAGCAGTGAGAAGCCCGCGCACCGCAACGAAGAGTAGCC
>NW_006772141.1:1331849-1351895 GCF_000442215.2 Lipotes vexillifer
ACTAGAGAAAGCCCGCCTGCGGCCAAAATTTAAAAAAACAAAACAAAAACAAAAACAGAAAGGGTAGCATTGAACACGGGCAGAGCTCAACCATCTCTGTCTGATTCCAGAGCTTCTAATCCCCACGGTGGTGGCCGGGGAGAGGATTCTGAGCTGCCAGCTCCATGGGTGGCGTGGCAGCTACAAGTCCAGTCTCTGTTGTTAGGCTGACTCCCAGCTCTTGTGCCTACGAGCCGTGTGAACTGGAGAAGTCCTATAATCTCTCTGCGTCTCAGGCTTCAACTCTGTAAAATGGGGATGATCTGACCCCCTTCTCGGGGCTTGCGAGCACTCATCAAACAGCTGTAGGAATGTTTGCAAGCTTAAAGGCCTTAGCACATTAAGGGATTTTCACCATTAAGGCCCCCAGCTCTCCCACAGGAAAAATTAAGGAAGTTATTCATCAAGGGACAGAGAAGCCTAAATATCTGGGGCAGTTTAGACAGTGAGGCCTGGCCTTTGCTCCCTGCATAACAAAAGGCTCAAATCCTATCCCGAGGCCATTTCCAAGGAAAATGAAACTTCAGTTAGGAATCACAATTCTCCACTTCTTTGTTTGATTCTCAGATTAAAGCAATGGGGGATGGGGGGAAGGGGGTACCACAGGGTAGGGACTAGTAACTCAGCTTTCCTGATGAGGAAACTGAGGGCTAAAGAAGTCCAATTACTTGCCGGCTGGGCCTTCTGGTAGCCCTGGGGCTCCCGTCTAGCAGGCCTCCGAGAGTGCAGCCTGGCCTTTGGCTCCTTCAAGTAACAGCCACTCCAACTATTCTTGGGTCAAAATCAAGGTGACTTCCAGTGGTGATGCGTCTGAAAAGCTGCAGGACCACTTGCTGGGAGGGTGAGGTCCTCCTGCAAAGCTGTGCACACCTACCTGCCCAGGTGGAGGTCACCCTTAGCCTATCTCTGCCTCCCAAAAAAGCATGGGGAAACTGCCAGTTTTTAGGTCAGAGTTCAACTGTAATCCACACCTCATCTCTCCTCCCCGCCACCCCCACCTACTGACAGGTTTAAGGACTCTGCCCCGAACCTGTTTTAGTGAAGCATTTATTATTCATAGATTAATGTGCTAAGTAAGGGTTAAGATTTAAGACCCCCTAAGTAGATTTACCCTAGAAATCCCCTCCACTCTTCCTATACACAAGGTCTGTGGAAGGATGCTCATGAAGGATAATAAAATTCATTAGGAACACCCTAAATGTTCACCAGTAGGGTACTCATTAAATAACCAGTGCAAACTCATAGTGGAAACCCCATAGCCATTGAAGGGAATGAGGTAACATATGTGTAACTGATATGAAAGGATCTCTAGGATGGATGTAGTAACAGAGGCAAGTTGTGGAACTCTTGCATGGTATGACTGTGTGTGTGTATGTATTACATATACGTGACAGCACTATTTTCCAGGGGTTAATAAATATAAATGAGATAATATTTGGAAGGCAGTTGGAACAATGCCTGGAACATAGTAAGTCTGTACCGCATTTGAGAAATAAATATAAATGCAAGAGAAAAAAGCAGGCAGGTCCACTCTAGAATTCAGAGTTGTGGCCACCTCTGTGTAGAAGGGGCTGATGATTAAAGGGGACTCAACGTTACCGCCAGTGTTTTACTTCTGCACAAAGACACAACATTCATGTTTTAATTGTGGTATTAAAATTAAATATGCATCTAAACCCAGTAACTCCAAAATATGAAACTCCTCTCCCCTTCTGCACAGGCAGAGTTAGAGGGAAACAGCACCAAGGTCAAACAAACACCTTGAGATAAACCCACCCACCACCCACGCCCCCATCTTCATTTCCTTAACCAACGCCTCATCATAGGCAAACCGAATCCTTGGAAATGAGTCCCCCTTGCTAATGACTCACTCCCCTGGCTTCCTGGACAGCAGCTGGGGGAGTGGGGCAGAGGGGAGTGTCCCAAGGAGGCAAATTATAGGTTTAAAATCTTAAGACTGGATTCAAGTCCCAAAATGTGCCCTTCGTATGTGTAAATCACTTCTCCTTCCGGTCTCTGCAGTGGGAACCCCAATCTTTGTATATCTCTTAATTCTTTTTTTTAAAGGCACGCATTTTATTGGCTATAAAATATTAAGTTTTGCTGTTTGTGCCACACATGTACATGGGTGTGTCTGATTATCCTCTTAGAACATAACTCTGTGAGTGAAGTTATTTGCTCAAAGGCTACACACATTCAAAAATTTGACTTTTTAAAAAAGTGTGTACCTCTTAATTCTTGAGAAACAAGTGGGGTGCATGTGAGCATAAGTATAATTACAATCATCTTTGTCCCTTGGTTACTAACAGTGCCTGGCACTCATAGATGCTCAGTGGATATTTGTGAAACTGAGCTGAAAATAGTTTATGTGGAATTAAATTAATGACAAAGGAATTGCTATTATAAAGCCTGAAATTAACATTCTGATCTTTCAAACTCATATTCGCAGTATACTCATTCAGTAGATATTTATCATTTACCTTCCGTGTGCCGGGCGCTGTGCTACGTGCTGGAAAAAAGTGATGAAAGTGAAAAAGTCCCTGGCCTCACGGACCTTACATTCAAAAGAGATTTCCAGCAATAAAAAACTATGCCTAAGGAGGAAATAAAACAGGGGATCTTAGCTGCTCAGTGTAGCAAATGGGAACGGGACATTTTAATCACAGTTCAAAGGGTTGCAATGAACAGAGCAACATGCGAGTTATTGGGAGTCACATAGACTCATAACTCAAATGTAGATACCACATGTGATCTTTATATATACATATTTGTATATCCTGATAGAGCTTTTTCTAATAAGCCTACCTGATCTTCAATCAGCGAAAGATCTGTCAGCCGACTGACGATCCTGGGGAACGTAACTTTCATGCCATGAACTCTTGGACCAGCCATCGTACTCAGACCTGAGGTGACCTCCAACTCAAACTCCAGTTTCACCATCTCTTAGTTGGGTAATTGGGGTGACAGGGCAAGTTCTCAGGGTGTCTGAGTTCAGATTGCTCGTTAGGACTGCTTTGCGGGTTGCTGCTACATGGAACGGAATTAACATAGGTGCAAGTCCCCAGCACACATTGGCTCAGCCAAGGGAGGCGTTCTGGCCTGGGCAGGAGGGACAGCCAGCAAGAAACCTGCGCCCCTACAGAGGCAGATCACTATATTGCAGCCTGGGGAGGAACCCTGAGTGTTCAGATTTAGCATTTACCAAGGCCCTAAATACTTCTAAGGCTCAAGTCGTTGTATGGAGACTCAATTTGACTCAGAAAATCAACTAGGTCCTCTTCAAGGGAAGGAGAAAGATAAAGAAGGTCTTGATAGTGTTTCCTTATCTTTAATATCTTTTAAAGCCCTTTTATCTTGCATTATTATCTCCATTTGCACATGAGGACCTGAGATCCTGGGAGATTAAGTGATCACACAGATTGTAAAAAAGTAGCAGAAGTATGATGTAAATCCGAATCTGCCCAAAGCCTGTATTCTTTTCACGCGACACACAGGGAGGTAAGGAGGAAATGTAGTAGGATGGAAATTTCCAGCAGGGGCTCTCGCCTGTTAGTTTGCTTGGGCAGGTTTTGTAACCTCCCCTGATCCTCAGTTTTGACATCTATAAGATGGGGCTAATAGTAGTCCTATCCATATAGATTGTCGTGGGGACTAAAGTTGCTATTTGTGAGTGGCTTTAGCGACATGGTGGTCCCAAGGGATGATGCTAGGTGGAAACACATGGGCCTAATTCACAGAAGGCAAGACTCTGTGGTTAGAGGAAAGAAATTTATTTTGCTTGTATTGCTTTTTTTTTTAATTTTTATTTTATATTGGAGTATAGTTGATTTATAATGTTGTGTTAGTTTAGTTTCAGGTGTACAGCAAAGTGATTCAATTATAAATAAACATATATCCATTCTTTTTCAGATTCTTTTCCCGTATAGATTATTACAGAATACTGAGTAGATTTCCCTGTGCTGTACAGTGGGTCCTTGGTGATTATCTGTATCATATATAGTAGTGTGTATATGTTAATCCCAACCTCCTACTTTATTCCTCCCTACGTTGCTTGTATTTTTCTTTATGTGCGCATGAGAGTGTGATAGATGATAAAGATTACCCTATGACTACATAAGCCTCAAGATCTCATCACCTGAGAGTGAAGGTGCTAAGTGGCCTTTGTGTGCACAGACACATGTGACATCTTAGCCTGGTGCTTAGCAGGTGCTATGGTAGAGTTAATTAAGAGATCTGGTGAGCAGGTGAGAGCAGGATTTGAACTAGGTGCCTGACTCTGAACAGACATGGGCAGCTGGCTAGCTGTCTTCTAGGCCATTCTACTTCCTCTGGATGCTGCTGAGACTAGCAGAGAAAGGATTTACTGCAGCACTTTGCAAATTGCTGCAGGCGATGCAATAGTGAGCCTCACAATACGTTTAGCCTCCACCATGTCGCTAAAGCCACTCACTGTCCCCGCCCTTCCCCTCTGCATGACTTAGGACAGGTGGAGTGTTTCAGAGAAGCGGCTGACCGCAGGTATGGGATGTGGCCAAATCCCATTAGCTCTCTTCCTCTTTGGAAGAGGGCTGTGTGGGGCTGGAGTGCCCAACCAGGCCTGGGGGAGCCGATGGCACAGGCCAACTGACAGCCAGGTCAACTGCGCAGAGCTGAGAATGCGGCCCAGCAAAGCTGCTTCCAACAATGGAAAAATGTGCTGGAAACCTGGGTAATGCCACTCATGCCTTGGGACATGGGCAGCCCTCTGCAGAGCAGCAGGCCCGCTCTGTGAGACGTTGCTGACCGCTGCAATAATGGGTGCAGTAATGATGGGTGGGGAACCCCTAGCTTTCCCTGTACCTGTCTGAGGAGGGTCCTGCTGGAGGGACCCCTCATCCCCTGTTGAGTAGCCTGGCTCTCTGGTCCTGGCTCCAACATATTTTGCATAAGTAACGAGCACCCTGGAACATGAAGGAAGCACCTTCAGTGTGAATCAGTTATTCACGCCCCAGGGTCGAGTGGGGTCTGAGCTCCATCGGGGCTGACCCACAGCCTGGGTAGCAGTTTGCATGTCCTTCTCTCTCATGGGCTCAGGTCCCCTGGAGGGCGGAGAAACCGCACAGACTTCACAGGTAGACTGCTCCAGGTTCAGCTGTCACCTCTGGCACTTGAAGCCAGAGGATTGTGAATAAATCGCTTTAAGTCTGATTCAGACTCACTGCGCTCCTCTTTAAAATGGGAATAAAGACACACCTGCTAGAGCTGGGGTAGAGTGCCAGCTGACAATGGCGTTGGTGGCAGCCTGAAGGCTAAGGCTGCCTTTCAGGTTAGTCTTACAGGTTCCACTCAAGGGTCAGGCTTAGGTCTACAGTGAGGTCAGAGTTAGGGGCCACCATTGGGGGCTTGATGGGTCTTAGAATTAGTTTCGATTGACTTCAATGACTGTGCATCTCCCAGAATTGCTGTAAGGTTAAGAGTCAACTCAGATTAAGTGCTTGGCGTTTACTGTAGTTCATCAATCCTAAAATGCTCTTTTTCTGTTATCTATATTCTAAGGCATCCGATGTTAGGGTTGACTTACGCCTATGGTGAGCCATAATCAAATTGGCAAAACATTTATCTTTCTTTGTACACATAAAATAATGGTGCAGCTGACGTTGGATGGCACCTTTGGTTAAGAGAAACACTCTGTACGGTTACTATTCTTGAGCCACCTGCCCTCTGCTTGTACATGAGTTTGCTCAGATGAGTCACCGAGCCCTCCCTTTGCTATGCCTGGGAGCTCCCATCCCCACTTTAGCACGTGTCACATGGCATTTTCTGCTCACTACATATTCACATTTTTCTATCCTACTTCTATAAGGTCCTCCAGGGAAGGAACTGGTCTACTTTCATTCCCACGTGGTCCTGGTCCCCCAGGACCAGGGTCTGATATGAACCGTGGTGTTAGTAAAAGCTGCCATTTATTGGGCATTTGAACAAACAAGGCATTTGCCAGAGGCTTTGCTTTTATATTCTCATTTAATCCTCCTAACAGCCCTCAGAGGTAGGTATTATTATTATTACCCCAATTGATAGGTGAGGAAACTGAGGCACAAATAGCTTAAGGGGTTTTTTTCAAGGTTACTTTTTAAATAATGCCCTTGGGGCTTCTTTAAAGACAATTTTTAAAAATTGCTTTATCAAGATATAATTCACATCCCATAAAGTTTACCCTTTTAAAGTGTACACGTCATTGATTTTTAGTATATTCCCAAGATTGCATAACCATCAACACCATCTAATTTCAAAACATTATCATTATTCCATAAAGAGATTGCATGCCCATTAGCAGTCACTATCATTCTCTCCCCAAAGCCCCTGGCAAACACTAATCTACTTTCTATTTTTATGGATTTGCCTATTCTGGACATTTCATATATATGGAATCATACGATATGTGACCTTTTGTGTCTGACTTCTTTCACTTAGCATGTTTTCAAGTTTCCTCTACGTTGTAACCTATGTCGGTATCTCATTCCTTTTTAAGGCTGACTAATATTCCATTGTATGGATAGATCACATTTTTTTATCCATTGGTCAGTTGATGGACATTTGGGTCATTTTCATCTTTTGGCTATCTTGACTAATGCTGCCATGAACGTTTGTGTACAAGTCTTCGTGTGGACATAGATGTATACCCAAGAGAAGTGAAAACCCAGGAGTAGCATTCCTGGGTCATGTGGCAACTTTATATTTAACCATTTAAGGAAATGCCAGACTGTTTCCAAAGTGGCTGTACCATTTCATATTCCCACCAGCAATGTATGAGGGTCCCATTTCTTCCCCATCCTCACCAGCACTTGTTAGTGTCTGTCTTTGTTAACTGTAGCTATCCTAGTGGTGTGAACTGGTACCTTATTGTACTTCTGATTTGCATTTTCCTAATGACTAATGGTGGTAAGTGTTTTTTTATGTGCTTATTGGCCACTTGTATATTTTCCTTGGAGAAATATCTATTTGAATCCTTTGCGCATTTTTAAATCGGGTTGTTTGTACTGTTGTTGTTGTTGAATTGTAAGAACTCTTTATATATTCTGGACATAGTTCCTTTATTAGATATGTGATTTGCAAACATATTCTCTCATCCTGTGGATTATTAATAGTGCCAAAAATGATTTCCAAAGTGGTTGTATCATTTTGCATTCCCTTCAGTGCTGAACATTTATGTAGCTTTTAACCTTTATTCACCAGTTTTCAGACTAATGAGCTGGTTCCCTAGTTATACTCCAAGAGAGACCCAATGAGTTCTTTTTTTAGCCCCCTTTCCTCTGAGTGTCACAAATTCATGGATTTAAATTTATTTTATGTGTTTCAGTATAGTGAAATTAATTTTCTTATTCAGCTCGCATTTTCCATCTTTGGTGAATGCGAATCTTTCCTCCTGAGTCCCAAGTTGACAGGGCCACAGTAGTTTTTCTTCCCTTTCCTTCCTCCCTTCCTCCCTTCCTTCTTTCTCTTTCTTTCTAGTTAAGGGAGCCAGGTAGATTTTTGAATCCTTCCCAGTGCAAACTGGAGCAAGACATGTGGGTATCCCTCCTCAAGATGTCCCCCTAGTCCCAGCCACTCCCCGCCTGAGTGCTGTAGCCACCATCCAGCAGATGCAGCCCCTGGGCCAGAACGCTCACCGGCCTTGCTCTTCACGGCTCCCCAGCTGCTTGCGTGTCTGCCTGGCTGTAGAGTAGCAGACAGTGTGCGTGTGTGGTTGTGTGGTGCAGGAGGGTCCAGAAGAAGCAATGAAGCAAATCAGACGTGGGGCTGGGGCTGGGTGGAGATAGTGGCAGGATCAGTCACGGCTCACACAAGGACCCATAGGGCCCTGTGTCCATTAATTCTTCTGTGTTCCATTAATTCTTCTTTGGGACGGTTTCGGTCTAGGACAGCTTCCAGCGTGTCCCCAGGGCTCACCACCTGGGTGTGGTCCTGGTCTAGGAGCTCATCCAGCTTGCGATTCTCCCCACACTCTGAGATGCTCTTCTGCTCCTCCACGGGCTGGGGATCCTTTCTCCTGATGAACCATTCCAGGTGGTAGCGCACGGCCCAGACCACGAAGGCCACGGGAACGTGACACAGGGAGCATGGGTGCGCACCACGGTCCAAAGCACAGCCCCGCCCTCCACCCTGCACGCGCCCTGGAGCGCCACACAGAGCGCGGGCCCCTTCCCACCCGGCAGCTAGTCTTTCATAGCTGCCTTGCTCTCTTGTATGACAAGATGTTCCAGAATCTTCTTGTTCATTTCCTGCCCGACACCTGGAACCCTCCATTTCTGGTTTCTTTAAGTGAGAAACAGCATTTAGAGACCATAATCTGGGTACTGGGGATGCTCATTTATACTGACTGGATATCGTTTCTAGTCCTTTTCAGTGGATCTAGAGTTAACAGTTTTAATAAAATACAAAAACTTTTTTAAAGATAAACTAAGTCATGAGTTTATACTGATCCTGTATTCCAAATTCAGGCTATATTTAAGCTTTTTAAACTCAGATTTCTAACTCCTTGTTCCTACACCGAAATCCTTGCTCCCAAAGGCAATTGGAAGGAGACAAGCATATAAGTGAAGTGATAACAAAAACAGCTGACATTTATTGAGTGATCATTATGTGCCAGGCCCCATCCAGTCCTCACAACCAGCCTAGGACCCAGGCACAGAGAAGCTGAGGAAGCTTCCTGGTCACACAGTTTGTTCAGGGCAAAGCCAGGATTCAGACTCAGAGAGCGTGGCTCCAGGGCGAGCCCCTCCACTCTGCCCTCCTTAACTAGCTCCTGGCTTAGGACAGAAGGCAACCAGAGCCCCAGAGAGGAGTGATACAGAGCTGAGAAACTGAGCGAAGGAGGGATCACTTCCACAGTGGGCTGGTGACACCAGGAAGGTTTCGGTGACGTTCCGTGTTCAGGGACACAGCCTAGGCCATGACAGTGACAGGCGAGTCCCATCACACCTGGTGCACAGTGGACCATGTTACCTCTCAGAAAGGTAAGCAAGCCCCATTCACCACTGAAGCAGCACCTGGACATTTTGGGTAACTGACTTGTGTCATCTTGTTCTGCCGCATCCGGGCCGTCTTTGAGTGTGAAAGGGAATAAGAATGCCCCACACCCAGCAGAGTGAAACTCAGGTGCGGGCATCCCGAGAGGGAGTCCTATGACCAGCAAAGGGCTGGACCTGCCCATATGGGCCTGTCGCCGGGACCACCACGGTGGAATGCAGGCACCCTCTCTGCAGGAGTTTCATGAAGACATCAGTGTCACTCCCCTCTGGTGAAAAATGCAGAAACTGAGACTGGGGAAAGACTTTCCTAAGCTCATGTAGCTACTAAGTGTAGAATCTGGCTTTGAGCCTCAAGCGTCAGACTCAGCCCCAGCCCCTTCCTTTGTGATTTGCAGCCCAGGAACACAAGGTTGTTACACCCATGGTGGGTGTATTAGTTTCCTAGCGTTGCTGTAATAAAGTGCCACAAACTGGGTGACTTAAACCACAAAACCACAGAAATTTATCGACTCACAGTTCTGGAGGCCAGAAGTCCAAAGTCAAGGTGTTGGCAGGGTTGGCTCCTTCTGAGATTGTGAGGGACAGTCTGTGGCAGACCTTTCTCCCAGCATCCAACAGCCTCAGGCATCCTTGGGTTATTGAAGATGTTCTCCGTATGTCTTCACGCATCTCCCTTCTGTATGTGTATCTGTGTCCAAATTCCCCCTTTTTAATAAGGATACCAGTCGTTTTGGATGAAGGCCCATCCTACTGGCCTCATTAGTCAAGTCAAAGATTTGATTCCCTCTATAAAGACCCTATCTCAAAATAAGGTCACATTCTGTAGTCCTGGGGGTCAGGACTTCAATATATGAATTTGGGAGGGACACATCAACTCATAACATTGGGGATGGGGGAATCTTCCCCTACACGGTGCCAGCAAGCTGGGCAGAACTCAGGCTCCGGCAGATACCTCCAGGTGGCTGCATTCCCTCTGAAGCCCTGACTTCACATTTCACTGCCACTCCTTTCCTGTGTGTGTGTGTGTGGGGGGGGTGTGTGTGTGTGTGTGTGCGCGATGTGTGTCCTCTGTGCTGTGTCTGCCTTGTCTCTCCCATCTGATCATGAGCTGCTCTGGCGGCCGGGACCACGTCTTGGTTACTTTGTACCCTCCTCCCAAGCCATGCTTTGCCGATTAAAATTCTCAATACGGTGGGGCAACATTTTCCAGGCCTTTATTTTAAGCAAACTCAAGCCTTCATCTGTGATCCCCCCGCCCACCTCTTTTACATCTTTAAACATAATTTGCAACTGTTCTCATAAAAATTAATTCAGGGCAAAAGTCACTGATGGATGTTAAAATCTCTGGGTGAAAATTATTAGGAAATATGATATGTATACGGACTCAAAACTACTAATCAGGGCTTCCCTGGTGGCGCGGTGGTTGAGAGTCCGCCTGCCGATGCAGGGGACACGGGTTCGTGCCCTGGTCCGGGAAGATCCCACATGCCGCGGAGCGGCTGGGCCCGTGAGCCACGGCCGCTGAGCCTGCGCGTCCGGAGCCTGTGCTCCGCAACGGGAGAGGCCACAACAGTGAGAGGCCCAGATACCGCAAAAAAAAACAAAACAAAAACTACTAATCAATTACAAAAAGAGATCAGAGATTTCTTAACAATCAAAAAGGAGAAAATCTAGTAGATACCACCTCAATCAGTGACTGCAGTTACCCCCACTGGGATAGGACTGACTGGTCCTACCACCCCTCTACAGGATGCAGTGGGAGGGATACAGCATTGTTCATGTTGCATATCTGCAAAACATTTTAAATTTGAATCTAATAATGAGGACAAGCAGACAAATCCAGATGGTGGAACACTTTATACAACAGCTACTTTCTGATCTTAAAAAATGCCAGTATCATGAAAGATGAGGGCAGGCTAAGGCATTGCCCCAGATTAGAGGTGACTAAGGACACGTGACAGCTAAATGCAGTGTGAAACCCTGATTTCCATCCTGGATCAGGAGAAAGTTGCTATAAATGGCCGGTGGCCCCCACATAGAACAGCACAGGATTAGACCATGAAACCAGACAGTGGTGGGTTCGAATCCCAGCCCTGCCACTTACTAGCTTTGTGAACGTTGGGCAAATCATTTAATGACTTTAAGCCTTAATGTTTCCTAAACTGTAAAATGGGATTTGACTAGGGAACCTGTCTCTTAGGGTTGTTTTGAAAATGAAAGTTAGTGATCTGTGTAAAGTGCTTTATGGAGTATTATGCAGTCATTCATCCATCCATCCATTCAAGCCATTCAACACAGAAGGGTTGCCAGTTCCAGACAGAGTGCTTGGCAGGTAGTAAGCACTCCCTTCAAGTGTCAGCCTTCTATTTATACTGAACAAATCACTGAGCAAGTGTAGATGAGGACCAGCGCTGACAGTGCTGTACTCGTGATAAATGCATATGAGCGATGCTGGGAAGAAGCAGCATTCCCTGAGGTGGCCTGACTCCTAGCCCAAAGGTGGACCATTCTGAGTGCCTGGATCCGTCTAGGGACTTGATTATTCGACAGTTGTTCACCCTATAAGCATTTCCTGAACCGAGTAGTCGAGCCTGGAACTGTGGGAGGAAAGAACGATTAGAAGAGGCGACAAGGAAAGGGTAGAGGAGAGAGTGGAGAAGTGGGAGCCCGGGAGAGGCCCGTGGGAGACAAGTAGGACTCGAGGGCGAGACTGGAAGATGGGACAAGGTCCATGGTGAGGCAGATGGGAGGTGATGCCCAGCATCAGGACCACCTTATGGACCTGATATCCAGGAAGGATGGACGAGGTAACTTCCTTCTCGGGTGAGTGGACATTTGAGTGATGTCTTGCACACGTAAGAGTCAAGGAGAGGTAGAGATGCCATTTCTGATGGGAAAAAAATCCATCCACTCGTGTGGAGGTCAAATAGCAGAAAAGGGCCCTGGGAGTTTGGGGACTGGGCCAGGTTGAAAGGGTGTGGTGGGGAGAGGGCAGGTAATGGTTGGGGTTGGAGGGTGGATGGACTGTGAAGGGCTTGGAAAGGTATTAAGGGAGGCTGGACTTTTATCAAATGGCATGAGAAAGGCGTGACTTGGTTCTGCTCTGTAGGAGCAGGAAGGAGGCCCTTTGGCAAAGGTGGGCCCCTCTCAGGGGAGATAGCTAATGGATGATAAAGAGGAGGAGACCCCAAAAGTGCCCTGGGCCTTAGCTGGGGGTGGAAGAGCGAGAACTGCGGCTCCATCTTCTTCCTGGAAACCAGTCCCGTGGGATGGACCAGCGGAGAAGGGCCTTGCCCACAGCCTAAGTGTAAGAGATAACACAGGAGGAAGCCCTTGATAGTGGAGTTAGGGAGAGGGGCCGCATTGGGTAGGTGCTCAGGAAGACGATTAACCAGTTTCCTCTAACAAATCTAGATCTTTCCATTCTGGTCTCTAAGCCTTTGCATTTGTTGTTCCTAGAAGCTAAGTTCAGTCCCACTGTTTGCACAGCTGCCCCTTTATCAGCAAGCAGGTCTTATTCAAACACCACTTATGAAAAGTCTTTCCTGACCACACTTGCCAACACCGTCACTTCTCCATCCTACTGTCTCCCCACAACTCCGGCCTGTTATCCTGTCTTACCCTGTTTTTAGATAGCACTTCTCACCATCTGAAATCCCATTATTTGCTTGTAATTGTCTATTTCCTCCCCCAGAAAGTAATACACTCCTGAAGGGCCTAGTCTCGTTCAGTGTTCTCTCTCCATCATTTGGGACAGTACTTGACATCTGGTAGATGTCCATAAGATAGTTGTCTGAAGGAATACATGGAAGAATGGATGGATGGATGGGTGGATGGATGGATGGATGGATGGATGAGTGGGTGGATGATTAGATGGAAGAACAGACAAACTTGCCGACTGCTTTAATGTGATTGAAACCAGGGTGGATGGAGAGCTGGCCCATAATCTGAAGCAAAGGTGGACTTTTGTGTTTTTTGGGTGTGGTCCTCCTGTTTCAGCAGTGTTTCAGAGCTGGACTTGATCATAGTGACTGTGGAATTTGCATGTGGTGGTGAGAGAGATAAGGAGACTGGATCCTAAAACGGGATATAGAGAAGCCACCCAGGAGCCATATCCAGTCTACACCGATGGTCAGTTTGAACTAGACCATGTGGAAACATTATTTGGAATTAGTTGCCAGCATTTAAAAATCTCTTATGATTTCAAATAAATGTACATATCTATTTGCTCTTAACCAAAAGATCTGACAATATCAGGCCTGCATTATTACAGGGCAAAATTGGCTGGGGCTGGCTCACATTTGCTCCCATTTGATCCAGTGGCTCTAAAACCAACTGGCCGGCTTCCTCATTCCCACCCCAGGCCTGGCCCCATCAGCTTTTGAATTTGCTTTTCTTGCTCTAATGCACTAAATCATGATTCAAAGCAGTGGTTCCCAACTCTTTGAAGTATGAGGACCCCTTTGGAAAATAACTTTTCCCTGTAATCATGAAATGAAATTCATGCTCACAGCAGGAACTCGAGAAACACAGAAAGTCAATAGAACATAGTAAACATCACCCACAGGCCCAACCTGCAGAGATCAGCACTGTTTACACTGAATGGATGTGAGGACCCCTAAAATCTTCACGGTCCTCACACTCTAGTACAGGGCCGCGCAGCAGGAGGTGAGTGGTGGGCTAGCAGGCAAAGCTTCATCTGCCGCTCCCCGTCGCTCCCATCACCGCCTGAGCCATCCCCCTCTCCCCACCCCCGTGGTCCCTGGTGCCAAAAAGGTTGGGGACCACTGCTCTAGTAGTTTTATATATAGTAACTAACTACTGACTGACCGAAATAAGATGTAATAAAAAAAAAACACTTTTTTTCAGAAACAGGGATAAAGGAATGTGTCTTTCCCTCAACACACTGTTTTCCCAGAGCTGTTTGGAAAATAGTCGCACTTATACACGGGCACATATTACAGGCTCACCTAGTGGGTCCTTTTTGGTGCCCACATGGAGGTTCTGACTCTCATCTTTTGGGGCCCATAACTACTTATACTTTAAGGAAATACAGGAAAGACTGCAAAGTGTGAAACTTTGGCGTTATGGCACTCGTATCCCAATTAGATCCTGGCCAAATTATAGCAAGCATACGTTTTAGTGCATTGATGAGCTTATTGGAAATAAAGGAATTGTTAAGGGTCATTATAAATAAATAAGCAAGAAAGTAAATAAGTAAATATATAAATGTCAGAGGGCTGAAACCAAAGCAAGGAATGGTAAATAGTAAGTGAGTAAATTGAGCAATAACTATAAGGCAGGGTTGTCCTGAGGTCAAAGACCTATATTGGCACCACCAATGAGAAACTAAATTTTGGGCTCTTAGAAAGGCGGGGGAGCTGAACGCCAGGATCTATATTGAGCCTTGGATTGCTAAAGACAGGGAAAAAAAGAAAAAAATAAACGTAGCAAAGTGCAAAGTCAAATGATGTAAACAAATCCAGTTATTTCAATAATAGCAATAAATGTGAGGGGACTAAACCACCACCAGTTAAAAGACAATGATTGTCAGATTAAATTTTTTAAAATTTAGCCATGTATTAATTATAAGAAACAGATGAAACTATAAACAAAGAAAGGTTGTAAATAAAAAGAGGATAATAAATACACCAAATAACAATGAATATCAAATCAAAATAATTTTAAGAAAAAAAATGCAAAACTGAAGATAAAGAGGATCAACATATAATTATAAGAAGTTCAATCCACCAATAAGATAAGACAGTTGTAAACTTGCATTCATTTTATAAAGCCTCAAAAATATGAAACAAAAATTGAAGATAGCTACAGGGAGAAACGGATCTATCATGATAGTAGAAAATTTCAACACATCTTTGTTAATTATTGAAATGTCAAACAGACAAAAAATTAGTAAAGACATAGAATATTTGACTTACAGGTGACAGCCATGATTTTTTTTTTGACACTACCAAAAAGCTTTTATGCATACCAATTGCTAGGATGAGCACAATTCTTTTCAAATCCCAGAGAAATTACAATTTAAATAACTTCCAAAAGTTGTGCTTCACTGAAAAATACTGCCTTTCTTTTCTTTTTTTTTTTTTTTGTGGTACGTGGGCCTCTCACTGTCGTGGCCTCTCCCGTCGCGGATCACAGGCTCCGGACGCGCAGGCTCAGCGGCCATGGCTCACGGGCCCAGCCGCTCCGCGGCATGTGGGATCTTCCCAGACCGGGGCACGAACCCGTGTCCCCTGCATCGGCAGGCGGACTCTCAACCACTGCGCCACCAGAGAAGCCGTGCCTCTTTAGAATAGGTATATGAAAGAAAATATAAGAACTTTAAAAAGATGTGAAAACAGAGAAGTATCTCTATTGTATTTTTCTTTTATTTTTGTAATTTTTTTTGAGTATTTAGGGATCAGTTTTTTTAACCTAATTTTTTACCTCATTTTTTCTTTAATTGCATTTTTGCCTTGTTTTTTTTGTTTGTTTTAACATCTTTATTGGAGTATAATTGCTTTACAGTGGTGTGTTAGTTTCTGCTTTATAACAAAGTGAATCAGCTATACATATACATGTATCCCCATATCTCTTCCCTCTTGTGTCTCCCTCCCTCCCACCCTCCCTATCCCACCCCTCTAGGTGGTCACAAAGCACCGAGCTGATCTCCCTGTGCTATGCGGCTGCTTCCCACTAGCTATCTGTTTTACACTTGGTAGTATATATATGTCCATGCCACTCTCTCACTTGGTCCCAGCCTTACCCTTCCCCCTCCCCACGTCCTCAAGTCCATTCTCTAGTAGGTCTGCATCTTTATTCCCGTCTTGCCCCTGGTTCTTCATGACCATTTTTCTTTTCTAGATTCCATAGGTATGTGTTAGCATACAGTATTTGTTTTTCTCTTTCTGACTTACTTCACTCTCTATGACAGACTCTAGGTCCATCCACCTCACTACAAATAACTCAATTTCATTTCTTTTTATGGCTGAGTAATATTCCATTGTATGTATGTGCCACATCTTCTTTATCCATTCATCTATCAATGGACACTTAGGTTGCTTCCATGTCCTGGCTATTGTAAACAGAGCTGCAATGAACATTGTGGTACACGACTCTTTTTGAATTATGGTTTTCTCAGGGTATATGCCCAGTAGTGGGATTGCTGGGTCATATGGTAAACTCTATTTTTAGTTTTTGAAGGAACCTCCATACGGTTCTCCATAGTGGCTGTATCAATTTACATTCCCACCAACAGTGCAAGAGGGGTCCCTTTTCTCCACACCCTCTCCAGCATTTATTGTTTGTAGATTTTTTGATGATGGCCATTCTGACTGGTGTGAGATGATATCTCATTGTAGTTTTGATTTGCATTTCTCTAATGGTTAATGATGTTGAGCATTCTTTCATGTGTTTGTTGGCAGTCTGTATATCTCCTTTGGAGAAATGTCTATTTAGGTCTTCTGCCCATTTTGGGGTTGGGTTTTATGTTTTTTTTGATATTGAGCTGCATGAGCTGCTTGTAAATTTTGGAGATTAATCCTTTGTCAGTTGCTTCATTTGAAAATATTTTCCCCCATTCTGAGGGTTGTGTTTTCGTCTTGTTTATGGTTTCCTTTGCTGTGCAAAAGCTTTGAAGTTTCATTAGGTCCCATTTGTTTATTTTTGCTTTTATTTCCATTTCTCTAGGAGGTGGGTCAAAAAGGATCTTGCTGGGATTTATGTCATAGAGTGTTCTGCCTGTGTTTTCCTCTAAGAGTTTGATAGTGTCTGGCCTTGCATTTAGGTCTTTAATCCATTTTGAGTTTATTTTTGTGTGTGGTGTTAGGGAGTGTTCTAATTTTATTCTTTTACATGTAGCTGTCCAGTTTTCCCAGCACCACTTATTGAAGAGGCTGACAGCCATGATTTAATGGACATATATAGGACTCTCCCAACATTAAATAGTACTCATTCTCCTCAAGAAGTGTGGACACCTGTGTTTTAATAAATTTATTTACCTTGCTTTTTATTTATTTATTTTTGGCTGTGTTGGGTCTTCTTTGCTGCCCGCAGGCTTCCTCTAGCTGCGGCGAGTGGGGGCTACTCATCATTGCGGTGCGCAGGCTTCTCATTGTGGTGGCTTCTCTTGTTGTGGAGCATGGGCTCTAGACACATGGGCTTCAGCAGCTGTGGCTTGCGGGCTCTAGAACACAGCCTCAGTAGTTGTGGTGCACAGGCTTAGTTGCTCCATGGCGTGTGGGATCTTCCTGGACCAGGGCTCGAACCCGTGTCCCCTGCGTTGGAAGGTGGATTCTTAACCACTGCACCACCAGGGAAGTCCCTGGACACTTGTGTTTTAAAATTCCTTACCATTTTTTCAAATTGATTTGTAACTTAATTGCATTGTGGTCAGAAAACATGGTTGAAATATATAGACTTTATTAAATCACAAAACATTTGTTATTAAGTTTAAAATAATCATTATCATACAGGTATCATATATCTTCTAATCACAGTGGAATTAAGAAAGTAGATGTAGATAATGCAAAGACAAATTTTAGTAATCCTCTGTGTTTGGAAATTTAAAAGCACACTTCAAAATGAGTTATGAATGAAAAAAATAATGTAAATTTTGAAATAATTTGAGTTGAATGATTCTGAAAATACTACATGTCAATGTTAAGCAGCAAGTGTGATACTTTAAGGAGAAATCCATACCTTTCAGTAATATGTTAGAATAAAGGAAAAGTTGAAAATGTGTAAACTAAAGAGAACAACAGAATACCCCAGAGAAAGTAGAAAGGAGACAGTAAAGAAAGATCAGAAATTAATGAAATAGGAAAGAAAAAAGATGTAACAGAGCAAATCAACTAGGCTAAATATTGGTTCTTTGGAAAGATTAATAAGGTAGACAAACTTCTGGTAAGACTGATTTAAAAAGACACGCACACATAACAGTATTAGGAATTAAAATAGATCAAAACTATAGCTACAACTAAGATTTAATAAAATTTTATACGAGTCTTTTTGCCAAAAATTTGAATGCTTAAATATAACTCCAAAATTGATTCAGAAAGGACTAAAAAGCACAAATTTTCTTATAACCATTTAAAAAATGAACAAGAGGTTAACTATCTTCCCAGATTTTTTTTTTTTTAAACAGGGGTGGCGTTCAACCAATCTTTCAAGCTCATTCCAGTCGTACACAGAATCTTCCAGAGATTAACAAAAAATGCCTAACCCATTCTATGGTGATAATGTAACCTTGATATCAAAATCATTCAGGGACAATATAAGAAAGGAATATTATAAGTCAATCTCATTCATTAACATGAATGCAAGTCTTATCTAAAATATTACCAAAGTGAACTCTGGCAATACCTAAAAAAGATAATGCATGAGAACGAAGTTGGGTTTCATCCCCAAAATGCAAAGGTGATTTAATATTGGGAAAAAATTATAAATATTCACTACTTTAACAGATTGAAGTAAATTAATTATCTCAGTATGTGTAGAAATAAGACTTCAGAAAATTTAACACCCACTTGTAATCAATCAGTTACACAAACACAAAAATATTTACCAAAATAAAAGTGGACAAAAGCTTCCTTGACAAGACAAAGGTATGTACCCAAATCACCAGTCTCAATGGTGGTAAATTTGAAACTTTTCCTTAGAAATTAGAGAGAAGACAAGAGTACGTTCTATCCCGCTTACTGCTCCAGAGGTCCTAATTAGCACCATAAGGCAAGAAAAAGGTGTCAACGACATAATGATTGGAAGAAAGAAATAAAACTGTCATTATTCATAGATGATATGATTATTTACATAGGAAATAAAAAAGAATCTACAAATTATGAAGATTAATGAGAGTTCAGCAAAGTAGATATAAAGTCAATAATAGAAAAATGAATTCCATTTCTGTATACCAACAACAAGCAGTTAGAAAATGCAGTTTCACTTGGAGGGCATTACGCCAAGTGGCATAAGTCCGACAGAGAAAGACAAACACCGTATGGTCGCACTTAGATGTGGAATCTGAAGATACAGCAAACTAGCGAGTATAACAAAAAGAAGCAGGCTCACAGAACAAACTAGTGGTTACCAGTGGGGAGGGGGAGGAGGAAATACAGGGGTGGGGGGAGCAGCAGGTACAAACTATTGGGTGGAAGACAGGCTCAAGGATGTACTGTACGACACAGGGAAGACAGCCAATATTTTGTAATAACTGTAAATGGAAAGTAACCTTTAAAAATTGTATGAAAAATAAAAAAACTAAAAACCTAATTTAATAAAAAAAGAAAATATATTAACTTAGAAAAAAGAAAAGGTAGTCTCAGAAATGATTTTATTTATCTAATAAATTTATTTATGTTATTTATTTATTTTTGGCTGCATTGGGTCTTCGTTGCTGTGCGTGGGCTTTCTCTAGTTGCGGCGAGCGGGGGCTACTCTTTGTTGCGGTGCGCGGGCTTCTCATAGCAGTGGCTTCTCTTGTTGCGGAGCATGGGCTCTAGGCACGTGGGCTTCAGTAGTTGTAGCACACGGGCTCAGTAGTTGTGGCTCGTGGGCTCTAGCCGCAGGCTCAGTATTTGTGGTGCATGGGCTTAGTTGCTCCACAGCATGTGGGATCTTCCCGGACCAGGGCTCAAACCCATGTCCCCTGCATTGGCAGGTGGATTCTTAACCACGGTGCCACCAGGGAAGCCCTGATTTTATTTATAACAGCAACAGGAGAGAAGGTATGAGGCACCTACAGATAATTATTTTTTAAATGTGGCAGACTTTTATAGAAAAAAAACATACACTATTAGAGAAAATCATTAAAGAGGTCATAAATAAATGGAGAAAGATTGTCAGTTCATGGCCAGGAAGACTTGATATGTTGAAGGTCTCAAATATCCCCCAGTTGAGCCATAGACTTCATACAATGCCAATCAAAATCCCAACTGGATTTTTAAAGGAACTGAACAAGCTGATTCTAAGATTTATATGGAAGAACAAAGGCCCGAGAATA
>NW_006772141.1:1351905-1358466 GCF_000442215.2 Lipotes vexillifer
AATAGCCAAGGGATTCCTGAAGAAGCATGAAGTGGGGCGATTTGCCCAGAAGATGTGGAGATTTATTACTAAGCTCTGAGAATTATGGCAGTGTGTTATTGGCACAGAGAAACTGACAAGTGGAGCAGAATAAAAAACTCGGAAACAAACCCAAGCACGTTTGGTAACCTGATATCTGACTGACTGCAGCAGCATTTCGGGCCACCAGCAAGAGGGAGAACTCGTCCATAGAAGTTGCTGGGGCCACTCAGTGGTATCCGTGGGGAGAAAAAACAAAAACGGGTCCTTACCCCACCCTGTCACTTAACAAAAACTAGATCCAGATAAAGGTGTACATAAGAAAGATACAGTTTAAAAACTTGTAAAAGATAATAGAGGAGAATATTCTCATGACCTCCAGGTAAGGAGGTATCGTCTAATCGAGACTTAGGAAGGACCATCAGAGGAAACACTGGTAAATACGACTTCGACTTTGGTGAAATCAAGAACGTTGTTCAGATTCACCTTCAGTAAACAAACCACAAACTGGAAGCAGACAATGGCCACACTTTAACAAACAAAGGATTACCTTCCAGGATACAATTCCTGTAATCCAATGAGAAAACACAAACAACCTTAGAGAAACAATTTTGATATTAAAAAGGGATCCTCCCGTCCCCCGAGGCATAAGCAGAGAGGAACTTCTGCTTTTTGGTGGTCTCTGAGTTTTGTGCTAGGAGAAAGCTAAAAAAGCCGGGTTTTACAGGCGTCCTCTTACTTGAAGGAATGGGTCCCTTCTACTTTGAGGAAATGGAGACAAGCAAACTCTGCCTCCCAAGAGGCTGCAGGCAGCTGACCGAAGAGGAGAGCCAGGCGAGGACAGGGTGTTACTGGGTGGCTTCTGTGAGACAAGCAAAACTCTTTTGTAAACAGGAAAATAAAAACTTTTTTTATTGCCTTCTAGAGTAGTGAAATTAATGGCATTAACATATGGGCAAAGTATTTTAGAAACAAAGGGCGATTTTTATCAATGGCAGGGGGATGGAGGGCAGTGTGGGGAAGATCCCTTCCCAGTGATGAGTTATCAGCTTCTGGAGCTGGGTCTTACTGGGAGCTAGGAGCCCTCAAGGACAAAAGATGAGGAGAAATGGCAAATGAGCGCCATGGCAGAAGCTTTTCCAAGCTCCCAGCCGTCCAGCCTGCAAGCTGAGGTGGTCAGACAGAGGGGACTTCATGCCTGGGACCAGCAGGGTGACCTCAGGCAGGTTGGGAACACTGAGCATCAGATTTCTCCCCTATAAATGTGGGGTGACAACACCTTCCCCCCAGGATGTGATGAAATATGGCCTTTGTCATTCGGGTGGCCTGAAGCCTGGTACACAGTAGGCACTCAGCCAAGTTCCCTGGGCTCCTTCTCCCTTGGGAAACCCAACGACACATCTGCTTCGGTTTCAGCTCTTTCCTTCCGCCTCCCTCTTTGCTGCTCCCCTTCTCCACAATTTGGCCTTTTCACTTTCCATCAACGTTTAACTAGCAGTTTCCCTGGATATACTGATTTGGATAAACCCCAGTTGAGTTTCGAGCGAATGCATCATGGTACACACAAGACGTTAGAGCTCTTACAGATGGAAGGGACCGGTTAGGAATTACAGACTATGCTCGTGATAAAAATTAACATCAATAAAATAGATGATCACAATAATGAAACTTGCTGCCGTTTGGCCAGCACTGAGCCCAGGGTCTGAGCTAAATACAGTGCATATTTTCTCCATTTTAATCTTCATTTCATCCCTAGGACCCAGGCAGGCACTATTGTTAAGCCCACTTTGCAGATGTGAAAACTGAAGCTAGAGAGAGGTTGTGCATCTCGCCCAAGGTCGTAAGGCTTGTTGGAGTAGGAGTCATACATTTTTCCATAGACCTGTCAGTCAGCTGAGCACAGTGGTTGTGCTGAGTGGTTGTGTGTAACTTGGCACAGAGGTTGGAAAGGTGACCCTGGGCTGACATCCCTGGCTCAAGCCGTATCGCCTCCCAGCTTTGGAACCTGAGGCAAGTGACTGCTCTGAGATTCAACTGTTCTCACATGTAAAATGGGGCCAACACCAGCTTCAGAGCATTTTTGCAAGGATTCTATCAGATAAAAATATCTACAGGGCTTAGCACAGTGCCTGGCACACAATCTGTGAGGATTAAATGACTTAACACATGTAAAGCAGTCAGAGGCGTGCCTGGCACGGAGTAACTGCTGCCTAAGAGATTGTTTTTGTTATTGTTCTTGTAGATGACAGGACCAACCAGATTACAGACGAGGCCCTTTGCCAAGGACCCCGCGTGTGCTTTGGGGTCGTATGAACAGGTCAATCATGATCTGGGTCAGAGCCTCAACAATACACAGAACGCTTCCAGCCCATGATGTCTTGGGGAAAAAAATCCAATTCTACACAAAAATCTGAATATCCAGCTTCTCTTGAAGAGCTAGATCTGGCAGTCCTGAGCTCACGTTCCTCTCAGTGACAATTAGTCCTCTCTCTGTGACTGGCGTGTTTGAGACATGTGGCCTCAGTGGGGAAATGTCACCTGCCTGGCCCCTGTAGAGGCTGGAGTTTGTAACCCCTGGAGGAAGTGCCCCAGGAGCAAAGGTGTGACTTGCATATGGTCTGAAAAGGGTAAGGAGGGCTTCGAGGAGAAGGTTATTTTTTGATTTTTGTTTTTGTTTGTTTTTTTTAATTCTGAGACATGGCAAATGTACTCAAGAGCATAAAATGTATACACCTAGTTTAAAGAAAATGCACACCCATTTCCTCCTACTCGGGCTGAGAAATTGAATATTACCAGTAACTCAGAGCCTTGGTATTCAGCCTGATCCCCGACCAGCATCAGCCTCACCTGGGGGCCAGTTGGAAGGGCAGCATCCCCGGCCCCTCCCAGACCTATGGAGCCAGGAGACTCGCGTGTACCTCAGAGCTGGAGAAGGGCTGCTTTCGAGGTGCCGTGTGCAATTCTCAGCTGTGCCCACCTCCCTCCCCTAACCCGAAGATTTTTTATCCAAGTCGAGTTTAGCTTTACCACCTGTGTAGGTATCTCCCCAACATATTGTTTAGTTTTGAACCTGGTGATGCAAAGAAAGGCGATGTGCTTGCTGCGAGCTGAGTGCTGGGCACAGACTCTGGGACACGCTCACTTCAGCTTCCCTGTGAGCTCCCTGGAGGGGAAGTCGGGGTGTGGGCACCCCCACGGGGCATCTGGAGGGGCTGCCATGTGACACAGGACCTTGGTGGCGGGGACCTTAGGGATGATGCCCTGAACACCCCGCTCCGGAGGCCCCCCGTGGAGGTCGTGCATCGGGCCAATGGGACAGCCAGCCAGATGAGTGCAGGGAGCGCCAGCCTTTCCTGGTTTTTTCCTCTCCTTTCCTCCCATCCTTGTGGAACTGTCCTCTTTAAAAATCCCTTTACTGTAATCTGGTGGGATTTTTTTTTTTAAGGAATTGAAATTAGAAGTGTGTGTTCAGCTTGCCCTGATAACCCAGAGCTCCTTGGACAGGTCTTTGAACAATAAAGAAGGTTTGGAAGGGCCCTGAGGAACAGCCTTCCTGTAGGACTGGAGCTGTGTAAGGGAAGGATGGTATCCGCTCTCCTAGGGCCGCTGTAACAAAGCACCACAAACTGGGTGGCTTAAAACACAGAAATGTATTTTCGCACCATTCTGGAGGCTGGAAATCTGAAACCAAGGTGTCAGCAGGGCCCTGCTCCCTCTGCCCGTTCTGGGAAGGACTCCTCTTCGCCTCTTCTTGTCTTCCAGTGGTTGCCAGCCACCCTTCGCGGTCCTCGGTTTGTAGGTGTGTTACACCAACCTCTGCCTCTGTTGTCATAAGGCCTTCGTCCTGTGTCTCTGTGTGTCCTCTTTTGTTTTTATAAGGACACGAGTCATTGGATTTGAGGTCCACCCTACTCCAATAAGACCTCATCTTCACGAATCACAGCTGCAAAGACCTTACAGTAAGTCCCCTACATACGAACCTACCAGTTGCGAACTTTCAGAGATGCGAAGGTGCGTGCCGTCAACGGCGGGCGTGAGTGACGCTGCAGCTCGCCCTCCGTCTCCTGTTGCTGACGACCCTTCAGCTCTACCATCTCCCACCTCCTCTCCCTCCTCCAGTCAGTAACTCTTCTTGCCTGTTCATTCGATGCCAGCCCCTGTGTGCCGGCTGTTGTGCTGTACTACTGTACTTTTCAGAGTACTGTGCTGTGAGATTAAAAATGTTGTTTTTATTTTTTGTGTCTGTTTTTTATGTATTATTTGTGTGAAAAGTATTATAAACCTATTACAGCAGAACTATATAGCCGATTGTGTTAGTTGGGTACCTAGGCTACCTTTGTTGGACTTATGAACGTTCTCTTGAAACAGAACTCGTTTGTTTGTAGGGGACTTATTGTGTTTCCAAATAAGGTCACATTCTGAGGTTCCAGTTCTGAGTGGTGGGGACACACTGTTCAACCCACTACAGATGGTGTGGCTGGAACTCGGGGGGTGACAGAAGAGCATGGCAGGGGATGCTGTGACCCACGCCTCGATATTTGGATGGTACTTTCCGCCCATGGAGGGTTTTAAGCATCTAGGTGATGCTGCCCTCATCCCAACGTTTTTCCGTATCTCCGCATTTCTCTTTGCCTGTGATGACCCATCCTTCGAGGCTCACGTCAGCCCCTCTGCACAACCATCTCTGACCAGCCCTGAGGAGTTCACTGCCCACCCCCTGCTCGGCACCCCCCAGGCCCTGAGCTCCCCTGGGCTCCCCCGGCTCATGGCTTGTCATGACCTGTGGACGTGTCCATCTCTCCTCCTTGGACAGGAGCTCTTGGGTTGAGGGCCAGCTCTCATTCATTCCGGTACCCTCTGCTCCCAGCAAGGTTGGGGACAGCGTGGATGGGAAGCCTGAGATGGGTCTCAGCACCAGTGCTGACCTGTCAGCGTTCTTTTCCAAAGAGGTGTTTGCTTTTCTGCCTTCATAAGAGGGCAGTTGTTCCAGATCAGAGATTCTTTCTGATCTCTTTTCAAAAATGAACCTCCTTCTAAATATGCCCCTGTCCCTCAGCTGCCGAAGAAAGGCTGTTCGTCTTTGGAGCCTGGTTGCCCCTGTAAATCAGGCCCCCAAATCCACACCTGCCTCGCTTTTTGCCAGCCCCCTCCACCCCACTGCCTGCTGCCGGGACCCCTCGGTTTGCGGCCCTGCTTTGACGACAGGTCCCGCGTTTCCAGGACAAGTCTCGGTCATAAAATCAACTGTCCGCAGCCATTTAGGCCCAGACATGGTTAATGCCAAAACTGGCCTCCAAATTGACAGTTAATGAGGGAAAATGATGAGGAGAGCTTGTTAACAGAAACAGGCTCAAGGTAATAAACAGGCCACTAAAGCCAGGCAGTAAACAGCTTGCCAAGCACCATTTATGAATTTATTTTTCTGAAGCGGAAAAAAAATTAACCAACAAGGCTTGTCTCCTTTGGTGACTGGGTCCGACTGGCAGTCGGAAGAAGGGAGAGCTTCCTGACAAGGCCAGGGCTGGAGGGGATGGCAAGAGGCTGCCCCAGGAAGCCCCCTTATGTTGGGATGTGCAGATGTGTGGGCGGGACCCTGGCACCTGGGCAGTGGGCTAGCTGTGGACTCCCACGGTCAGGCCTTTGGTCCCACCTGTTCCATATACCCTTGCAGGCTGTATGTGGTGTCAGGAATCCTGGCACTTATCCTAGCTGGGCATTCTTTCTGGCACTGGGACCTGGGAGAAGTTACCTGACTTTTCCAGCCTCGGTTTCCCCACTGCAATGATGGGGAGAGACTCCGTTGTCTCTTCAAGGCCTTGTACTGAGTTAAATACTGCTCTCCCCAGTTCATGTCCTTTCTAGAAACTCAGAATATCACTCTTGTTTTTTTAATTGGAGTATAGTTGATTTACAATGTCGTGTTAGTTTCAGGTGTACAGCAAAATGATTCAGTTATACATAAATATGTATATAAAGAATACATATGTGTGTGTATTCTTTTTCAGATTCTTTTCCATTATAGGTTATTACAAGATATCGAATACAGTTCCCTGTGCAATACAGTAGGATCTTGCTGTTTATCTGTTTTAGAGATAGTGGTATATATATATATATATCTGCTAATCCCAGACTTCTAATTTATCCCTCCTCCCTGCTTTCCTCTTTGGTAACCATAAGTTTGTTTTCTATGTCTGTGAGTCTGTTCTATAGATAAGTTCATTTGTGTCATTTTTTTTAGAGTCCACTTTTTTGGAAGTTGGGTCGTTGCAGATGTATTTAGTTAAGATGAGATCGTACTGAGGTAGGATGAGCCTCAATCCAATATGACTGGTGTCCTTACAGGAAGAGAAGAGACACATGCAGGGGAGAAGGGCATAGGCGGACAGAGACAGAAATTGGAGTGATGTGTCTATAAGTCAAGGAACACCAAGTGTTGCTGGCCGCCACCCGGAGCCAGGAGAGGTGAAGAAAGACCCTCCCCTAGAGCCTCAGCGGGAGCCTGGCCCTGACACACTTCCTCCGGAGCCGTGAGACAACAAATTC
>NW_006772141.1:1358543-1360166 GCF_000442215.2 Lipotes vexillifer
CTGCTGTTTTCAGCCATCGTTTGTAGTACTCCGTTAAGGCAGCCCCCAGAAACTACCACAGGCCTCCAGTTCTAAAATCCTCTATGTGAGATGCTTGTACCTCAAATCCTTGCCAGTTTAAAGTGCATTTCTGGAGGACAGGCATAGAGCGTTTGCATATACCTGTGGTTCAGAACTAGGGTATTGTGCCCTCAGGGGACATTTGCAACATCTGGGGATGTTTTTGGTTGTCACCACTGGGGGATGGGGTGCAGTGTGCTCCTGGAATCTGGTAGGTAGAGGCCAGGGAGGCTGCTACGCATCTCACGAAGAATTGCCCAGGCCAATAGTGATTGGACTGAGAGCCCCTGGCATATGGGACTATTGACTCAGAGCCCTGTGGAAAGGTAAACTGAGGCAGGTTAAAATTTTTCAAGAGTTTATTTGAGCATATGTCAATTCAAATCAGGCAGCCCCAAACCAACGTTGGTTGGGAGCACCGTCCCAGCAGGAGCTAGGACAAGGTTTTCATAGAGAAGACGGTGACGCTAAGCAAAGCAATGATTTGATTGCTTATAAGCCTAAGAGGCTGCCTGACTTGGGAAAGCCTCGTTGGCTGTTTGTGATTGGCTATTCATCAGTTTCATTTCCTCAGATTCTAGAGCACTGGCCTGGCTTAGCTTTCAGTGTGCTTACGGGGGCTACCAGGGCGTTAGAGCCGCCCCATCTAATGGGCTCCTTGTTGAGTTACTGTAACAGCCCCGATCTGGTCATAGTGTTTTATGAGAACCGACCAAGGAGAGTGGCCCGTGCCCAGTGCAGGCAACCAGACTCTTTAGCTATAGACTTATTCAACACAATGGTATATCAAATGGTTGAATCTTTCTAAACTAAACCTTCCAGTTAACACAACCCTCCCCCCAACACACGTACACATCAGGATCAACAAGAGGGTTTTCAAAATTTGCATATATGTCAACCGACAGGTCAACAGGTGTGGGTACCAATCAGCCTGAGGACCAACACATGAGGGTTTACCAACACACCAGAAAGACCCCGAGATTTAATAGCTCGAAGACACTTGCAAGGGTGAGAGCCCCTCCTTCTCCTGACGCTGGAAGGCACATCCTTGGCCAGAAGCTCTGGGTCCCTCACCAGGTCCTAATCCACAGCAGTGCACCCGTACCCACAAGGCGACTGATGGACCAGCCCTGAGACCATTGAAGGTACCCCTAAAGAACATGTCTGGTAGAAGAGGGTGCGTTAACTAGAACCGTTAGTTTAGATAAATTAGAGAATTGTCTACTGTGGAGTTGAATGACTCTGCAATGGATGTAACTAAGGTGAGAAGGTCACTGCTGGCTGGTTTCCACGTCTCGCGTCAAAGCATGTGGCGTGGGCATTGTCACACAGTTCATTCTAGCCTTTGACTCACACAGCTTTGCCAATGTGTCACCCACACGGGACGGTGTGTCACCCACCATCGCATCCCTGACCCAGCACTGGCCAGTCCCTCACCTGGGGGTGGGCGCAGAGAGGTGCCAGCTGCTACTGCTACTCCTTCTTCGAGCCCCATATTTTAGTGAGCAGTAAGCAGACAGCTAAGCTCTGGGCTCTGGCTTCAGGGTGCTTCTAGGTTCAGCA
>NW_006772141.1:1360215-1387784 GCF_000442215.2 Lipotes vexillifer
CTTCTAGTTTCAGCAGCTGCCCTGTGGCTTCTACAAGGTCCGGAAACTGCAGAAGCCACCATCCCTCACTTGTAAAGCATGGGCCATCGTAATAGCACAAACCTCTCAGGGTTTTGTGAGGATAAATGAGATAATGAAGCTAAATAAAGCGCTTAGCACAGCACCTGGCACAAAGGCCATGCATAAGAAACCCCTCAGATACCTGCTCTGCACCAGCATCCTTGCACCAGAACCAGATTTCCCACCCTGCCCCACAAAGTATAGGCTTTGGGAGGCAGACACCAGCTGAGTAGCTTCTGGTCAGGGACTGATCTCTCTGAGCCTCAGTTTGCGCAGCTGTAAAATGGGAATAATGCTTACCTTTGGGAAAATTAAATTAGATAAAACGCTCAGCAAGGTACCTCTGAGGTTTACACCCATTCTTTCCCTTTTTCCAGGTTCTTGTCAGGGTCTACCTGTCCTGCCACTGAGGAAATCGGGGCCTGGCTGGGAACAGAGTCGGGTTCCCTGGGTGCTGGTCACCAGCACCTGGAGGCCTCCAGGTCAAACTCGGGAAGCATATCCAGGCCTCGATTTTAGGATGTTACCTAGAGGCAATGCACCCAACTTCCCAATTTTACAAAAGGAAGCCTGATACCCGGATGGGACAGCCACCCGCCCCCCTGAGGTCCCCCAGCAGGTCAGAGCAGAGCCTCGCCCCTCTTTTCCTTTGCTGCCAACTTTATTCAGTAGGTGCTTGTGATCCCTGAAGAGCCAGGCGCCATGTGAAGGACCTGAAAAGACGGGGATCCCGTGTCTGCCCTCCCAACTGCAGTTGGTGAATGATGCCACCCCATCCCACCCCGCCAAAGATATGTCCATTGGTGACAGGGTCTTTGTAGATGTAATTCTGTTAAGAATCTCGAGATGAGATTATCCTGGATTATCCAGGTGGGCCTTCTGTCTGGTGACAAGTGTCCTTTCAAGAGACAAGAAGAGGAGAGGGAAGGCCATATGAAGAGAGAGGCAGACATTAGACCCAGGTACCCTCATTATCCTATTTTACAGGTAAGAAAACTGAGGCTCAGAGAGGACAGGAGGAGGCGGAAGTGGGAAGGAAACTGTTTTGCTTCCAGCCTGTGCTCTTGACCTCAACACTGGGCTGTCAAATACGGAGAGCCATTCAGCTCCCCCTCTTTGGTCCCCTCATCAAGCCAGCTCTTCATAGAGACCTTGCCCAGCCCTGCAGCTCCGTGGGAGCCAAGTCAGCTGAGAAATGATTGCAATACTAGCAAGGAACAATTGCTGGGCATCTGCTCTGTGCCAGGCACTGTGCAAAGCATGTCCACGAATTAGCCCATTGCCTCTATAGAGCCTACAGCTCTATAAAGCAAGGGCTATGATTGTTATCATCCTACTTTACAGGTGGGAAGATTGAGGCTTCTGACGCACACCTATTTGGCCAGAGTTCATGATCTCAAGTGCCCACGTTGCAGGAAGCACCTTTGAGAGGAAGACAGGCCATTGGCCAGAGCGTTCGCACATGGCTTGAGTGTGGTCATCCAAACCCCAACCCTGATGCTCTTCGTGGGTCATCGTTCGCAGCTCTTGGCACGTTGCTTAACCATAGAATTTCATTTGTCTGTTTTCACACAGTAGAATGGAACCTCCCTGAGGCTAGGGGCCACACTTAGCAAGGATGAGCTCAGTACTATTAGAGGAATAATCAAGTATCTCCGTCTCTCCATCACACTCTGGACTCTTCGGGGTCAGGACTTGTCCCGGGACCCGGGCATCTAGCACAGGTACAGCCAGAGCCCCTGCGTGGCTAATGACCACCAAGCCCTGGTTGAAACATAAATGTGGAGGAGACAGAAACCCAAGGAGAAAGTCCTCCTAAAACAGACGCCCCCATTTCTGGGCCTGATATATGTGAATGAAAATGGTATTTAATTGGCTAAAACCAGAGCTGTCATCACCTAACCAGAGAGCCTGAAAATAGATTTTCGGCACATTATGCTTCTGCTGGGGAACCGTGGTGCAGCGGCCCTGGGAGTCCGGGGATGCTGGAGATACCAGCAGGCATCCGTCTGTCTGGGGAGCAGCTGAAGATTTGGTTATTCCTTCAGGGGAGGCCGCAGCATGGGAGAAAGCTCGGGGGGCCAAGGAAGTCTTCATTTCCGGGAAAGCAGACAGCCCCGTTCGTTTCTTTTGCCTCAGTAATGGTCATCATTGTTCCTTTGGGTCCATCGCTTTATAGCTTGCAAAGCGCTTTCACATTCACAGGTCTTCGCTGTGTGTCCAGGAGTGGGGTCTGGCGGGATTGTCAGCCCAGCTCTATGGTTAAGGGAACCGAGGCTCAGGCAAGGCAGCCGATCGTGCACTGCCACGTATCTTCTGATACCTCTAAAGGCGAGTCGCAGAGCGTCATTTTCCTCTTGCAGGTGTATTCTTCCGACTGGCGGCGTGCGGTCGTCAGAACTTGCCCTGCACGAATTTGGGAAGTCTAATGAAGTCCTCCTGGGACCTGCTCGCTACCCCTGCCCCTGCTGGGTCACTCCCGTTCTCTCCCCCCTACACCCAGCTCTCCTGGGCTCCGGCGGGTCTGCGTAGCTCGACAGGCCCTCTGCCAGGCGCAGCGCCAGCCCCTCCTCTGCTCTCCTTCCCCTCCTCACCTGCACTTGGTCCTGGGGGGCTTGGCCGGGGGGCCACCTTGTCCAGGGGGCTCCTACAGGCTTCCTCTGTACTCCCTTCGCAATCAGATTCCAGAACCTTCTCCCTGAGGCTGGAAGTCAAGGTGGACTACCCTTTGACAGAGTTTGAGGGCCGCGTGGACCCAGATGGCATAGCAGGGGGTTTCACCGAAGACAGCAGAATGAAGGGATGGAAGACAGAGGCATGGGCAGGGCTTGGGAGAATCTCCAACAGGTGGTGAGGTGCCCCAGGGCTAGCAACGGAGGGGAGCTGTTACTACAGCCAGGTGTGAAGGAACGAGGGGGAGGAGGTCTAAGAGAGGGCTGCGATGGAGCCCCGGCCTTTACCAGCTGCCGCCCGCCAGGCAGTGAGCATGGGTAGCAAACATCACCCCTGCCCCTTCTGCCTCCCGTCAGCCAAACCCTACAAAGAGCCAGAGGGCGGGGGGCCTGGGTTAACGCCACACAGGTCAGCCTCACGGGCTTGCAGAAGCATGGAAAAGGTGAAAGATCTGGGAGGCAAGTGGAGAAAACCCAGCACATGGGCTTCAACGAGCAGAGAGGCCCACACTGGCCCATCAAACGAATCACCACGGGGGGGTGGTTTTGAATTTCAAAATTCAGATTCCCTGGCCCCTGCCCCGCTTCAGAGGTTCCAATTTAGTAGGTCTGTGGCGTGTCTCCAGAATCTGCTTTTTAAAAATCACCGCTCTGGGCGATTTTTAAGGGCAGTGTCAGTACAATTTCAGCATTCTTTCTCAGGTCACTGGGAGCTCTGAGCTCTGGTCCCATCCCTGGTTCACTGACGACCTTGGGCCAGTCACCTCCGCGTTCTGGGCCTTAGCTTTCCCGTCAGTAAGCAGACGGCTTCAACCTGAGCTTCCAACCTGAGGGGACTGCACTAAGTTGCCAGCCATGCAGGCGGTTTCTGAACTCTTCCCCCAGCTCCCGGGATCCCCCAGCTCTCTGAAGTTGACAAAAGCCTAAAGAGATCAGGTACCCCAACCAAAGGCGCATGGCTGCCCTCTGCGTTTGCTGTTCTCCTGAAATGAAATGTATGTTCTCCTCATGTGGATGGAGGTCGCTGACGTCGGGAACACAAGGCAGATGCAGGGAGGTTGGAGGGAGGATGGGTTTATGTGGATTCTTGATAATTTCCCCCCCCCGCCACAATCAGGCCACCATGGCAAGAGGGGGCAGAAAGGCTCATGAGTCACAGTCCACAATCCTTTGGGAGCCTTGTCTGCCTCCTCTACCTCTTACTTTGGTTGGGGGGGGTACCCACATATGATCTCCAGGAGAAAAGCTGCAGAGCAGTCTGTCCCCAAAGGTGACTGTTCTCGACACCTCCATGCCCCACTTCCCTAAGCAAGCCCCGTGAGGCCACAGCTGGAGAGGACTACTCCCACTGCCATGGGAGCCCTGGGCTCAGAGCTGCCCTGCTCTCTCCACCATATGGTGTCACTGGCTCTCATTTATCTTTTTTTTTTTTTTTAACATCTTTATTGGGGTATAATTGCTTTACAATGGTGTGTTAGTTTCTGCTTTATAACAAAGTGAATCAGTTATACATATACGTATGTTCCCACATCTCTTCCCTCTTGCGTCTCCCTCCCTCCCACCCTCCCTGTCCCACCCCTCCAGGTGGTCACAAAGCACCGAGCAGATGTCCCTGTGCCATGCGGCTGCTTCCCACTAGCTATCTACCTTATCATTTATCTTTTATCCTGCGAGCCCAGCACAAGCCTAGAACCCAGTAGGGGATCATGGCATGTTTGAAAAATAGACAAACACAAGGTCTACGTGGACTTCTCTTGTGTATTGCCAGCCCCTAAGAAACAGCTGCGTGTTATTTCTCTGACCTTGACTCCAGCTCACAATAAAGTCCACCCACCAGCCCAATCGCCCAGTGGAAACCCAGCCACCATTTTGTAGCTGGTTCTCAGACATCCTCTAGCGGTTGAGAAGGGAAGCAGATGAGTTCAAAGAGAACCCCTACCGCTGCCCACCAACGAGGCCTAGGGGAAGGGGTCTGCTGTCCTCAGAGAGCCTCCTGCTGTTACTATTACTAGTGATAATCATTGCCACTTACAAAGGCCCAGAGAGGTTAGGAGACTTGCCTCTGCTCACTCAGCTCACAAACAGCTTCATCCTTCCTGGCATCTCCAGCATTAGACACTGCTGACCACCGTTGCCACCACCACTGCCGCCCTCCTGGTCACTGCACTGACCAGCCCTCTTGTCCCTTGGTTCCCCTGTCATCTCCTTCTTTGAAGACACCATCTCACTGTCTTCAACTTCTCATAAGATTCCTTCTCAGTCCTCTCTTCTGGCTCTGGTTATCTTCCACCTCCAGCTGTGGGTGCTCAGGAGTCTAGGAATCCCGCATAGGTACCTCACCATCTTGATGAACCAAGCTGCCATTGCTTTCAGCCTGGTCAGTTAATTGTTGGCCAAGCCCCGAACTCCCTTGAAGGGATCCCTCATCCTTGTAAACTCTGTATCTGAAGTCTTTTTTGAAGACTTTCCATCACTTGGCCACGCATCGGTTGGCTTCCCCTACAATCATGCCGTGGTATCCCCCGTTGATGTTCTCAGAGGCCGCTACAAAGAGAAGTCTCATGTTTGAAGCACAGCATTGAGTCACACAGCACTTGCACCCTGGTATTAAGCTGAGTCATGCTGAGTTTTATGTTTCCAAAGCACTGAGAATCTCCTTGGTTGGCATTTCCCACCCCTAAGGATGCTATCAGAGCCTCCAGCCTCCTGAGCTGGGATTCTCCCTGCCCTGTATTTTTAGATAGTCCCCAAATGTTTGTTTAGCACCTGGACCCTGCTCTAGACTCTGGGGGTACAGCAGGGAACAAGACAGATGAGGTCCTGACATACAAGGAGAGGAAACACGATTATAAGCAAAGGTCATTTCAGAGTGGGATAACATTTGAAAAGAATATGGCGGGGCTTCCCTGGTGGCGCAGTGGTTGAGAGTAAAAGGAGCAAAACCCATGTGAAGAGATGGGAGACGATCAAGTGCAAAGGCCCCGAGGAGGCCAGTGCGGCTGGACAGAGTTGAGTGAGGGGGCTGGGGCTAGGAGGTGAGGGCAAGGGGCAGGCAGGAGCCAGGTCGCTCTGGGCCTTGAAGACCATGTTAAGTCGTTTGAATCCCGTTCTAGGTCATTGGGCATTCATCTTACTGGCTGTGCCATGAGTGCAAGTCTCCGACCACTCTTTACCTGAGCCATTTCTCAGGGTTGTGTTTATAGTGAGCAAGCTTGAGACACCGAGTAATGTCCCCTCCGTGACGAAGAGCAGACTTATTTCCTGATTGCTGTAACGTAGCATGTTCCCCGAGCTCAGAGCTCCTCTCCTGTAGTGCAAACCCAGGGCATGTGCAGCTGTTCATCTAGGCCCATCCGTGTCACCTCTGTGGGAACTGGGGCTGAGGAACCTTTGGTGACCATGCTGATACGACCCAGTCCTTTTGCTGTGAGTGACACAGTCTTTGGTCTCTGACCCAGGCGTCTCGTGTCATTTATCAGCATGCATGAAACCAGCATGCTAACTTGTGAGCTTTCAAGTAAGGTGAAATCTCAGCCCCTTCTCAGTTCTTGACAGGATGCCTTTGGCAGGTGGAAGGACAGGGCATCAGGGAGAGGAAGCAGGAAAACCAGTCAGGAGGCTCTTGCAGTGAGTGGTCCAGATGGAAGATGACAGTAGGTCAGCCTAGGAGCCAACTGTGGAAATGGAGTAAAGCGGACTGGTCTGGGATTTATTCTGGAGGCAGAGTTATTAGGTCTTGCTGAAGGCTATAGGAAAGAGAGCAGTTAAGGGTGACCCCAGGTGTGTGGCCTGAGCAGCTGTGTGGATGGCAGTGCCACTTGATGAGAGGGGCTAGACTGGTAGACGAGCAGTTTGATGAGCTCTGCTTCAGCCACATTAAGTCTGAGATCCCTGTGGGACATTGGGTGCGGGTGTCACCTGGGCTGGACGTGTAGACTTGGGAGTCGTCAGCATGCAGGTGATGTGGAAAGCCACGTCAGGGGACATTGGCCCCTTCCAGCCAGGAGCTGAGGTCTGTGCGCGTGCCCTGTGGAGCCTCAAGTTATCCCAAGTGGGACCGATGCTGGGCCTGAAAGGACCCCTGTGATTCCCTGTCCTCCCTGAACGTTTGGAGTCAAAAGGCCAGCCTTCAGAATCCTTGAAATCTAGACTTAACCACTTATCCTCAGTGCCCAACTGGGCAAATGACTTGGCTTCTTTAAGCTCTGTTTCCTAACTTTGTAGAGCAAGAATAATTGTACTCACCTCTTGGGTGGTCCTGTGAATTAAATTTAGCGTAGTGCCTGACACAGTATAAGCACTGAGTAACACTGCTGTTTCTATCTGTTCCTTCATTCAATGAATGGCTTACGGTGCACACCCCCTGGGTCAGACACTGTTCTAGGCTCCACGGACACAGCAGTGAACAAAACAGGAAAGTGGGGCTTCCCTGGTGGCGCAGTGGTTGAGAGTCTGCCTGCCGATGCAGGGGACGTGGGTTCGTGCCCCAGTCCGGGAAGATCCCACATGCCGCGGAGCGGCTGGGCCCGTGAGCCATGGCCGCTGAGCCTGCGCGTCCGGAGCCTGTGCTCCGCAACGGGAGAGGCCACAACAGTGAGAGGCCTGCATACTGCAAAAAAAAACAGAAAAAAAAAACAGGAAAGTGGAGGGTATGTTCTAGTAGAGGGGGGCAGACTATGAAAAAAATAGTCAAATGGAGAACAATAAATCAGGATGGGTGTGGAAGGGCCTGTGCTGTGCTACTCAGATGCCCCCTTGTCAGGATGGCAACCTGCATTCCCCCACCTGCTAGGAGCAGCGGCTGCCAAAGGCCCTCAGCTGAGTCTGTCTCTGCCAGTTTCCCTCATGCAAGGTCACATTAACTTCCCGGGGGCATCTGCCTTCAATGACTCGTTGATGTTGGGGTGTAAAGGTCTTGGCTTAGTTGGGGGCAATTCTGAAAGGTCATCCCAGCTCCAGAGCTCCTAGAAGGTATGAGGCCTTTGTTGTGCAGTAGAGTTTGAAAGCGTTGGATGGATGGATGCGTGGCTGCCTTGGGCTATTCACCTAAAGCCCAGTCCCTTTGGTTCTCCGTGTTGGCATCAACCAAATTGCTCTCTGCCCTTTAGCACATCGTACTGTGTGTTCACAGGTGTAATGTGCTACTGGCTGGCCTCTTCCCCATTCACTGTTTGGGAAGTGGAATCATAGTACAGAGCACACTCTCACTCTGGAAAAAGAGAGACCAGGATCCAAGCTTGACTCAGCCATTCTCCCTTAGAGGGTCTGCTGTGTATCTTAAATTTAAAAAAATATCTGTTAAGTGCTTACATAATGCAAGACACATGGTCCATACCCATTAAAGGTCCTTTTCCTCTTTTCTTTTCCTCTGTCCTGATTTTTTCTTTCAGTCCATATCCAGTGCCTCATACATCCTGAGGTTTCATTCTAAGAGCAGCAGCCACTAAAAATAAAAACTATTATTTCTCTGCATTCTGCCTCTTTCTGAAGACATGATGGGTAAGCTTACATTGAAATTTAGGTTTGGTAAGGATAATCAAAGGTAAAATCAGTAATCTGGAAAATAGAGAACTCAGAGGCACACGGAATAAGCAGTTGCTGGCACTAAGGTACCTGGCAGACAAGGTGAAAAGGGGAATGTGGCCAGTTGCTTAGCTCTTATTAGCAGAAAAAGGAGACTCCACCAGCCATCCCAGGAGATCAGAAATGGAGCATTCGACCTGCAACAGAAGAAATTAAATCCCATACCCTTCTAAATTTCTTAAACTGAAAGAATTTTGGAATGTGGTGCCGGCCTATTCCTGGGTAGAATTTCTACATAAATCCTGGACTGAAGCAGGGGGAGGGGAAGTTTGGAAAGAAGGGAAATAGATGCTGTGAAAAAGTTATTAGTATTACACATAGCAGTGGACTTAAACTAACATCTCTGATCTGATGTGTCTCTTGTGGAGAAATGAAAATCATATGTACGCTGGTCGGGAAAATGCTTCCACCTAATTGCTTGTGGATGAACCACTTAATTTATAGATACCCAGAAGGAAATTTGGCTTCCCTGCTCTATAATACGGCAGGGAACACGGCCAGGTAGCTGCCGACTCCAGGACACTCTGTGTTCCATACGGCAAGAATGTGGAACCACTTTCCATGTAAACACAGTGGTTCTTCTTTTTCCCTCTTATACTTTTTCTTTTTTTAATTTTAGAGCTCTTTGAAGAGGACCCGGCTTAGCCATGAATGTAAGGGGCTAGTCACCCCCGCCGTGGTTAGGTGGTGGCATCTGAGTGTGAGGGACTCTGCCAGACCTCACTGCCCTTCCTCATGCTTTAACTAACTCCCAAGGAGATAAGGAGGACAGAGTCTCCCCCAGCTCCCAGATTCTGGAAACAGTGCAGAAGACGATTTCAACATTCTCACAAATTCTCTGGATTAAAAGGAAATGAGAATTGGGGACATTGCAGAGAATCTAATTACTGCCCAGTCCATCAGTCCTTTGCAGCAAGAAGGTCCCACAGGAGGGAAACCTTTGCTCCACTGCACTCAAGAGTGGGTATGGGGAAGCCAGAGAGAATCATTGACTGTGGGCCAGGACAAGCTCTGTTCCAAGAACAAATGGGATTTGGGATTTGGACGGCAGCGATGAGTTCCTCAAACAGTGCCTCAGACCAAGGAGAGAGGCCTAAGGGTCATAATAGAGACCAGGTGGACAGGGCTTTACAGTTTGCAAAATGCTCTCAGCTACTCGGTTTTTCACACCTTCCTTGCCAGCAAACGTTGATTGTGCACCTGCTGAGTGCCAGGCACGACACATGATGGGTTTGTTTCTGGGAGAACAGAAACGATCAGCATCTGCCTGTCCTACCTGCAGAGGAGAGCCACATGCCCGTGAGTTTGCAACCTCCCTCCCATCACGGTGGACCAGGCCACCATCGACTGCATGCCTGCAGCGGCCTCCTGACCAGTGTCCCTGGTGGCAGCCAGCCGTATACCCCTGCAGACCATTCTCCAGAAGGAGACGGGAGGATACTTTCCAAAATCCGTCAGTTCATGTCTCTCAAAAGTAAGTCAGAAACAAGGCCAGGTAAGCGATCAGGTAGAGTGTCATCTGCATAGAACCTTCTAAAAGTCTGGGAATGGTGAGTTGAATGTGTCAACTTGACTGGGCTCCAGCACCCAGTTATTTAATTAACCACGAATTTAGGTGTTGCTGTGAAGGTATTTTGATGTGGTTGACATCCACCATTGTACGTAAAGTTGACTTTAACTAAAGGAGATAGCCCCTGATAGTGTGGGCGAACCTCATCTAAGCTGTTGAAAGCTTTAGGAACGAAAACTGAGGTTTCTGGAGCAGAAGAAGAAATTCTGCCTCAAACTGCAGTGTCGGCTCCCGTCTTCTGGTCTGAATGTCTCCTCTTCCAGTCTGTCCTATGCATTTTGGACTTGCCAGCCCCTGTAATCCCATGAACTAACTCCTTGAAATAAACCTCTTTATACACACACGCCCTATTGGTTCTGTTTCTCTGGAGAGCCCTGACTGATACAAGCCCCCTCTCTCACTCAGAATAAATGCCCAGGTCCTTACGATGGACCACAGGGTCCCCGCCCTCCGTCCGTCCCCCTCTCCAGCACCACCAAGCACCCTCCCCCTTTCTCCTTGCGCTGCTGTGTTTTCTCACAAAGGCCTTTGCCCTTGCCTTTCCCTCTGCCAGGCACGCCCTTCCTCCAGATGGTCACACTACTGCGTAACATACACTTGCTGGCTTTTTTCTTTATTTCCTTTCTCCTCACTTGAGAATGGAAGCAACCTGAGGGCAGAGCCTTTGGTTTATCTTGATGACTGAGGTGTCCCCAGCACCTAGGTCTGTCTGGTACATAGTTGGTGCTTGTCTTAGTCAGCTCAGGCTGCTCTAGTGAAATAGCACAGACTGGGGTGACTTAAAGAACAAAAATGTATTTTCTCACAGTTCTGGAGGCTGGACTTCCAAGATGAAGGTTCCGGCAGGGTTCCGTTTCTGCTGAGGGCCCTCTTTCTGGCTTGCAGACGGCTGCCTTCCCACCTAACTTAGTTACCTCCATAAAGGCCTCATCTCCAAATACAGTCGCACTGGGAGGTTAAAGCTTCAACACATGAATTTTGGGGGATGCAATAAGTTCATCATAGCGCTCAGCAAATGCTTGTTGAATGAGCAAGAGGGCGAAGTGATAGAGAGTCAGGTGATCACCATTCAGAAGACGCTCACCAGCCCGGATGGTGCTGTGAGCTTCTGGCAGAGAGAACTCCTGGGCCGCAAACCTAAAAAGCCCCTCCGTGCTGATGGCGTTCTGTGACAATTCTTTCCACTTCACACATCAGGAATGCGAGGCTCAGTGATGTTCAGCAGCTCATTCAAGGCTGGAACTGAGGACCAGGAAGATGGGGCTGGGGGTGTCAGTGGGAAACAGACAGGAGACAGAAACCATACCAGGTAGTTGAACAGAGAGAATCTGATATACAGGAAGCAGCCTCCACCTCTAGGCCTCGGGGAACAAAGGAAAGAGTTTGGAATTATCACAACTGAGACTCTTAGAGGGCGGCGCAGGGGGCCACCCAGGAGGGCTCAGGCTGGCCAGTGGTGGAGTCTTTGCGGAGGGCGAGGCCCAGTGAATGGGTTGTGTGAGTGCCGGAAAAACTGCAAACCAGATTCAGTTGAGATGCCAGATGACGCTCTCAGGAAGACCCTCTAGCCTAGGTGGGCTGCAAAAGTGGGTGGTGACCTCGTCCGGTCTCTTTAGGGAGAAGAGGTTGGGTTAGGGAAACAAGGGTGTCCACCACCCTTCAAAAAATCAGAACTAATAAGAAAACTATTTCCATTTTGAGAAAAATATCAAAAGAGTTATATGGTTGAAAAAATATGTTTTTAAACCTGTCTCCTTCCAACTCCTCCCAGCAAATGAGAAAGAGGTAGAGATGAAGATCAGAATATAAGCCAGGGTCATGGCAACACCTACTCAGAGAAGACCCCAGCTGGGTACTGGGTCAGAGATACCCATGGGAACACCTACAGAACAGGTGGGCAAGGTCTTTGCTTCTGGAGATAGTAGGTTATTGGCACCTACTTTGAGCCAGGGAGTGTACATTTACTAACTCATTAATTTCTTTAACAAAATTAGAAAGTAGGCACATTACTTAATACGATAATCTCTAGGTCCATCCATGTTGCTGCAAATGGCGTTATTTCATCTTTTTTAATGGCTAAGTGGTATTCCATTGTGTGTGTGTATATATATATATATATATATATATATATATATATATATACCACATCTTTATCCATTCATCTGTTGATGAACATTTGTGGGGGAGAGATAGATTAGGAATTTGGGATTAACATATACACACTACTGTATATAAAATAGGTAAACAACAAGGACCTACTGTATAGCACAGCGAACTATACTCAATATCTTGTAATAATCTATAATGGAAAAGAATCTGAAAAAGAATATACAGATATGAATAACTGAATCATTTTGCTGTACCCTTGAAACTAGCACAACATTGTAAATTAACTATATTCAATTAAAAAAAGAAAGTGGGCACATCATTATTCATTCATGATGGAGGTTATGGGATACATATGCTAATATTTGTCAAGCCGTACACTTGAGATTTATGCAATTTACTGTATGTAGGTTATACGTACATCAAACTTTATTTTTAAAAATAAGTCAAGAGCAGAGACATCAAATGAAGACAAGGCCAAAGGCAATCACCTCTCTCGCCTGGACACAAGCACAGTTGCCTGGTGCGTGGAAGACCTCGGTGAATTATCATGGGAGGAGTGAATGAATGAGTGGCATCAATACTCCCACGTGAAAAAACATACCAGCTCTTTATAGAAGGGAAGGAAATGGAAAATGCAGCTAGACAAAACATTCCGGTTAATAAACCACAAATATCCATTTATCTATTCCAATTTGGGGAAAGGGGAAGAGCGCTAGGTGGCCACGATTACAATGCCAGCCCTTGTTTGGGCTGACAAATTAATCTGCCCAGGGTTTGGGAAGCGAGGGAGCATCTCCCCGCATCATCCCACAGGCCAGGCGGCCTCATCTGATTTCAGTGGAATAGATGGGGGCGGCCTGTTTTTCATGTAGATTACTCGAGAGCTGAATGTAAATTGATGTAAATCAGGGAAGCGGATCAACAGCCACAGCACCTCATTCTCCGTGGTGGGGCCTATCCTGTGCGTACACTGGCCATTGGCTCTCCGGGTATCTTCCCAATCTGAGCCAGGCAGCCTTCTGGGAGTGCAGATGAGGGGGGCCCCCCGAGGAAACCTAAGGGGAGGTCATGTGGGCTCCATGGAGCCCTTGAGGAAACAGCATCTCCCGGGACAGATATCAATGACAACTGCCAGCCTTGCAGCTCTCTGCGAGGGCCTCAGACCCATCCAGACTCTAATCGACACATCAAGCCTGCAAGAAGATGGTTATGGTTTCTGTAAAGGCAATATATGTCCATTGTAGACAGACCCAGCAGATTTAGATAAGCGAGAAGAAAAAATAAATAAATAACGATCATCCACAACTCTACCTGGCACAAATAATCAGTTGAGATTTGGATGTGTTTCCTTGCAGACCTGTTCTAATATACGTGCAGAAGTGTATGTCTGTTTTGAAATTTATGTTTTAATGGTTTGTCATTTTTAACTGTTTTATTCCTTTGGCTCCATGTAATGAGTATAGAAACCAAATCAGGATACATGAGGTTTCTCCAGAGGTAGATTTTCCATGACACTAAAGATGCTTAAGCTACAGGACCCCCGTTTGTTCGCCCCCTTCCAGGGGCCTCTACCTAAATTCACATTCATAATTTTGTGTTCTTTCCCTTGAGAAGGCTCCCCAAACTGTCTCTGTGCTCTGTGAAACCTGATTCCACGGCTGCATTTGACTGTCAACCAGTGCTATAGGTTGAATCATGTCCCCTAAAAAATGTGTCCTAACCTTCCAGTGCCCACAAATGTGACCTTGTTTGGAAATAGGGTCTTTGCAGTTATAATCAAGTTAAAAAAGAGGATCATACTGGTTTAGGGTGGACTCTAATCCAATGACTGGTGTCCTTATAAAGAGGGAAATTGGGGGTGCACACACAAGGGCAAAGGCCATATGAAGATGGAGGCAGAGATTGGAGTGATACAGAGATCGGAGTGATACTATATTTTAACTGAATATAGTATCCTTCCAAGCCAAGGAACGCCAACCACCACCAGAAGCTAGTGTTATTGTGTTACTGCAGCTCTCAGAAACCAATACAGCCGGTGAACCCCAAAGCTTGCTGAGCACTGGAATTCCTGGGGAGGAGGAGGAGACCCCCAGGAGATTGTTATATGATTGAGGGCCTAGATCAATGTTGGTGGCATGTCCCCGGCCCACAACTGAGGCCACCTCCTCAGTCTGCAAACATCCCTGTCTGCCTTAGGTAGTGCTGGATTAAAAGGAAAACACACATTCTTGTTAATTTCACTTCCTTTTTTTTTTTTCCTCCGTTGGCCCAGAGAGAGGAAGACATGTTTATTGAGCATGTACTAAGTGGCAGGCTCTGAGCTGCGTCTTCACTTTTGTCATTTATCTGCATAAATCTCACAGTAATTCCCCCAGGAAAATAGTACTGTCCCCATTGTGCTGCCAGGAAAGCCGAGGCTCTGAAAGGTTCAACAGCTTGCTTGAGTGATGAACAGTGAGCAGATGAACCTAAAGTGCTCTCACACCAAAGTCTGTGCTCTTTCTCCTCTTGCTTCCCTAAAAGGGGCTTGGAATGCCGTGTCTAAGTTTCAGCTTTCATTATCCACAGCTGGAGGTAGAAAGAATTGACTGGAAGCTCTGGGTCCAGGATAGAGTCTGGAAATCTCTTTCAGTGCCTGCCTTTCCCATGGTCGCACCTGGACGGTAGGGCCAGCCCATCTGCTCACCGCTGTTCGCAAGCCAGTGAGCCCATGGTGAGCCCTCAGTAGAAGAAGGAATCTTCACTCTAAAAAAACCTGCAAAGAAAAACAATGGAAAAGAATAATGGTTGTTGAGGATGTGGAGAAATTTGAAGCCTCATACGTGGCTAGTTTGACAGTTTCTCAATGAGTTAAAACTAGGATTACCATGTGACCCAGCAATTCTGCTCCTAGGTATCTACCCAGAGGAAATGACAACAGGTGTTCAAGGAAAAAAAATTTGTACACCAATGGCTATAGCAGCACTACCCACAATAGCCAAAAGATGGAAGCAGTCCAAGTGTCCACCAACAAATAAACATGAACAAAATGTGTCATATCTGCACAATGGAGTATTATTCAGCCATAAAAAGGAATAAAGTATTGATGCATGCTACCACATGGATGAACCTTGAAAACATCATGCTAAGTGACAGAGGCCAGTCATAACAGGCCGCATATTGTATGAGTCCATGTATGTGAAAAATCCAGAATAGGTAATCCAGAGCGAAAAAATGCCGATTGATGGCTGCCAGGGGCTGGGGGGGAGGGAGGAATGCCTAGTGGGGATGGAGTCTCCTTTCGGAGTGATGAAAATGTTTTGGAACTTGATAGTGGTGATGATTGCACAGCATTTTGAATATATTAATGCCACTGTACTGTATACATTATGATGGCAAATTATCAATATGTGTTACATGTATTTTACCACAATGAAAAGTATTTCCAAAAATACCTTCAATGGATTTCTCATGATGCTGCTTTTTCTTTTTTTAATTTTTATTTATTTATTATTATTATTATTATTATTATTATTTTTGGCTCCGTTGGGTCTTCGTTGCTGCGCGCGGGCTTTTCTCTAGTCGCGGCGAGTGTGGACTACTCTTCATTGCGGTGCGCAGATTTCTCATTGCGGTGGCTTCTCCTGTTGCGGAGCACTGGCTCTAGGCGTGCGGGCTTCAGTAGTTGTGGCACGCAGGCTCAGTAGTTGTGGCGCACGGACTTAATGGCTCCACAGCATGTGGGATCTTCCCAGACCAGGGCTCGAACCCGTGTCCCCTGCATTGGCAAGCGGATTCTTAACCACTGCACCACCAGGGAAGTCCGATGCTGCTTTTTCTAATCCTCTCTCTTCTGTCTTGTCACAGCCAAACTTCTCAGAAGAGTGGTCCATACAGACTATCCTCATGTCACCATCACCTGCTCACCTACAACCTCCTCCTGTCTGGCTTTGGGCACCGTCATGCCCCTGAAGTCCCACTAGATCACCTTTTCACCTCTCCTCTTACCTGGCCTGAAGGCATCATCAGACCACACACACACACACACACACACACACAGACACACACACAGACGTTTTTTCTATTTGGGGTAGGCTGCCCTCTCTGAAGGTGGTCCTGACACAGCTCATTTGGCATTGGAAACTTTGAGACTGACACCTCGGTGCTGACCTTGAGCAAGGTTTCATTCTCTGGTGGGAGAGATGGGGCTGAGCCCAGCAATTGTGCGCTGATGGCCATCAACCCAGCTCACCCTGGGGAAGAATATTCTCGCCAAGACAGGCATCAGATGCGGAATATACCATTCATGAGAGTCAAAAGGTAATCTGCACATGTCTCAAATTGCACCCTACCTCTCCCCTATCAATTTTCCTCTCCTGCGGAAGGTAAAATTAAAGGCTTCGGAATATTACACCTTTTAGTAGTTACCAGATGACAGGGAATCAGGGTGTCAAAGCTATCGACAGGCTGACAGGTTGAACTTGGACTTGGAATATCTCTTTATCACAGCTACAATCAGGGCACTTTGTAACCACATCCCAGAGACAATAGCGATTAATTTAGGAAAAACACAACCTTGATGACAACTCCTATGAATAATTGTACCAGCATGCCTTTTGAGCACTTTGAGCTCTTGGGGTTCAACTTCACTGAAAATTGGAGGTGACAGAGCACAGGGGTTCAGAATGCAGGCTTTTCTATCAAGACAACCTGGCACAAGTCCTGGCTCTGCCACTTACCAGCTGCGTGGCTTTGGACCAGTCACTTGCTTCTTGGACGCTTGGTTTCCCCTTCTGTAGAACGGACAATGCTCCCATTCCTACAGCATGGGGGATTTTGTGATATTGCAAGGAGCACATTTCTCCACCTGATAAACCTTTATGATATATCGGCCACTGAGATCAAGCCGGGTAAGACGATGCCCTCCCACCACCTAGATTCTAGAAAATACTACAGGTACAGAACTCAGGCAAGGTCCGGCTTCCTGTAAGCCTTTAGCAAATGCTAGTTAATATTATTTTCAAGGACAACACTTTTTCCTTTCTAGTTGAGATATCACATGCTATACAGTGCACAAAATATACTGCTCAATAATTTTTTAAAAATAGACTTTCTTTTCTAGAGCAGTTTTAGGTTCACAGCAAAATTGAGTGGATGATATAGAGAGTTCCCATATATCCCCTGCCCCATCACCCCGACCAACACAGAGCCTACCCCACTATCAAATTCCCCCACCCCAGTGGTGCATATGTTACAATCGATGAACCTGCACTGACAAATCATCACACAAAGTTCATACTTTACATTAGGCTTCACTCTTGGTGTTGTACATTCTGTGGGTTTGGATAAACGTATAATAACATATATCTACCCTTATAATATCATACAGAATAGTGTCACAGCCCTAAAACTCCTCTGTGCTCTGCCTATTCATCACTCTTCGCTCCCTCCACCCCTGGCAATCACTGATCTTTTTACTGTTTCCTTAGTTTTGCTTTTTCCAGAATGTCATATGGTTGGAATCCTACAGTATGTAGCCTTTTTAGATTGGCTTCTTTCACTCAGTAATATGCATTTAAGTTTTAGCCATGGCTTAATAACTCATTTCTTTTCAATAAAATAGAATAACATTCTGTTGTCTAGATGTACCACAGTTTAAAGCTCCATTGATTTTTCATGCACACACATGTAACCACCAGCCAGGTCAAGAGATAGGACATGTGTAGCCCACACCAGGCTCTCTCGTGCTCCCTCCCAGCCGAACCCCCAAGAGTGACCACTTTTCTCTCCTCCATCACCAAGAATTAGTTTTGCCATGTTTGAACTTTATATTAATAGAATCTTACACTTTACTCTTTCATGTCTGGCTTCTTTCATTTAAACTTATGTCTGAGAGGTTCATTGATAGTGCATAGAGCAGAGTTCATTTTTTCTTTGCTGTGTTGCATGGAAACCTATCTATTATACGTTATATCCTAAAGTATGCACATTCCTGTGTATCAGACACTGCGCTAAGCACCAAGGGATACAGAGGTGTGTCCAGCGCAGGCCTTGTGCTCAGGGAGTGCACAGCTTAAGAGTGGATGCGAAACATCCTAAATTTCCCCCAAATGAAGTGTCACATCAAGTGTGTCTAAAACAAGGAGTGGGACTTCCCTGGTCGTCCAGTGGTTAAGACTCCTCGTTCCCACTGCAGGGGATGTGGATGCAATCCCCAGTCAGGGAACTAAGATCCCGCATTGCACGGGACGTGGCCAAAAAATTTAAATAAATAAATTTTTTTAAAAAAGGAGTATATTATGCTTTATGGGAACACCACTGGGAGGAAATGTATTCATTTAAATGCTCTTGAGCTCTCACAAGGTGCTAGGCCTTGTGCCAGCAGCTGGGAGGACAGTATGGTGGATGAGATATGCTTCCTGCTTGTGGGGAGCTAATATCTGGGGACTAGGGGAATAGAGACAAGTGGTCACATGATCCGTTCTATAATAGAGGGAGCACAACAGGCTGTGGGGAAAGAAAAAAAAAACAAACAGGCTGTGGAAATCCAGAGGGAGAGGGGCCCCTGGCAGCCTTGGGGCCGGGGGGAGGGGCACGGTGCTGGGGGAGGTCAGAGAAAGTGCAGTAGACATTGTTGGTGGCCTGCCTACAGAATACCCCTCGCTCTTTCCCCACAGCCAAGCCTTCCTTGTGCAATATCTTTCTCAACATTGTGGCCACAGAATCCCGAGCGTCCCCCCAGCTCCAGAGGTTGACTCCTGATTGGTCCAAGCCAACCAAGGGGATCCTGTTTCCCACCAGCCATTGGTTTAGCCATGGGCACGTGATGCATTCTGGCCAATTAGATATGAAAGAAAGTCACCTGGGGGAGTGGATGGCAGAGCTTCTAAGAAACGTATTCCTCACTGATTTTAAAAAAATGGAAGCAACAGCTGTACACTTGAAACAAACATAACATTGTAAGTTAACTATTCTTCAATTTTTTTTAAAAAGAAGCAACTTCTCTTGGGAGGAATTACCCCCATTTTTCTGCCACTCGTCTTCATTATGAGCGGGTGACACTGTGTCTTTTGGCTTATTAAACTCCTTGCAGAATTAACCCGGAGCGAGGACAAGATTTCTTAGCTGAGTCTTCAAGGATGCTAAAGAATTAACTGGGGAGAAAACTCCATGGAAAGAATAACAAATAATTTGCATACAAACCAGGACACTGGGACAGGCACCTAAACCAGCTCTCCACCCCCCCATCCCCCCACTGCCCCGCCAGGGAAAATGGGACATAGGACATCTTTTCCCCAGTAAGAACTCAGAGTGAGCAAAGACATGACACTTCTTTTATTTTTGTTTTGTTTTCTTTTCTTTAACAAACACAGGATGCTTATTCTGTATTAGGCATTGTTCTCAGAGCTTTAGAAATATTAACCCAGAAATGATCACCAGTGAGTTGGCAGGGGGGAGGCAGGAGGACAAAAGACAGGGATGACTCATAAGACCATGTGGGCTTCACTGAGATGGAGGTATTTAAGCAAGACCTGGAGTGGGAAGGATATACCAGATGGGGGCACAGCCTGAGCAGGAGGGGGGGTAAGAGCAAGATGTTCAGGGAGAGGCAAAAACTCAGGAAGCCTGGAGTGCTGTGTGCAGAGACGGGAGGGGATGATGGCCAGGGAAGGGCAGTCGAGGCTGGCTTGTAGGAATCTGGAGTTCGTCCTGAAGACCTCAAAGGGTCTCAGCAGCAGGGGCAGATGCAGGTTTTGTGGGGTCAGAAGCTTATACAACTTGAGGGTGGGGGTGCTCTTTAATGAAAAAGAATACAATTTCATGGGACACAGAAGGGGTCCATTCTACTGGGAATGAGTAAGTTTCATTAGCTTTGCAGGAAATGGCCTCTGCTGAGCAGAGAGGTGATCCAGTCACAGCTGTGCTTAGAGAAGCATTTGTGGCCCCAGCACAGTGCCTGGATGTGAGGGAGCAAGGTGGGAAATCTGATGACGATGAAGCATGGAGAAGGAAATTGGGAAACTGCATCTTGTACTCCATCTGAAACGTCCACAGTCCGTGTGGTGATAAGAGAGTCTTTGGCCGCTCGAGGGGGTCACATGGAAAGGAGGCCACGTGGAAAGGAGGTGTTGTGGTACCATGTGGGACACGTTCCATCTGCCCTCTGGCCCTAGTCTCTCCCTCTGTAGAGAGAGGAGACCAGAAGATATCTCCGAGTCCTTCTACTGCTGTCATTTGGCGATTTAAGGAGACACAGAAAGCCACTTGAGGCCAGCTTGGATTACAAAACTTTGCACCGAAAATGACCTCATATAACAGGACCTTCCTGGCAGTTGAGATGCATGAGATTAATGTTCCAAAATCCAGCTGGTTCTCAGAATTTCCCCAGAAAGTTTGAAAACAAAAACAAAAAATTTACTTCCAGGTGACCTCTGTGCAGCAGCAGACCAGGTCAGTAAACTCAAGCCAGGGATGGGCTTGAGTGGGGTTGGGGGTCCACACTGGGCCTGAGGGACCCTCAAAGTCTTCAGAGTTGGATGGAGGGAGGCAGGACACACAGGAATAGGGCTACCCTCTTTGGCCCCTGTGGCTCACTCTTAGCCCATTTTATACATGGGGCTTTTGAACAAGGTTTCATTTGTGAACAAGAGAAAACTTTGTGCTGCTAACAGTTTTTATTTTTATTTTTTGAAAACCACTGCTCCAGAGCCAGAGTTCTTAATGTGGAATCCACAGAACTAGGGGTCCTCAGCTGGGCATCCAAGAGCTGGAGGACGTTTCTGGAACCCTAAGCAGAAATCTGTGTGCATTTGCATACTTCTATATTTCTGGGAAGAAGACCCCATGGCCTTCAACGATTGCAAAAAGCTCCTCTCACAAAAAGGTAAGAACTACAGATGAGCACTTCTCAAACAAATGAGCACAAGAATTCCTGGGGACCTTGCTAAATGCAGATTCTGACTCAGTAGGTCTGGGCTGGGACCTGAGAGTCTGCATTTCTCACACGCTCCCAGGCGATGCTGCTCACCTGTGGACCACACGTTGAACAAACATCTAGGACTACGTTGCCCAATATGGCAGATTCCGGCCACGTGTGGCCACTGGGCTCTTAAGATGTGACTCATTCAAACTGAGACATGCAATAGGTGTGAAATACACATCAGATTTCGAAGACTCTCTACCTGCCAAGTGTGAAATCTGTCATTAATAATTTTATATTAACAAATAATAATTTTATATTGATTATATGGTGCAATGATAGTATTTTGTATGTATTGGGTTAAGTAAAATATATAATTTAAGTTCATTTCAGCTGTTCCTATTTACCTTTTTAAAATGTGATCAGTTACAAAAGATATTTGAATGACAACTGTGGCTCACGCTGTATTTCTATTGGCTATTGATGAAATGGCAGCTGACTCTTAGTCCCAGGGTCAAGTCTCAGTGGTGCGGTTGAACAGTCTAGAGACCTTTAAATTGTCCCTTCCGTGAGTTAGTCCACCTGTATACCAGGGAGGTTGGGGGGAAAGTGTCACTGAAGGCCCCTCTCAGTTCTCAAAGTCTCCCCCACGACCTAGCCTCTTTCCATAGCTTAATGCAGATTTACAGTCTTCCAGAGAGGCAGTACAAGTGTCAAGGGTGCTGGGGCAGACTGCCTGTGTTCACATCCTGGCTCGCAAGTTACCACCTGTGTGGCCTGGGGCAAGATGCTGCACCTCTGCTGGGCCTTGGTTTTCCCATTTGTAAAATGGGCATAATAATAGCACCCATCACACAATGTTGAGGTGAATAAAAGAGTTAATACCTAAAAGAGGCTGAGACCATGGCCTGGCACCCTGCACACCCTCAATTAATAGGAACTCTTATTGATATTACAAACCAAGGTTAAAATCCACATCCCACCCCTTTCAGGTAAAGTGAGCTTGACCTTTTACTTGTCAACCCTCTGGCCCCTCTTTTGTAAAATAAAGACATCAATTCTGACAAATAAGAGAATAGTCAGAAAGCGCCTAATGCTGTGTGTAGCACATAGCAGACCCTGAATAAATGGCAAGTTGTTATCCTCTTCCTCTCCTTTCTGCTATTTTAGTGTCTGTTCCGGGACCGAGAGATGTTGTGTTTCATCAAACAAAAATGTCCCCACTCTACTGCATTGTTTCTCAGAGCAATCAAGCCTCAGGTGAAGCCGTCCTTTTCAACCATGTGGGGTCCAGTACCAGGCCTGTAAACTTCCAGCATGAGCCTCCTCAGGATGCATTCTATGCCACATCCAGAATCTGATCAAAAATTAAAAAGAAAAAACAAATCACTGTCACGCACCAGCTCCCATAGCAAGGTACCTTGTGGATGGCCGCAGTGGGTCGTAGCGCTATTTGATTCATTTGCAAGGCCTGGAAACTTTAAAATTGCACTTGGAGGCTGTGTCTGTGTGCCCCCTCCTCTCTGCGCTGGTGTTTGGGTCTCAGTTGTAATCTATTTTAGTTCTGCAACTCCACACGACACTTCTGGTTTTGCTTTGCCAGACTGATGGGGTTCAGAAGACTCTGCATCCACCCTGTGTGGGATACTTCCGAAGCAGAGTTGCCTAGTGGAAAGGCCTGGAGGATGATTTATGGGTCGTGGGGAGCTGCCTTGCATGAAATAAAGGATGGGCTAATTAATGGGAGAGACAGCATTTTTTTGTTCCAAGAAGCTGAGGGCCACAGCTATTTCAGACAAGCAGGCTTGGCAGTGCATTTCTGCAGAGCTTCACGCTGTGTGTAGCACATAGCAGACCAGCTCTGTAATGAGGGATTTGGGAGGTGGGTTCCTTCATGTTTCTCCTCAGAGCAACAGGATTTTTTTCTCTTGGGATTAAAAGTTGTTTATTATTTTATTCTAATTATAAATGTCGTACCTGGTCATGGTAGAAAAGTTTTGACAAGCTCATCAGATGTAGGTCATCTCTGTGAATCATTTGATGATACATCCTTCTGGTAACTGTTTCTGTGTTTCTTTTAGGAAAGAGGATTCATAATATATACTCGGATGGGCTAATGAATGGGCTGATCCCACTCGGGAGAGAGAGCATTTTTTTGTTCCAGGAAGCTGAGGGCCACAACTATTTCAGACCAGCAGGCTTGGCAGTGCATTTCTGCAGAGCTTCACAGAAGGTTGCAGGGCTCATCAACTTTTCCAGGCTTTAAAGCAATTAGGCAGATGTGGTGACGTGGAAAGCCTGCCAGCGTTACAGTTGGGAAAGCTGGCTTCAGGCCCCAGCTGTGCCTCTTGCTACCTGGTCTCTGTTTCCTCATCAGTGAAATGGGGATAGTAATCCATTGCTCCTGAGTTGTTGAGAGGAGGGATAACGTGGGAGATGGTGTCCCTGACTTAGAATTGGTGCTTCACAAACATTCGTTGAATTGAGAACCATTAGACAAGTGCATGCAGTCTTGGGGAAGAATTAGTGGGAAGGGCTTTTCAAGCTTTGTGTCTGTGAGAAAAAGGCAGAAAATCTCTGAATTCAAAATGGTCCCCACGGCCACTGGGAGGGCTTCCTGAAGGCTCTGTGCTAAGTGTGTGTGTGTGTGTGTGTGTGTGTGTGTCCCAGGCTCTCTGCTAAGTGTGTGTGTGTGTGTGTGTGTGTGTCTCCCAGGCACTATTTTATTTATTTACTTTTTTTTACAGTAAATTTTTAGTTTTTAATTTTAAGTACAGTTGATTTACACTGTTTCAGGTGTATCTGTGGTAAGTCTTGCAGTGGTTGGGAGGGCAGGAGGAGACAGACTCACTGGCTCCAAGCTCGCTGTGCCTCGAGGCTTTTGGGAATGCCCTTTGTGGATGGATATTGTTCTTTTATGCTGCTCAGAAAAGACAGCCAACTGTTTTGCGCTAATGACTAGCTGTTTCCTTTCTCTGTTCAAATTTTAATACCCAGGTACCCATTTGCTCCTTTTTTTCTTTTTTTTTGACATTATAAATACTACAACATCCTCCCCTACACACACACACACACACACACACACACACACACACACACACACACACACACAGATCTACACACTGACCTATCCCATCAGCAGGGCTAATGCCCCAAAGAGAATGTATACTCCCAGCCTCCCTTGCAGCTAGATGTGACCTTGTGAAGAAATTCTGACCAATGGGATAAGAGAGCAGAAGTATGCAACTTCCAGGCACATCCTTATAAAGCAAGTTGCTTGCCCTCTTTTCCTCCTTCCCGCTGGCAGCTACAGGAGCAGCCATCACTGCCCCGGGGCTGGGGATTGTGTGTTGAGGATGCTGCCTGCCAGTGGGTTACTGATGGCTTGGCAGAATAAAGCCAACTACTAGCCCTGGACCAACAGCCTACCTCTGCACTAATACAAGAAAGAGAAATAAAATTTTCTTTTATTTCAACTGCTGTATTTTGTTAGAGCACCTTGGTGCCACCCTAATTTACACACAGGAACTGGACAGTGGTCCCAAAAGGGAAGAGTTTTGCCAAGACCAGCTCTGCAATGAGGGATTTGGGAGGTGGGTTCCTTCATGTTTCTCCTCAGAGCAATAGGATTTTTTTCTCTTGGGATTAAAAGTTGTTTATTCTTTTATTCTAATTCTAAATGCCGTACCTGGTCTTGGTAGAAAAGTTTTGACAATCTCATCAGATGTAGGTCATCTCTGTGAATCATTTGATGATACATCCTTCTGGTAACTGTTTCTGTGTTTCTTTTAGGAAAGAGGATTCATAATATATACTCGGTTTTGTAATTCATGAATTTTTTTTCACTTCAAATTACGCTGTGAGAACTATCATTTGAACAAAGGAAGTACGGATGTTATTTGGGGGGTGTGTGTGTTAACTGTCACCATTTGTGCATACATTTGGATGTAAACTAAATCCCTGCAACAAGTACAAAGTATGAATGAGATCATCACAACAGGCAAAGAACTAGACCTCCAAGGGCTGTATGTTTTTTGTGAAATTTCAAGACTGAACAAATGAGTCTTTAGAACTCATGAAAGATAATGTGTGGACTGCTCTATTTCTTTGAACTAAAGTTTCTTATGTCATAAACTTTAAGTATTTAAGCCTTTCTATTTTTAAGAAAATGCCAAAAAAGTTGTATCCTCCCCCCAAAGTTGCAGTGCAAGCACTTTCCCGTGCTATTACGTTCTCCTTGGGAAATATGACTTTTATCAGCTAATCATATTCCATAATATGGATAGCCCATTATTTACTTATCCAATTATTGTTGCACATTTGATGATTTCATTTCTCCATTCTTTTGCTATTAAAAGTACACTTAAAGAGAAACCTAATATTGACGTCTTAGTGTGCATTTCTGACCCTAATTTTGGGGTAGATTTTTCAAAGTGGAGTTATTGGGTTAAAGGTCATAACTATATTTAAGAATCTTAATACATTTTGCCAAATTTCCTTGGAGAAATGTTTCAATGCAGCACATTCCCACAAACAATATAGGAGAGTAGGGCTTAGAATTCACGACCTAGTTTGTGGCAATGTAGGACCCACCAGCCCAGACTCCATCCCTGGTGTCCCCAGAGAGCCTGTTAATCCTTCTTTGATGAAGATGACAGCATGACTGGCTGAGGATGGCAGACGTCCCTACTACTGAGTGGGAGTGGACACTGTTAGGGCACATTCTAGAGTGATTCCATACCACACAGAAACCCTGGTTGCAGTTCTGGCCCAGTCTGGATGTTTCATCTTTCAGAGTCTGTGTTCTCATTCCACACTGTACTGCCCTGAATGGTCGCTTTCTTTTGTTAGCATCTGTGTCTACAGTTTCTGCCTATGTCGCTTTAAACCCAGTCCTTGTTAAGGGCATTACCAAGCTGGGTAGTCTCCTTGAATAGTCTCTGATGAAGTCTGCCACCAGGGACTTGAGACGTTCACTCATCTCTTTATTCATTCATTTTGTATTCAACACATATATAATAACTACCTACTATGTGCCAGGTACATCGGGAAGCACAGTGGTGGACAAGACCTACCTGGTCCCTCTCTTCGTGGAGCTTATTGGCTAGTGGTGGAGCAACATAATAGGCTATAGACAAACAAAATAATATATAATTACCAAACTTTGATATGCAGTATAAAGGACACAAATAGAACCCTATGCTAGGGACCTCTGTGGGTCTACTTCAGAGAAGTGGGCAGGGATGCTCTCTGAGGAAGTGGTATTTAATTTGAGACTTGAAGGATGAGAATGAGAATGCGGTGATTGAGGGAAAAGTATTCTCAGCAAAGGGAACAGCATGTTCTTGAGATGGGAGAGTTCTTTGTGTTTATAAGGGGCCAAAAGACAGCAGTGGGCTGGAGCAGAGGGTGACAGTGGCAGGAGGTGGGTTTGGAGCAGGCAGCAGTGAGCAGTTTTCCTTTTGTTCTAAATCCAAAAGCCACTGAAGGGTTATAAGCTGAGGCAAATGGAGGGAGCAGGGTCGCATGAGCCCATTTTGTAAGTGGATTAAAGGGGGTGAGGCAGTGGCGTGGCACCACTATTACAGGTATCCAGGAGAGAGACGATGAGGGCCAGTACCAGGATGAGGGTGTAAAACAAAGCCAGAAGGAACTTTCATGGCATCCCATCCATGCCATCTATTGGACATCGGGTCAGTCTGGGGCCAGGTTAGGCTGACCAAGGGCGGCTGTGGGTGCTGTCAGCTTTTCCCACGGGCCCAGTCAGCAGCCACCTACATAGCGGGCTAGCTGAGCACCAGTCACATGCCAGACCCTCCCTCACCTGTTAAGACCTCGACCTCTGCTCATAGAAGTGCACTCCTTTCCTAAAGGTATGTGTAATTTTCAAAGGAAAAGTCAACGCTGGAGAGGTCTCATTTCAACCTATTCTCAGCTACTGACGCCTGAGTGGGAAAGAGTTTCTTTTTTTTTTTAAGCTTTAAAAAAATTTTTTTAAACATCTTTATTGGAGTGTAATTGCTTTACAATGGTGTGTTACTTTCTGCTGTATAACAAAGTGAATCAGCTATATGTATACATATATCCCCATATCCCCTCCCTTTTGCGTCTCCCTCCCACCCTCCCTATCCAACCCCTCTAGGTGGATACAAAGCACTGATCTGATCTCCCTGTGCTATGTGGCTGCTTCCCACTAGCTACCTATTTTACATTTGGTAGTGTATATATGTCCACGCCACTCTCTCACTTCGTCCCAGCTTACCCTTCCCCCTCCCCATGTCCTCAAGTCCATTCTCTACGTCTGTGTCTTTATACCTGTCCTGACCCTAGGTTCTTCATAACCAGTTTTTTTTTTTTAGATTCCATATACATGTGTTAGGATATGGTATTTGTTTTTCTCTTTCTGACTTACTTCCCTCTGTATGACAGACTATAGGTCCATCCAGCTGACTACATATAACTCAATTTCGTTTCTTTTTATGGCTGAGTAATATTCCATTGTATATACGTGCCACATCTTCTTTACCCATTCATCAGTCGATGGACACTTAGGTTGCTTCCATGTCCTGGCTATTGTAAATAGTGCTGCAATGAACATTGTGGTACATGACTCTTTTTGAATTATGGTTTTCTCAGGGTATATGCCCAGTAGTGGGATTGCTGGGTCATATGGTAG
>NW_006772141.1:1387888-1403745 GCF_000442215.2 Lipotes vexillifer
AAGAGTTTCTAGACTAACCCTTAGGCAAGTTACCCTCTCTGCATCAGCCTCTGTTTCCTTATCTGTTAAGTGGGGTGGGGGTGTCTCCTCCCTGCCCTTTATTCATTCAACAACTCGGGGAGCCTGCTGTGCCTGGCCGGGAGCTGGGCACTGAGAGGAGTAAGATATGCTTTCTGCCTCCTAGAAGCTTAACACCCAGCAGGTCTCCAAGGTTCCTGTGAGCCTGTAAACATAAACCTCCCTGATTTCCCCACTTTGCTGAGCATCACTTCTGACTCCCTGATTTCCCCACTTTGCTGAGCATCACTTCTGACTTCTGACTTCCAGGCATCCACACCTCCTCTCAGACCTCATCCAGTGGGTTCTTTTCTTTTTCTTTTCTGTGCTTTGCTTTGCTTTCTTTTCTTTTCTTTTTTAGTTTTTATTTTATATTGGAGTAGAGTTGATTTACAATGTTGTGTTAGTTTCAGGTGTACAGCAAAGTGAATCAGTTATACATACACATGTATCTATTCTTTTTCTATTATTTTCCCATATAGGTTACTACAGAATATTGAGTAGAGTTCCCTGTGCTATAGAGTAGGTCCTTGTTGATTAGCTATTTTATATATAGTAGTCTGTGTATGTTAATCCCAACCTCCTAATTTATCCCTCCCCGCTACCTTTCCTCTTTGGTAACCAGAAGTTTGTTTTTTACAAAGTGAGTCTGTTTCTGGTCTGTAAAAAGTTCATTTGTATCACTGTTTTTTTAGTTTCCACATATAAGTGATATCATATGATATCTGTCTTTCTCTGTCTGACTTACTTCACTCAGTATGAAAATCTCAGGGTCCATCCATATTGCTGCAAATGGCATTATTTTATTCTTTTTTATGGCTAAGTAATATTCCATTGTAAATATGTACAACATCTTCTTTATCCATTCATCTGTCAATGGACATCTAGGTTGCTTCCATGTCTTGGCTATTGTAAATAGTGCTGCTATGAACATTGGGGTGCATGTATCTTTTCAAATTATGGTTTTCTCCAGATATATGCCCAGGAATGGGATTGCTGGATCATATGGTAGCTCTTTTTTAGCTTTTTAAGCTAAAAAACTATTCTCCACAGTGGCTGCACCAGTTTACATTCCCACCAACAGTGTAAGAGGGTCCCCTTTTCTCCACACCAGTGGGTCCTCTTAGTGGCATTGATGCCTCCTGGGGAATTTCTCTCTGATTTCTGGGCTGTGATGGAGGTTAGGGACTCACCCTGACTTACTGGGCTGGTATGCCCAGAAGCACAGGACTCTCACTCAGACCAATACCTGGACTTTGTGATAAATGCAAAGCAATGTGACATTCCTGCCCCTGGGACAGACCCTCACACCATTCCCTCCTAAGGGTTGCTTCTCCTACCCGCCCTCATCAAAACCTCACTCTGGTCCCAGCATGGTCTCTGCCTGGGCCAGAAACTGGTCATAAATGATTGTCAGAGAGAATTTCCATGGCCTGAAAAATTCAAACACAGCCACCAAGGTTAACGCCAAACTTTGTTATTGTGGTTCTAACATGAATACTTTCTAGAAGGGTCTTGCTCAGGAAGCCAAAACCTGTTTGGTCTTTTTACAAGGGGAAAAAATAAAATAAGATCAAAGAACAGAAAGAAAAGGAAAAACTTTAGCTGTCACTGAAGGCATACTATGTGCCTGGAGGTCCCACATATGTTAATTTTCTGGTAGACCATTTTACAGATGGGCCTTCTGAGGCCAAGAGGTCAAGAAATTTGAATGTTCAGCCAATACATTTGAAGGCCGGGGATCAAACTTGTCTCTGAAATGTTTCCTTTTTACTACCCGGGTACCCAGATGAAAAAAGGACCGGAGTAAAGATAGATGGAATTTTTGGACATGGCTCACATACCCCTCCCTTTATCGTGGCTGATGGAGTTCCCTTAAGCCAGCCAACACTGCATGAGCTCGCCATATGCCTGGCACCAGATGGCAGAGAGATCCCAAGACATGCTCCCTGCCCTCAGGGAGCTTGTAACTAACAGGGAGATAACACACACACACACACACACACACACACACACACACACACACACACCAGGAAAAGAAGACAGAATGCAACAGAACAAGGCTAAAAGCCAAGAGAACAGATGCTTCTGGGCATGGAGGCGGTGTTCCCTTCCAAGTATGTCTTTTCTTGGGAGGTTTCCTCTTCAGTTGCGGGTAGTAAGCTAGCCCTACCATCAAAGGACATGAACATGGCAAAAATGCCCTTTGAGGGGAACAGTTTGTCTTCTGGATATCTGAAAGAACCAGGTTCCAGGCTGAACGCATGCCTTCCGGGTTGGATACGCCCCGATGCCAGACTTTGAGTCCCCGCTGAGTCAGATTCCACCACCACTCAGTTTACAGAGAACACAGAGGAAAATCCATTCTGGGGGTTGTTTCTGCATGATGTGTAATAATGGGGGAAGGCATCCATGATATGCTTAAAAGAAAGAATGGAAGGAGAAAGGGAAGGGATGGTGGGAGAAAAGTGGATTCGATTTCTACGGCTACATAAAATATCACCACAAATGCAGCAACTTTAACACAATTGATCATCTTGCAGTTTCTGTGGGTCAGGCGTCTGGGCGTGGGTCAGCCAAAGGTCTGCCAAGGCGGAAATCAAGGTGCTGGCCAGGGCTGTGGTCTCACCTGGAGCTCTTCCAAGTTCGTTCAAGTTGTTGGCAGAATTAAGTTCCTCGTGTCCTTGATTCTCTGTTGGCTGTTGATCGGGGGCCCGGCACACGAAACTGGCTGCGTGGACATGGCTGATGAAGGGGCGTAGAAACTGGCGTTGCAGGGAACACCCACTGTAGCATCAAGCTGGACTTTGTTTAGTCGAATTTTCTCGGTTAGGTGAACTTGAATTTGGTCAACAAGGTCAAGGGGAGTCCATCTTCGGAGGCTGATTTTCTGGTTCACTGACCAGAAAATCCGGTCAGTTACCTGAAACTCTCTCATTTAAGCAAACAACCTCTTCTTTTCTTTCCTTTTCCAAGAATTAAAAGTGACAACTTGAATTGTTTTTCTCTTCCTTCCACAGCAATACATATTCATTGTAGAAAGAGGAGAAAAACCACAAATTAACGAAAAGACAAAATATACCCATTCAGAATCCCTCCCTAGAGGCCACTTTTAAGACTTTGTGTCTATTTTTGTCCAAAATGAGAGGATATTATACATATTGTTTTATAACCCTTTTTTTCACTGTCTATATTGAGAGGATCACAGTGTATGACTATCTTCCTGTTACTGCACAATACTCCTTTATACAGATATATCATGATTTATTTAACCAACCCCCTATTATAAACTATGCTGTAATGAACATCTAATAACTAAATCTGAATCATTTCCTTAAAATAAGTGCCCAGAAGTAGGATTAGTGGACAGATTACTTTCTGGGTCTCAGTTTCCTCATCTCTGAAATGGGGAGAAGAGTAGTGCCCACACCCTAGGATTGATTGTGGGGCAGTTGAATGGATAAACAAGATCCAGCACATAGTAAGTGTTCAATGCAAGCTGCTATTAAGCAGCACTTTTTTGGAAACATGCTTTTTAATGGAAATGTTTCTAACATATAATAGACACATACACCTGTCTATCCAATGGCAGAACCTGAGTCTCCACCAGCCCATGGCGGTAGGGAATCCAGTGTCCCTGTGGTAGCCTCCAAAGATGACCACCATCGATGTTTTCTCCCTGCACGCATTTGCTGCTGCTCACGTCTCCATCCCCTCTGGATGAATCAGGTATGGCCGTGCCACTTGCTTTGGCCAGTAGCAGACAAGAGGAAGTGATCCTGTGTGTCACTTCCAGGACCAGCCTTTCAGAGGGTTGGCAGTTTCCTTGCCCTTGGAATGTAATTCTACTTTGAGATGGCCTTGCTGTGAGGAAGCCCAAGCTGGCCACGTGGAGAAAGAGGCCCAGCCAGCCCCCGGTGGTGCCAGCCACCCAGCTGAGGCACAAGACTTGGGACCGTCGTGCCATCGTGGACCTTCCAGCCCCAGCAGACAGCACGCAGAGCAGAAGACCCACCAGCTGAGCCACGTTAATAAACTGCCATCCAGACCACTGAGTTTGGTGGTTTGTTATTAAGCAATAGAGAACTGAACACCCTCACCCCAGGAGCCTCTTCCCCGATACGTCCAGGAATATTCAGGGGAGATCATTCATGTACTCAAAACTGGACCAGACTTTTGGGGCCAGAGGCCTCCACATCCCGCCCTGCATGCAGTCACTCTGGTCAATGGTTCATCACAGAAGCAACACCCACCCTCCAAGGGGGCATTTTGGACTTCTGTCCAGTGGGGTTGGTTGTTATAATAGTTGAGGAGGGGGCATGGCTGGCATTTCTTGGGTGGACAGTGCCCCTGCCAAAGCACAGGGAAGTCCCACACAGCAAAGGATTTCCTAACCAGACATTCCTGCAAATAAATAAAAGCAAAAGTCTTTGTGCAATTACCTGAGCCCAGAGTTGTGGTTCTTAACCAAGGGTGATTTTGCCTATTAGGGGACATTGGACAAGTCGGGAGACATTTTTGGTTGTCACACTGGGCATGGGGTTGAGCCTGACATTTAAAGGGTAGAGGTCAGAGGTGCTGCTGAACACCCTACAGTGCACAGGAAAGCCCCCAAACAGAGAGCGGTTGTGCCCCCAGGTGTCAATAGTGCTGAGAAATCCTGATCCAGAGCCTTACTCCGTGTGATGTATAAACTCAGTCTATTCTGCAAGGTTGTAATATGCACTGAATTCTTCTGCACTGAAACTATCATATAAATCAATGGAACTTGATTAAGAATCATCCTCCATTCAGAAAATCCCCTCCCTGGACGCAAGATTTTTGCTCTGTGAGCTGCCAGCCCAATGCCATGTGTCCATGTGTCCATCCTCTGGGGGCAGCTCTCCCATCAATGGTGATGCATCCGATAGACACTGGTGCCCCCTGCTTCATCCCAGGAGTCCAGCCCACACATTTACCTACTGAAATGCACACGCTTTTTATTATACATCACTTTCTTTTTATCTAACATCTAGGGCATTATATTAATTTGTAAAATTATGTGTGTAGTTACATGATAGGGGCTCGGAATCTGTATTTCAGGATCATAAAGGGGAGGTTAAGCTAAGTGTTGGAAGGGAACTTGAGTCAGATGAGTCGAGAACTGTTCGTCCAGAACACGCTATGGAGCTGTGCCAGAACCCAGAGTCTGACACACCACTGGACAAATGTGCCGGCACCCTGGCAGAGCAAAGAGACTGGTGCAGACTGAGTGATCCCAGAGGTGTCATCACTAACGGGGGACCCAGACTACGGAGGGCTCCTTGAGACTCCAGAGAGGACTCAACATCCCTCGTGTTCTGCCCAGCCACACGGGCTCCACACCACTGAAGGGCCAGGGACTCAGCTTCACTCACGCGGCTGCTTCCCCAGAACCTGGCCTGCCATCAGGACCACGGAGATGGGACCAGCCCTGGGGTCAGCATCCTTGCGGGCCAGAACCAGCATGCCCCTTCCACCTGTAACCCTGGAAAGGAGTCCCAACTGGCCCCATCTCTTCCCGCCCCCTCCCCTGAGCTCACTCCTCTGGCCTTGGTCCCAGCCACCCTGTCCCTCTGCCTACAGAGCCCCAGCTCAGACACCAGGTCCAGTGACCCCCACTTCCCTAAGTCTTCTATTCTCCATCAAAAATAACAATACGCCTGTCATCAGCAGTCCAGGTATAGCACACTTTTATTTACTTGGTTCAATTTGCTATTTTTAACAGCAAAATTAGCACCTGTCAATCACCACTTACAATACAGCTAAGGCCTTAACAATAATTGCCATTTGTTATGGTCCTTCCCACAATAGCATCCTCAAGCTTGTGCTCAACATTACCTTGCTTTCCATGTTGATAGTTTTTGTTTTGTGTTTATAGAAAGGAACTCTGCAGAGCTGCAGAAAAGGAAAGGTTTTTATTTTTTAAGCCACGCTGCATGGCATGCGAGATCTTAGTTCCCTGACCAGTGATCGAACCCGTGCCCCTTGCAGTGGAAGCACAGAGTCTTAACCACTGGACCGCCAGGGAAGTCCCCATGTTGTACAGTTTTATTGTATCTATTCAAATTCTCATATCTTTATTTTATTTGCATTTAACTGTATTCAAAGGATATCATACTGTATGCAGTCTTTGGGGACTTATTTTTTCACTTAATATTATTTCTGGTACCTTTTTAAACTCCGTATTCTACTGTGAAGACCCATCCATATTTTGCATTTGCTCATTCTCTTGGTTGCATCATTGCATTCCATGGTGAGCACACTCTACAGTTTTTTCAGCCGGGGTCCCGTGCTTGGCATTGTGTTGCTGTTAGGGGTTTGCTCTGGTGAATGGCACTGGCTTTTCAGTCCACTCGGGCTGCTATCACAGAATACTGCAGGCTGGCTGGCTTAGAGAAATGTATTCCTAACAGTTCTGGAAGCTGGAAGTCCAAGAAGAGTAGGACTTAAGAACACAAGGCACTAGCAGATTTGGTGTCTGGGGAGAGCCTGCTTCCTGGTTCATAGACAGCTGTCTTCTTGCTGTGCCCTTACATGGCATGAGGTGAGAGAGCTCTCTGGGGTCCCTTTTATAAGGGCACTAATCCCATTCATGAGAGCTCTACCCTCATAACCTAATCACCCCCCAGAGGCCTCACCTCCTAACACCATCAGATGGGGGGTTAGGTTTCAACATGTGGACTTTAGGGAGACAAAGGTATTCAGTCTGTAGCAGTGCTGCTTTGAACCATCGCTGCTCTGAGCATGGCTCCTGCTACCCAGGGGCAAGGACATGTCTTACGCACATTTCTGGAAGAGGAACAGCTCTTCCCTGCCCCTTCACACAGAGAACACTAAACAGATCAAGCTCATCATTCTCCAGGTGTTGTGAGGTTGACATGATGTTGGAAAGGGCAAGGGTTCTGCAGCCGGAAGAACTGACGCTGCCCCCGACCCACCACTCGCCGGCTGTGACTCAAGTGATTTATTATCACTTCAGAGCTTCCATCCCCTCACCTCTACGTAGGTACAAGGACACATTCCTCTCCAGGATGAGAATTAAGCTTACTTCCAGCTCCTCAAAGTGAGGTACAGTCCCTGGGGACAGGTGTGATGTGCCATGGGAGGAACAGAGCACAGCTTCCTGCAACATCTGCTTTCCTCAACTAGCAGGCCAGGGGTATGATATTTTTGTGTTAAGTCAAACGCAGTCATGTTGGGTAGTAAAACAAAACACACATACATCTTGGGCGAAATCAACTGTAGACATAAGAGAGGCAGCTTGTGGGCCATTGGCTTCCCAGGGACTCTAATGTTTCCCATCTCCAATTCTCAGCTCCGGACACACAGCACACATCCACCTGCCCTTTCGGCATCTCCGTTCTGATGGACCATGTCAGTTATCTCAAACCGCCGCATGCGAAACAGAGCCCAGCCCGCCCCACCCCCAAACTCACATCTCTTCCAACATCCCCACTCGTAACCCCGAGATCCAGGCGGTTCTCATATGTGTCTGTTCCATTTCATCCTGACTTCCCCTGCTCAAAAAGATGATAAAAATAATAATAAACACATACACAGAATGCTTGGTACGATCCTAAGCATTTGGTATATAGCAGCTCATTTAATCTTGATGACTCTATGAAGTGGATGTTAGTATCACCATTTCACAGATGAGGGAATAAAACTCAGAGAGATTAAACCAACTTTCTCAGGGTCCACAGTATGCAGAGGCAGAGCTGGGATTTGAAGCCAGGCAGGCTGCCTCCAGTGCCCACGGGTGTGACTGCTTCCTGTGAGCAACCTGCCCAGAAACCGGGATGGGGCCCCCGCAGAGCACACAGCCAGCAGGAGGGCCTCAGGAGGCTGAGGCCCCCCACCATTCTTCCTGAGGTCCAGGCTGACTCAGTGCCAGGCTCGGGTGGGGCACACAGATTTTGTCCATTAGGGAGTTGCCAAGTACACACAGCGGCCACTACAGAAGATTTAGCCAGCTACGCATCGCCCCAAATTAAATGCAGCCTGACATAGACTCACAATTGGCTGCCCACAAAGTAATCTTTGTCCCGCCCCCGGCCCCCCACACCTAATATCATGATCTTATCAACAGAGAAGCTTTATTCGAAAGGCTTAGAGAGGAGCTCAGAGATGCTGGCGAGGATGGAGAGGTCACCCCAAGCTGCCCCAGCAGTTACAGTGAGGGGTCAAATGCTGAGCTGGATGCTCTACTCATGTGATTGCTCCAGAGTCAGACCCCATGTCTCCCAATACCCCGCTAATCTGAAGACCCTCCCCTGAACCCCCAGGCTGGTTTTCACACTTCCCTGCCTTTGCTTCTGCTGTTCCCTCTGCCACGCATGCCTTTGCCTTTTGAGCAGCTCCAGCCAAGAAGGGACAGAAGGGGATTTTTTTGTTTTAAGCAAAAGTTTATTATGTTTATTGGCGTAAACTTTTAAAATTATATTTGCCTAGGATCCTTACTCTCTTTTGGTCATTTTATTTATTTATTTTTTAACATCTTTATTGGAGTATAATTGCTTTACAATGGTGTGTTAGTTTCTGCTGTGTAACAAAGTGAATCAGCTACACATACACATGTATCCTCATATCCCCTCCCTCTTGCGTCTCCCTCCCTCCCACCCTCCCTATCCCACCCCTCTAGGTGGTCACAAAGCACCGAGCTGATCTCCCTGTGCTATGCGGCTGCTTCCCACTAGCTATTTTACATTTGGTAGTGTATATAAGTTCATGCCACTGACAGGAGGGGATTTTAAGTCAACCTCTCCCTGCCAATGGGCTCCCTCCTAGGCTACTAAAGGCAAACACCAGTCAGATCATGCACCCAGCTCATAAGCTAAAGCACTGGTGTCCTGATAAGAGAGAAGCAGAGACATAGAGGCAGAGGCACACATAGAGAAAAAAGCCACATGATGACGGAGGCAGAGATTGGAGGGATGCAGCCACAAGCCAGGAACACTGAGGACTGCTGGCAACCACTAGAAGCTGAAAGAGGCAAGGAAGGATTCTCTCCTAGAGCTTTCAGAGGGAGCATGGCCCTGCGGACACCTGATGTCAGCCTTCTAACTTCCAGCGCCATGAGATAATAAGTTTGTGTTGTTCAAGTCACCTAGACCGTGGTACATTGTCATAGCAGTCCTAGGAAACCAATACACTGTCTAATAAAAAGGCATCCATGCAGCAACTTTTAGAGTGGATGAGCAGAGTGGCAGCTGTGAAGAGACATCCAAGTCCAACTCTCTTGTTCACTAGTTTTGTGTGTTGAGCAAGTTACCTACATCTCTGAGCCTCAGTTTCCCCATTTATAAAATGGGTACATTACCCCTGCCCTGTCTTCCTCTTAGATGAGTGCGAGGCTCAGAGTGGTTGATGGCTGCAGAGCACTCCCCTGACTTTACGGTGCTATAAAAAAGTTGAGTTTTAGCACCAAATGAAGAATTTGCTCAGTAAACATTATTGCACTCCTACTGTGTAGGCTTTGTACAGGCTGGAGGTAAAAAGACTGACTCAGGATCAAATTTATTCTTTAGGGATCTTGGATAAGAGGTACCAGAGGAGTAGAAAGTAGGTTTCCACCAAATCCCAGAAGAACTTTGTGAAATGGGTGCGTTACAATGCCTACCTTAGTGGAGACGGTCGAGTGGTTAAGAAGAGCCAGGCCACCGGCTCTCGAGTTCCGTTCCCGCTATTAACAAGCTGTATGACTTCAGTAAACCTTCAAAACCTCTCTGTGCCTCGGTGTCCTTGCCTGCAAAGGAGATAACTAGTGCAGTCTGGCAGGGGTGTCCAGCACACGATGGCCCACACTAAGTGGGGAGCCTTCTGCTCCTGGAAGCGTGTGGACGGAGGGAGGACAGACACGTGCCTGGGTGTGTGGACAAAGTCCACACCCCAAGCAGGGGAATCCGGAGGCTCCCGAGCTCCTGAGAGCGTACAAATGCATGGCCTTGCCCTACAGGATGTCAAGGCTACGGCATCTTGACGAGTAACTCTAACCCAGGTGAGAAGTGATTGATGCCGGGAGAGCCGCGCATCAGAGGTGATGTCACCGAGGGGTCAAGGATGGCTTTGAGCAAGGGGCCATTTGAGAGGGCCTTGCAGGATGATTTGGATTTGGACCTTCAGGGATTCAGAGGAAGGACCCTCGTTGGAGATGGATAAGTCTAGTTTATGAACGTGGACAGGTGAGAACAGCTCCATTTGATGGGCCTGCAGGATAGAATGTCGGGGGAGGGGAAGCTCAAAGGGCCTGAATGCCAGGCAAAGGGGCCTGGACATTGGCTGGGTGCTGGGAAGTTCCAGAAGCACCAGGCTGGTCTAACCTTAATTGCTTTAGGCAGAACCAAGCACCCGGTTGTTAAAACCTGCCTGCAAACCTTTGACCCGTCCTCTACCTTAGAGCTGAATAGGATTGTCTCCAGTCCCCTGTGCATACAGAACGATGTCACCATGCTGGAGTTCTATGCTCAGATCTTAACTAGCTTATTCCTTCTCTGTTTCCAGGTTTCTTTGAGGTTTGAGGGTCACTCACAGGCTGGTATCTGGGGTTGGCAAGAGGGATGCCAGCCAAGGGGAGAGAGGGATGATGCCAGCAAGAGTGGGCTCCTCCACCTTGGCAACGGGGCTCTGTTCTTGATGACGGTGCAGGAAAGGGCTGCTAGGATGCCAGAACCAAGACTGCTTGAGTGACAGCTCCAAGAAGGATCTAAACAACATCATCAGCCTATAGGCGGGACTATGCAGGGCATGGCTCCTGATAAGGTGCCATTTGCTGAGACAGGATCAAATCCTACTGCTTCTTTGCCCCAGTCCCTCCAGGAGACCCTAAGGAGTAAGACAAGAGGCCAACCCCTACCTTCCAACCTCCCTATTCACCTGCCTCTTTGCTCTTGGATGCCCATTTTGGCTGACCACCCTACGTCATCCCGGGCACATCTCCAGCTTTGGAAATGCTGGCAGTGCTTTGCTTTTATTTTCATTCAACTCAAGAGTCTGTTTCCAAGGATCTTCCCTGTGCCAGGTACCAGGCTAGGGGCTTTCACTGCTTCATTTGATTTGGTCCTTCCAACAGACCTGAGGGGTAGAAATGATGACACCCTTTTTCGGGATGAGGAAACTGAGGCTCAGAGATGGGAAGAGATGTCCCAGAGTAAATAGCAGAACCAGATTTGGAATCTCCAGAGCAACACACACGCTCTGCCTGGTGATCAGCTCCGGCTCCCTCACTTGGGTGCTCACGATGGGGTTGAAAGCACAGTGTCTGCCGCTCAGCTGCCTGGCTGAGAATCCCAGTTCCGTATCTTATTAGCTATGACTTTGGACAAGTTATTAGTTCCTCTGTGCCTCAGTTTTCTCATCTATAATATGGGGATAATAATACTGAACTACTAGAATTAAAGAATGAGGGGCTTCCCTGGTGGCGCAGTGGTTGAGAGTCCCCCTGCCGATGTAGGGGACACGGGTTCGTGCCCCGGTCCGGGAGGATCCCACATGCCGCGGAGCGGCTGGGCCCGTGAGCCATGGCCGCTTAGCCTGCGCGTCCGGAGCCTGTGCTCCGCAACGGGAGAGGCCACAACAGTGAGAGGCCCACGTACTGCAGAAAACAAACAAACAAACAAGCATGATTATGTGTAAAATATTTTTAGCAGTGCCCGATGCATGGCAGATGCTCTTATTTTTATTATGATTAAGGAGGGCGTGGCCTCCAGTTTGGTGCCAACCACCAGCGATGTCCTAACCTGACTTCAGGTTGTATGGTCTGTCACTTACCTATTTAATGACTTTGGGGACAGTCACCCCCCTCTGCCTCAGTTTCCCATAATATAAGATGGGATTTACCTAGGTCAGTGATTCTAACCCTAATGGAGTCGTGAGCCCTTGAGGATCTGAGGGAAGCCGTGAACACCGTCCAGAAAGAATCTTCGCTCGGTCCAAGCATTTCTGAGCCCCCAGCGTCCGCCCATGAGCCTCGGTTTGAGGACTCCAGGATCGGTAGGCTCCCCAAGCTTCCAAGCAGCTCTGGCAAGAAGAGGAGGTGGGTGTAGGACGGGAGGCAGGCTCCAAGAGTCTCCTGCCGGCTTTCTTGTCTTTTCTCCTTCCTCTCTTTCTGTATTTTCTGCTTCTTGAAACCCTGATGCAACTGTGAGGTTAGAAAAAGTCCACGGCAGAGGGTGACTTAGGCTGGACTTGCCCATCACGCCCCCCTCCACCCTCTGCCATTTCTGTCTGAGGTTTTCTCTGTCTCTTCCACTGCTCAGAAAAAGCCTTCCTTCGTGGGGGTGTGTGGGTGGAGAGAGCATGTTTATGAGAAAACAGCGTAATCCATACCAAGGGAAGAGGCAGCAGGAGAAACCCAAGATGCTGGGGAAGGCATCCCTCTTTATCGGCTGGATCGGGGGCCAGCTGCCTGTGCAGCAGACCATCTCATGCATCACTCGGTGGCAATCAGGGGGGATTTACTGAGGCTATCCCGGCAGGAAGGCAAAAACCAGCCCCGCCAAAAGAAAAAAAGCCTCCCAGAGTCGGGCCTACGTCGTGGAATTTTGTCATCCCCTCCGCACCCCTGTAAAGGAGACCAGCGAGGCACCTGGGAGCAGTGACCCCCGCTGTTGGGGAGCGAGGTGGAGCCATCAAGCCCTCTGGGTGGGTTCCCTGTCCTCGCACGTCTCCCCCCATAAATGGTCCAGGTGCTTGGCGGGATGCTTTGGCCATTTTTATTTGGGATCGTTCCCCAAGGCCACGTGGCAAGAAAACAGGGCCGGGGACACAATGGTGGCACAGTGACCGGCAGCCTGGCCCCCGGCTAATCACTCAAAACACCTGGAGGAGCTCGTCCAAGGAAACAAGAAACAAAATCCCTGCGATTAGGGTTGCAGGCTTCTGGTGGTCCCAGCTAATCTCTTTCAGGTGGAGGGCCTGGTGGGGAGGCCGGGCTGCCTCCCCAGCAGAGCCGTCCGGAGCTGGGGGCCTGGGGACCAGTGGCTGGAGCACGTCCAGCCATGAGGTACACAGGCTGGCCGAGGGGTGTGTGGGAACCCCATAAAAGAGATGAAGCTACTAAACAGACCACCCCCTCTCCATGGAGAGCCCCGCACCCCTCAGTCTACTCCTAAAGCAGGTCATGAGACAGACCAGCCAAATGTCAGAGCTAAGATGAGCAACCTCTCAAGTAAAGTCAGCAAACACAGATCAGTTTTGCTCATTACAAAAGTAATACATGTTTACTTTAAACATGTATCATTAAATTAAGAGCACAAAGCCCCACCACCTAGAAATAATCATATTTCATATAGCGGGCTTAATCCTTTATGGCTATATGTAGTGGAAATATATAAATGTTAAATGAATATTTTCTTCCCTCAACCAAATAATGTCATACATACCATTTGAAGCCTATTTTATGCCCTCATCCTCCATACATCCTCAGCATCTTTCTATACCATTCATTGTTCTCCTACCTCATTTATGGCAGCTCCATAGTCCTGCCTTGTGTGGAAGCTTGAATTCATTTAGCTAATCCCAGACTGATGGCTTCTCCAGACTTTCCACGCTCACATTCAGGACTTCTTTGATGCATTTTTAATCTTGAAATGTCGTGAACTCCCACCTGGGGCACTGGTTGGAAAAAAAAAATACAATGAAAAGCTTTAATGAATTGAACGAGAATTTTAGATGAATTGGTGTATGGATAAGGACATCAGTCTAAGACAGACTGAGGGGCAGGGCTACTTTGGGGCGAGAAGTCAGGATCTGGCCCACCCCCAGCTCCCTCCACCCCCAGTTTTGCACATAAGGACACCGAGCCTTGAGGAGGCTGCCTCTGGAGGCTGCATCTTTACATTATTTTTTCTTTAATCAGTAAAGAGTTGTGTTCTCTGAACAACCGTGGGCCAAAACCACCTCTTGTCTTTTGAATGTTGGTTTTCGGAATGACTCAGCCTCCCCAGAAGAGAGAAGAGGCAAAAAAGAATGCTGCCCCACTGGAAATCCAGTCACTGCCCACCCCTGAGAGGGGCGTCCGGGGCCTGTCTGAGGACAGGCTCCTCGGCCAGGGCCGGATTCACGGCCGGACACAGAGCCCCACTCGGAAGACCCCACTCAGTGCTCTGCTGCTGCCATCTTGAAATCCTTAATAATTTTCGAACCAGGGACCCTGCGTTGCCTTCTCCCCAGGCCCTGCAAATTCTGCAACTGGTCTTGTCCTCAGGTGGACCCTGCCACTTCCCTGTTGGTGTCATCTCAAGTGTCACTTGGAGAGGTCTATACACAAAGGCCTCTATGGGACAAGGAAGTTGGTTCAGGCCCTCGATGGGAAAAATGACTCAACCAGTGTCATGTGACCACTTGTGCTAGAGCCGGGACCCAAGCCTCGATTCCCAGGTCTGGTGCAGCAAAGCAAACTGACCACAGACCTCGTCTGGACACAACCATTTCATAAATAGGGTGGTCACCTTTTTATAAACGGAGGGAAGGCCACACAAGGGAGGTATTTGGAAGGTTCTGGCAAGGATTTCGGCCTGCACACATGGCTCCCCTGGGCCTGCCTGAAGTTTACCATTAGAGAGAATTTGGGCTCTAGGCACTACGTCCCCAACCCGCATCTTTGGAAGCTTGCATGGATTTATAAGCCCCCAAGTACTGGCTCTCCATCAGCTTAGGGTGAGCTACAGCCATAATAATCAGAGCTGCCATCAGTTCAGGCCTGGGGGGATGGTGGAGAAAAATCAGACCCAGCCCACGGTCTCATGGGCAGGCCACTCCTTAGAAGTCCCCAGGCTTCCCTGGCTGAGGCTTTGCAGTCCTGGGTGAACTTGGGTACATCACTGTACCACTCTGAGCCTCAGTGACTTCTTCAGTGCAGTGGGGATAACACCCACCTTGCAGGGTCCTTATGAAGGTGAGTGGCTAGTACGGTACCTGACAGAATAATGAAAGGGTGTGTTATTATTATACATAGTATTATGCAAAGGTAAACATTATCTTGTGTTAGGGCACTCTTTCACCTCGGAGAGGACTCCCATGACTGCTCATCTAGATTTCACCCTCTGTGAGGATGACAGCTCTGCCTGCCTCACTCACTGCTCTACTCCCAGAACTGGCACTGTGCCTGGCACATGGCAGGTGCTCAATTAACCTCCGATGGATTGAGTTGCAAGTGAAATGGATATAAAATTCACCTCTTCCAGACTCACTGGGTCTTGAGCAGACCCCTAGAGAGAAGCCCAAGCCCCCCAACCCAGCATTCGGGCAGTCGACAATGGCCTCAGCTGGTCCTTCCAGCCTCACTCCTGCGATGTGCCACATGCTCCTCCTACAGGGGCATCCTGACGTGAGCCCGGACTTTCCCCAGGGTCCCTTCCCTTCCAGGGCTCCCGCCCCCTGAACAGCCCGGCTCCCTGGTTTCTGCTGGCCAAGTCCCATCAGGCGTCTGTCGCAGGAGTTCAGCTGAGCTGGAAGAGGGCAAGTTCCTGGGGGTGGGGAAGTGTTGGGGATGGACACGGGGACAAAGGTCATGGGTGGACAGAACTGAGGCTGTGGGAGGTGAGACAGGGAGGGGCGCAGGCAGCTTGCTAGTCTGGCCTGGGTGGCCGATGATGGTGATACCCTCACTGGAGAAGGGCCACGTGTTGGGCCATCAAGCGTGGTTACCCCAAACCCCGGGGAAGGCCCTGGTGCCCCCTCCAGCCTTGCTCTGTGAGCTCGGGTGCATTTATTCAATTCACTAGTCGTCTTCTTGGAATAAATCCAGAGGAACTAAAACACAGACCATGGAGTATTCCTGC
>NW_006772141.1:1403771-1439816 GCF_000442215.2 Lipotes vexillifer
GGGGAGGAAACACGGAAGGGAGGGGGCCTGGCAGAGTAGCATTCTGTTGTAGAATACAAACGCAAAAAAAAAAAAAAAAAAAAAAAAAAAAAGACGCAGGCACTGCATACACCGCATTTCCTTATGAGAGTTGAAATGTCATGGTCAGATGCACAGGCTCAGGGATGGAGTTCTGGTTCCGTCACTTACTAGCTTGGGCAAATCATTTCCACTCCATCTCTGCTTCCTCATCTGGGAAATGGACCTATTAGTTGCACCTCTCAAAGGTTGTTGTGAGGATTACTTGGCACCCTGCCTGGCACAGAGTTAAGTGCTCAGTCAGCATCAGCTCTGAGTGATGCAGCTCCCCAGCTAAACCTTAGCCCCTGGACCTGCAGGCCTCTTTTCAAATTTGCGATTGACATATTTCCTCAAAAATCTGTGCAGTGTGTTTTTCATGTGTGTGGGGACAAAATGATGGCGTTTGCACTGAGCCTTGTACCTTCCTCAGACTCAGGTGGCCGCGTGGGCCGAGCTCATCCGACTTCCCAGCGGTGGGGCCGGTGGGGATGCGTGCTTCTCCTATCGCCTCCACATCACCTCGCACCCCTTTCTACTCAGCGTGCTCGCTTGGTGATTTCACCATTTGCCGACCCAAGAACAGTCATTGTATTGTTTCATCCTCAGCCCAATTCTACTCCCTTTACATTTTTACCGCTAAATTGAATCTACTGCCAGTAATCTAATTTACATTCGAAGGCACACACAATGCCAACACTACCAAACGCCAATAAAATTTCTAGTAAAACCCATAAATGGCTCGGTGCTCGTGTTTATGGAAATCTTAGCCTGCTCCTGCCCCAAGATCCCTGCAACCCAGAGCCCTAAATCATTCCCATATGACAGTGAGACACTCCGGATGCCCCCGGCAATGGGGGACGAGGCCCTTCTCCAGGGCCTGCGGTGGAGACCCCAGAGATTCTGCCCCATTCCCTGGAAGAAGATGGGGTGGGCTGGCCCGGTGTCAGGTGCGCACACCTGGTGAATCAGAGCCGCACCTCCTGCCCCACCCCGTTCCTCCCCATCTCCCTGCGTCCGGCCACACAGCTGGGGCCTCTTTCAGAAAGCACTGACCATGCCACTCGGGTTTCTGGACCGACAGATGAGAGAAAATTCACTGGACTTGGTAATTCACTCTCTCTTGCTGTGTCACACTGTCCCATCTGTAGACCATATGACAAGCGTTTCACAGACTCATGGAAGCATTGACTCTCAGTTTTGGAAGCAACTCGAGGAAGACACGGTCCTTCTTTTAATAATAGTTTGAATGATAATAAAAATAAAAGCAAACACTCATTGGAGATTTAGTATGTGGCAGACACTCTTTTTAGTTCTTTGTGGCTATCAACTCAGTTAGTTTTGACCACAACCCTGAGAGGTGGGACTTTTGTTATTCCCAGGTGACTGGATAGGACACTGAGGCACAGAAGGGTTAAGAAACCTGCAAGGTTACACAGTAACTGAGGCACAGAGCCAGCTGTTCAGGTCTGGAATCCACAGGCTCGGCTTCCCCCTGCATGATACAGCCTCTTATCCCCATTGAAGAAGCACCTACTATGTGCCAGTCTCTGGACTGAGTCCTTTACATATATTATCTTTGAGCCTTGCAACAGCTCTGCTGTGCAGTACTGGTGATCCCGGAGAGGGTGATAATCTTGCATTTGTTTGTGATCGTGTGTGTGTGTGTGTGTGTGTGTGTGTGCGCGCGCGCACATGTGCTTGAGATTTGCAAGCCCACCTCTTGATTATTGGGGGACCTTGGGTACAGAGGACTGAGTTAATCACACTCCTCGATTCATGGCTAAAGTCACTGCTGGCCCATGCTGGTGTCCCATCTTGACTGACTGATGATTCATAGACCAGTGTAATCCCTTTTTGCCCATTCCTACACCCAACATTGCCATTATTGTAAAACATGTTCTATTCAATTCTATGTATTTATGCTTTGTCCATGTTGCTATGTGTCTACCTCTAACTGCTCATGGTGTTCTGAAGTGTATACATTGAGCATGTTTTAATTATCCATTCACCCAGTGATGGGCATATCAGTTGCTTCTAATGCCTCTAGACCTAATCAATGATGTGATGAACATCTTCGTAAATATTTCCGTCTGGACTTGTGTGGGAACCTCTCTGGACCAAACACTCGGGAGTAGAATTGCTGGGTCAGAGGAGATACTTATAATTAATTTGACTGAGTTTCATCAGAGGACCCCCCCCAAGGATGACACTCCACCACGCCCTCCATTCTGCTTTCTAATTTGTGCTAATCTGATGGATATAAAGTGATATCACCTTGTTGGTTTAATTTGCAAGTCTCTGTGTTACTAATAAGAGAATTTCATCAGATGCTTGTTAGAATTGGGGGCTTCTTTGGTTGTGAATTACTTGTTCCTGTTCTTTGATCATATTTCTATTGGGATTCCTATTTTTTGTTTTGTTTTTTGTAGATTTACAGCAGTTTATATATATTCTAGGATATCAGTCTCTAATTAATTTTAGATATTGTACGTATTTTATTCCTCCCTGTCATTTATCTAGTAGCTTTTTCTAGGTTGTCCTTCATTGAATGGAAGTCCGTAATGTTGATGTACTCAAAGTCCATCAGTTCTTTTCTCATATTTCATCCAAACCACAGTTTGTACTCTAAGGTTATTGTATAGAAAGTCCTTTCTTGGTGCCAAGTCACAAAGATAATCTTCTGTAATCACCTTTATTATGTTTATGGTTTGCCTTTCACATTTAAGGCTTTAATCCATCTACACTTCAACTTTGCTTACACCACTGGTTAGGGATCTAATTTTATTTGTCTCTTGTACTGGACCAGTTTTCCCAACATCAAAACAACCTTTCCTTTCTGCTTTGAAATGTGGTGGCCTCTTTATCGTATAGTAAGTTCCCATATATGCATGCATCTCTCTCTGAGCTCCCTCTATGCTTCATTGGTGATTCAACTCAATTTTGTTTGTGGAAACGTAGCTTTGTAGTATGTTAATATCCGATGGACGGAGATACCCCTCTTGTCTCCTCCTTTTCTCAGTTGATTTTGCTATTCACAGACTTCTATTCTTCAAAATAAGTTCATGGAATCCCTCAACAAACCCAACTGAAATTTAGATTGAGATTGCTTAATTTGGAGAAATTTGACATCTTTTAAATATTAAGTGACCCCATCAAAAGCATGAAATAAGTATTTATTATGGGGGTCTTCTTTTAAGTCTTTTAATTCAGTAAAACCAAATTTTTTTTCATGCAGGTCATGTGCTTTTTTTTTTTTTTTTTTTTTTTTTTTTTTTTTTTTTTTTGTGAGGGCTTTCTCTAGTTGCGGCAAGCGGGGTCCACTCCTCATCGCGGTGCGCGGGCCTCTCACTATCGCGGCCTCTCTTGTTGCGGAGCACAGGCTCCAGACGCGCAGGCTCAGTAGTTGTGGCTCACGGGCCCAGTTGCTCCGCGGCATGTGGGATCTTCCCAGACCAGGGCCCGAACCCGTGTCCCCCGCATCGGCAGGCGGACTCTCAACCACTGCGCCACCAGGGAAGCCCCCATGTGCTTTTTTTTAAAAATAATTTTTGAATTTTATTTAATTTATTTTTTTATACAGGAGGTTCTTATTAGTTATCCATTTTATACATATTAGTGTATATATGTCAATCCCAATCTCCCAATTCATCACACCACCACCACCTCTCACCACTTTCCCCCACTTGGTGTCCATACATTTGTTCTCTACATCTGTGTCTCAATTTCTGTCCTGCAAACCTGTTCATCTGTACCATTTTTCTAGGTTCCACATATATGCGTTAATATACTATATTTGTTTTTCTCTTCTGACTTACTTCACTCTGTGTGACAGTCTCTAGATTCATCTACATCTCTACAAATGACCCAGTTTCATTCCTTTTTTATGGCTGAGTACTATTCCATTGTATATATGTACCACATCTTCTTTATCCATTTGTCTGTCAATGGGCATTTAGGTTGCTTCCATGACCTGGCTACTGTAAACAGTGCTGCAATGAACATTGGGGTGCATGTGTCTTTTTGAATTATGGTTTTCTTTGGGTATGTACCCAGTAGTGGGACTGCTGGGTCATAAGGTAATTCTATTTTTAGTTTTTGAAGGAACCTCCATACCGTTCTCCATGGTGGCTGTATCAATTTACATTCCCACCAACAGTGCAAGAGGGTTCCCTTTTCTTCACACTCTCTCCAGCATTTGTTGTTTGTAGATTTTCTGAAGATGCCCATTGTAACTGGTGTGAGGTGATACCTCACTCTAGTTTTGATTGCATGTCTCTAATAATTAGTGATGTTGAGCAGCTTTTCATGTGCTTCTTGGCCATCTGTATGTCTTCTTTGGAGAAATGTCTAGTTAGGTCTTCTGCCCATTTTTGGATTGAGTTGTTTGTTTTTTTAATATTGAGCTGCATGAGCTGTTTATATATTTTGGAGATTAGTCCTTTGTCCATTGATTCATTTCCAAATATTTTCTCCCATTCTGAGGGTTGTCTTTTCATCTTGTTTGTAGTTTCCTTTGCTTTGCAAAAGCTTTAGAGTTTCATTAGGGTCCCATTTGTTTATTTTTGTTTTTATTCCCATTACTCTAGGAGGTGGATCAAAAAAGATCTTGCTGTGATTTATGTCAAAGAGTGTTTTTCCTATGTTTTCCTCTAAGAGTTTTATAGTGTCTGGTCTTACATTTAGGTCTCTAATCCATTTAGAGTTTATTTTTGTGTATGGTGTTAGGGAGTGTTCTAATTTCATTCTTTTACATGTAGCTGTCCAGTTTTCCCAGCACCACTTATTGAAGAGACTGTCTTTTCTCCATTGTATATCTTTGCCTCCTTTGTCGTAGATTAGTTGACCATAGTTGTGTGGGTTTGCCTCTGGGCTTTCTATCCTGATCCATTGATCTATATTTCTGTTTTTGTGCCAGTGCCATATTGTCTTGATTACTGTAGCTTTGTAGTATAGTCTGAAGTCAGGGAGTCTGATTCCTCCAGCTCTGTTTTTTTCCTTCAAGACTGCTTTGGCTATTTGGGGTCTTTTGTGTCTCCATACAAATTTTAAGATTTTTTGTTCTAGTTCTGTAAAAAATGCCATTGGTAATTTGATAGGGATTGCATTTTTATTTATTTATCTATTTGTTTATGGCTGTGTTGGGTCTTTGTTGCTGTGCGTGGGCTTTCTCTAGTTGCTGCAAGTGGGGGCTACTCTTCATTGCAGTGCATGGGCGTCTCATTACGGCGGCTTCTCTTGTTGCAGAGCAGGGGCTCTAGGCTGTGTGGGCTTCAGTAGTTGCAGCACACAGGTTCAGTAGTTGTGACACATGGGCTTAGTGGCTCCGCGGCCTGTGGGATCTTCCCGGACCAGGATTGAACCCATGTCCCCTCCATTGGCAAGCGGATTCTCAACCACTGCACCACCAGTGAAGTCCCTATGTGCTTTCTTTTTAGGTTACTTCCTACATACTTTATGGCTTTGTTGCTCTTGAGCGTGGTATATTTCTTTTTTTAATTATATTTTCTGTTTATTGTTCATGTAGAAAAATCTAATGATTTTTAAAATAAATTTATTTATATTTTACTTTTGGCTGTGCTGGGTCTTTTTTTCTGTGTGCAGGCTTCCTCTAGTTGTGGCGAGTGGGGGCTACTCTTCGTTGCAGTGCCCAGGTGTCTCATTAAGGTGGCTTCTCTTGTTGCGGAGCACGGGCTCTAGGCCACGTGGGCTTCAGTAGTTGCAGCACACAGGCTCTGTAGTTGTGGCTCATGGGCTCCAGAGCCCAGGCTCAGTAGTTGTGGTGCATGGGCTTAGTTGCTCTGCAGCATGTGGGATCTTCTTTTGTTCTTCATCTCCTTTTGAAATAACTTGTGTAAGATAAGAATTTTCTGTATGTGAAAGTTGGTAGCACTCACCTATAAAACCATCTGGGCCTGGGGCATTTTGTGATGAGGAGACCTAGACTACCATTCAATTTCTTTAAAATGTGTATTGGTATATTCAAGATCCGTTATTTGTTCTTGAATAAATTTTTGCTCTTTTTTATTCTTCCCATACTTTTCCATTTTTTCTCAAGTTTAAAATGTATTAGCTTTTAGTTTTTCCTAATATTTTTAAATTATGTTTTAATTTTCCTTATATCAATAGGTATTTTCCTCCATTTCAATTTGTATTTCATTGTTTGCATTTTCTTGTCTATCTTAATTGATCTTTTTGAAGAAACCACTTTTGGTTTTATTAATCTTTTCCTTCTGTTGCTATTGTTGTTTTCTCCATTTCACTGATTTTTTTCATTATCTTCATTATTGTCTAACCAGAGCCAGTTCTAATCCAGGTCTTCTGAGCCTTGAGATGTCCTTTTTGTTTTGCTGTGTTACCTCTGTAACACCTCCTTCAATGGACAGTTGACCTCTGTCTTGTGACTCTGAACTCACTGCCTTAAGATACAGCTTCTCCCACCTTTGGATAATTTTTGTGCAAGAAAATTCTTTCCCAGATTGACCCTAAAAATGACCCTGTAATATTTCTACTACATTTTGGCTACACAAAGAATGTTTAGTCAACCTTCCCAGAACTGCTTTTCAGCTATTTCAAGATATGTTTAGGTGCTCTGAGTTTTCTCTTTTCAAAATGAATCATCCCCAGAAATTCCTTCAACTACCCCTTCGTGGTTCTATCTGTCACCTCTGCTCCAGATTTTTTCAGTCAGCCAGCACTTCTGTTAAATAGCAGGGCTTGGAAATGCAGGACAATTTCTCCGAGCACGTAAAACAGAGTCAAGTGAAAGGTTAATAACCTCCTTCGTTTTAAACGTTACACATCTGTTAATGCAACTCAAGTGGGCATTAACTCCATTAGCAAATACCTCACAGTGGGACTCACGTTGAACTCAGTGCTGGCCAAAACTCTTTCTCTGTATACTAGTTACTGCTTAATTTTGACTCCCCTTCCTGTTCCTGAGTAGTTGAAATGACTGACTCCTTCATTTCAGCTGGGGGACATTCTTTCCTCACTACTGTTCAATCCTCTTCATTCATAAACTCAATGAATGTATATTAAGTAACTAATATGTACCAGACCTTGGAGATATAACAGAGGACACAGCCCATCACAGTCCATTTCCCAGGGCAGTCCTCCCAGCAAGGATTCATGAAGCTTGCTTCAAGAAAATTGAACGAACTTGAATTCATTCACTAATTCATCCATTTTACAAACATAATTTAACCTCTACTGTGTGCAGGATACTTCTTCCAATCTCCTTTTGCCTGCCCCACCTCTCTGGCACCCCCCAAACCTCCATGTGTGAGAAGTGATGTAGGAGAAGGAGGAGGGAGCCAGGCCTGGGCCCTTGGTGAAACCTTCATTCCCTGCCCAGAACCTAGAGCCACAGCCTAGCCCTACGCTCTCCCCAGCAAGACACCTCTTCCTCAGCGCCAAAGGTGTGACACCCAGGATCCATACTGGCCCTCCAGCCCCATCAAGGGCACTGCCGGACCCTGGGAAAGCAGGGAAAGTCTTGTCTGTGCTTGTTGGGAGATGGAGTGCCTGAAATCTGAGACTTCTCAGTGTGTCCACCAATCAGGCACTGGAGGTTAGAGCTGGAAGGGTCACCCTCCCATTTTACAGATGTGGAGACTGAAGTGTCTGTAGGCCACATAGTGAGGCTGGGGCAGGGGACTTAGCAGACTTTGTTCCACATCCCAAGTCCAGGACTCGGCGGGGCTGATGGGTCTCCTTCTTGGGCAGGGCATCCATCCAACAGCCCAGAGCAGTCCAGGAAAGGGGGCTCCTGCGGGGGTGGTAAGGATTGTCAGAGGCAGGAGGGGCCTGTAGCAGGAAGCTGCTGGGGCTGAGAGGGACTGGGAACTGAGCCTTCAGGCTCAGAGGCTTTGGGACAGCACAGGGGAGGTGTGAGGAGGTGGCAACCTAGGCCAGAGAGTAAGCTACACTCGGGTGGTCCATTAAGTACCAAAGTGTGATAATACAGCCAGTTGCTTCTTGTCCAGGAGAGGTTCTGCTTGAACCCAACTCCTTTCTGCTCCTTTCTGCTCTATGGCCCTTTTCTCACCCAGACCACCTGTGTCTGCCTCTCCAAGAAATCCTCATCTCCGTGTTACCTTGAGTAGTCCTGCCACTGAAGGCAACACAGGTGGCAGCTCTATCTGTCAGCTTGTGAGAAATGCAGACTCCCAGGCCTCCCCCTCTACAGACCTAGTGAATCACAGTGTGTATCTTTTTTTCCTTTTTTTTTAAACCATTTTTAAGAATTGAAGTACCATTCATTTACAATGTTGAGTTAGTTTCAGGTGTGCAGCAAAGTGATTCAGTTACACACACACACACACACACACACACACACACACACACACACATATATTCTTTTTCCAATTTCTTTTCCATTAAAGATTATTATAAGACACTGAATTTAGTTCCCTGTGCTATGCAGTAGGACCTTGTAGTTGACCTATTTTATATGTAGGAGTGTGTATCTGTTAACCCCAACCTCTTAATTTACCCCCATTTCCCCTTTGGTAACCATAAGTTTGTTTTGCAGGTCTGTGAATCTCTTTCTGCTTTGTAAATAACTTCATTTACATCATTTTTTTAGATTCCACATATAAGCAATATATGATATTTGTCTTTCTCTGTCTGACTTACTTTGTTTAGCTTGATAATCTCTAGGTCCATCCATGTTGCTGCAAATGGCATTATTTCATTCTTTTTTATGGCTGAGTAGTATTCCACTGTATATATGTACCATATCTTCTTCTTTTTTTTTTTTTTCTTTTTTGCGGTACGCGGGCCTCTCACTGTTGTGGCCTCTCCCGTTGTGGAGCACAGGCTCTGGACGCACAGGCTCAGCGGCCATGGCTCACGGGCCCAGCCGCTCCGCGGCACGTGGGATCCTCCCGGACCGGGGCACGAACCCACGTCCTCTGCATCGGCAGGCGGACTCTCAACCACTGCGCCACCAGGGAAGCCCCCTGTACCATATCTTCTTAATCCATTCATCTGTTGTAGGACATTTAGGTTTCTTCCATGTCTTGGCTATTGTAAATAGTGCTGCTATGAACATAGGGGTGCATGTATCTTTTCGAATTAGATTTTTATCCAGACATATGCCCAGGAGTGGGATTGCTGTATCATATGGTAGCTCTACTTTTAGTTTTTTAAGGAACCTCTATACTGTTCTCCATAGTGTTGTACCAATTTACATTCCCACCAACAGTTTAGGAGGAGATTCCTTGCAGAACCTGTGTCTTAACAAGGTTCCAGGTGCTCACTGAAAATCTGAAAAGCTGTGCACTAGACTGTACATTCTATGAGGGTTAGAAGTGTATCTGTCTTATTCACAGCACAAAAGTTTGAGAAGCACTCGTCCACCTGGGTGACTCTAGGCATGGCATTTAAACTCTGTGCCTCTGTTACCTCATCTGTAAAATGGGAATGATAACAGTTCATGCCTCAACAGAGCAGTGGGAGGATTCAATGAGTTGATATAGAGAGAGCTGGCCCATAGTAATTGGTTTCTAAGCACTATTTTTGGTACTTCCGGTCCACTTGGATCACTTTCTAAATCTTCCTGTTCACAGAGGTAATCGGCTGCAGTCTGGCTTTATTTAGGTCCCCATTTTGTTTTTGTCAGAGTATGTACTTTGCCCACTGCCCTTACAAGCCAACTCCTCCTATACTCTTTATTAGTTAATGGTCCATCCAATATTTATTGGGCATCTATTGATACTATATGCCAGGCATTGTTCCAGGTGCTAGACTTACAGAAATGAACCACAAAGACAGAATCCCTGCCCCCATCCTCAAGAACCTTACAGTCTAATAAAGGGAGACAGACATGAAGGTAAACAAACAAGCAAGATAATTCAGTGTTGGGAATTCCCTGGCGGTCCAGTGGTTAGGAGTCCGTGCTTTCACTGCCGAGAGCACAAGTTCGATCCCTGGTCAGGTAACTGAGATCCCACAAGCCGTGTGGCGTAGCCAAAAAAAAGAATGATAATTCAATGTAGGGACCGGGCTGCACGCTGTCATTTCTCAGATGCGTTTTCCATGTTTTTACAAAGTGGTCACCTCACCTCCCTTTTTAATGTCTTCAGAGTCCTTTCTGGATCAATGCTATGGAATTCATAAAATTTATGGACACAAGCCACACATCTATTGTCAGCATTGGTCTCAAGGTGGGTGAGTTCCTCTCCCTCCTCCTACTGCATGTGGGACCCTCCTGAAGGAGCACAGCATGTAGGTCTGACCAGTCGGAGCATCACCCTACACAAGCCCCTGCAATTGGTCAGGGAGGTGGGCATGTGACTTGAGCCAGGTCAATCAGCCCCAAGCAGAGAACCCCCCACCACCCCCATCTTTGCCTGAGTGTGTGGAAAGAGGCTTTCTCTCTCTCTCACTGTAAGTCAGGAGGATGTCAGGTTTGATCTGGGGCGAACACCTCACCACCATGAAGGCGGAGCTTCTGAGAACATGGGGAGAACAGAAGAAAGAGCCTGCAGACAGAGAGAGAGGGACTGAGTCCTAGAAAGAGTCTCATCCCTTCTCAGAGAGACATGAGGTTATCTTTGTTCTCACAGAAAAATATGGGGGTGCCATGTCATAATATGGGAGCCAAATACAATGAATTAAACGCAGTTCCAGAGTAGCACCCAACCAATGACACCCAGGAGTTGATGTATTCATACCCCTGCTCCCTGGGCCCTCTTGTCTTGAGTGCAAGCCCTGCCCTGACTCCCAGAGCCCCCAGCAGGACCCAGCTCCAGTTGTCCCCATGGTAACTGGCTTGATAACATCTGATTGGCTGCCTTCCCTTCCCTGCCTCCCTTTCTCACTCCTGATAGGCTGCCTTCCCTTCCCCACTTCCCTGTTAGTGTTTCCTGGGATCACCTCTCTGATAAACGACACGCATCCTTTTTTCAGGGTCCACTTTCAAGGGAACACAAACTAAGGTGCCTCCCAGAGGTGATTGCGAAGTCTGAATGGGGGAGAATGTCTGGCACAGAGCTGACATCTAGGGGGCCCTCAATAAACAGTAGTTATTATTATTTCTTCCTCTTTGGTTTTGAAGTGTGCTATACTCCCTTCAAATTTTACCTTAAGGGGCAAAGAGGGAAGCCAAGCAGACTTTGCAGGTAAATATTTATTATAAATTTTACTCACATGAAAGATGTGTAGCACACAGTTAACAAATAATAAAGCGCACAATACTCCTCATTGTAAATTCCACATGGCCCCAGTTGATTCTCAGAGAATGCCTACATTGATCATTCTTGAACTCCTATATCCATAGCCAAACTACGGATGCAATCAAAGAATGAGTGCACTCCAGACAGGAATGTTGGTTGATGTTTTCACTTATGTTAACAAGTAAGGCAAGAGCGAAATGATGGAGATTTCACCAGTTCACTAATGACATGTGTAACTTCTCCTCTGGCTCAGATAATAGTTTTCAAAGGCTGGCAGAAGAGTTCCTCAATTTGAGGAGCTATTTATAACATAACAGCTGTCGACATGACATATTTTAAGTTTATTCTGCATACTTTCTCAAGTCTCAATAGTCATGACGACAACATAAATTAAGCCCCGATGTGTAGCAGTTGTCCATTTACGTGGCGTAAATATTCCCACCACGGCTGGTTCCAAGCTATCAAAGTGATGTCACCTGAATGTAGAGTTGAGAAAAGATGGAGGTAGTCCATCATTATTTGTGCTTCCATTAGATGAGAGCAAAAATCTAGTAAAATAATCAGGAACTGATGCATTTTGACTAATTAACCTCCGATGAATTGAGTTGCAATTCATAAACTTTGTCTTATAGAGCAGTTTTAGTTTCACAGGAAAATTGAGCAGGAAGTACAGAGAGTTCCCACATCCCCCCGTCTCCACACACACACAGTCTCCCCCACTATCAACCCCCCCGCAGTGGCGCATTTGTTATAATCAATGAACCTGCATCGACACATCCTCATCACCCAAAGTCCATCATTTACATCATTTACATTGGGGTTCGCTCTTGACGTTGTACATTACGTAAGTTTGGACAATTGTGTGATAACATGCGTTCATCATTATAGTATCATGAAGAGTGGTTTTACCATTACCTTTGTGTTTTGTTTGGCTGCGTTGGGTCTTCGTTGCTGCGCGCGGGCTTTCTCTAGTTGTGGTGAGCAGGGGCTACTCTTCGTTGCCGTGCGTGGACTTCTCATCGCAGTGGCTTCTCTTGCTGCAGAGCATGAGCTCTAGGTGCGCGGGCTTCAGTAGTCGTCGTATGCAGGCTTAGTTGCTCCGCAGCATGCGGGATCTTCCCGCACCAGGGATCGAACCCATTGGCAGGCGGGTTCTTAACCACTGTGCCACCAGGGAAGTCCATCTTTGTTTTTAATATGTTATTCAATCGTAAGTTTACATAATTTAATTTAATTTTTTTTTTTTTTTTGCGGTACGCGGGCCTCTCACTGCCGTGGCCTCTCCCGTTGCGGAGCACAGGCTCCGGACGCGCAGGCTCAGCGGCCATGGCTCACGGGCCCATCCGCTGCGCGGCATGTGGGATCTTCCCAGACCGAGGCACGAACCCGTGTCCCCTGCATCGGCAGGCGGACTCTCAACCACTGCGCCACCAGGGAAGCCCGACATAATTTAATTTTTAATGGTGACTCTGTTTAACAACCTGCTGGTAAAAGTCCTGAAACTTTAACAATTGGTTTCCAGGGGCCGGTGCCTGCCAGTTCCAACCCATTTCTGCCATTGGGCCTCCATAGAGAAACTGAGGTCGCTGGGCCTCACCTGTAAGGTCACCTAATGTTTTCCTGGCAAAGCCAGATATGCTCTGCGCAGCTCTGAACTTGGAAGACCCACCTGATAACTGGGTGGGGCCAGGTCTCACCCATTCCTCCCTGTCCCTCCCCAGGGTAGTGCATCCAGAGCTCCCACCAGTCAGCTGCCTGTTGGGACTGCCTGATTTGGGGACGGGAACAAGACCTGGGAGCCACATGGGCAGCTGCACCAGATGGGTCAGAAGCAAAAGCAGCTTCTCCAATCTTTGTATCCCTGCAGGGTGCAGCTGCTGGAATTACCTCGATCATGCTTTCGGATGGGAGGACCTGAGAAGTTTACAGTAAAAATCAAAAACCATTTTACGTGGAGGAGGAATCATTTAATTGGATACCTTCAACCTAAAGTTTCTCTGTTCACAGGCTTAACTAGCATGGCTATTAGTTTTATTGCCCTCCAGAGAGATTTATACAGGGCATGCTGCCTTGAAGAGACAGCCCTTGAAGGTGAACCTGGCTGGACCCGGGAGGGAGCCTCCTGAATGCTCGGAGGTCCTGGGCCCACAGAGCCAGGGGCTGGGGCTTCAAAGACAGCAGATCTCACAGTCTGTGCGGGTGGACACTCCTAGTACAGGGAGATTTGCTCCACAGTCCAAGGATACACAGATGAGGCATTGACCCAATTATCTACTTAACAAACACTCCTGTATCACTCGCAACATCTCAAGCACTGTACTAAACACTTTGCAAATAAAACATGTAAATGTCACCAACCAGGGGCTAGGAAACCCATTTTAGATGTGAGTAAATCGAGGCCTCGGAAGGATAAGTGACAGGATTTGAACCCAGGCAGTCTGGCTCCAGCATCAGTGTGAACCATCAGGAAGGCAGCCAAGAACACGGAGCTGCAGGGAACTTACCTGTAGTTCAGTTAGACTGGTGTGGTCTGTGTGAGCATGGGGAGAGGGGAGAGAGGGACTTGGGACCAGATTTCACACACATGCACATGCACACGCATGCACACGTGCATACACAGTCGTGCACGTATGCACACAGCACGACCATGTATGTATGCATGTGCACACATGAAGACCTGTGTATACACATTGACACATCCACACATGCGCACACACACAATCACACACTTGTGCACACACACTTTATTTGGACCCTGAGGGCAGTGGCAGGTCCTTGCAACAGAAGACTGTCCCCATCAGAGTAGTGCTCTAGAAAGCTCCCTCCAGCCTGAAGCGTGTGGGGAAGTCCCTTCTCTCTGCACCTGTCTCCTCCTCTGAAAATTGGGGGACCAATGTTTCCTATCATGAATGGGAAAGGTCTTTGTAAACTGCGAAAGTAAAGGCGTGTGTGCTGTGTTTTCAGAAGTCCATATCATTGTCAAGAGAGTAAAATGTGAAAGTTACCCACTTAGCTCTCAATACCCTATGTCACCTCGAGGGCGGTGGTGGCAACGTGTGTGTGTGTGTGTGTGTGTGTGTGTGTGTGTGTGGTGTGTAGCAAAAGAAGAAACTGGGACCCCAAAATGAGTAAGAAAAATGCACAGGGTCACCCAGCAAATTGATGGCTGAGCTGGGACTCGAATCCAGCCCCGTCTGACTGAAATCCTCACGGTTCCTGCCTGATGTCTTGTTTCTCCGCGGCCACTCACCTCCTCTGACCGTTTGACCTCCTTATCCCCGGGGCAGGGCTAGTGGGCATTTCAAGCCAGCCTCACAGGACAGCCATCCACAAGCCATTAACCACTGGCAACCTGGTCAACTTAGAAAGATTGATGTGCCCTCTGCACAGCCTGAGAAGTCTTTACAGGGCTTTGTCTACCCCCTCCCTCTCCCTGCACACTTCCTAACTTTCCTTCCTACGAGCAAGGGTGCATCCCCCCCAGAGGGACCCAGTGGACATCAGAATAAGGGAGGCAGCTCACAGAGGCTTGGACTCCTGGCCTCAACACTCCCTAGCTGTAAAATGGGCATGAAATAATAGTTAACCCTGTAAAAACCATGAAGCCCAGTGCCAGGTTAAGAGGACATGCTTGATAAGTGCCAAGAAATAAAAAGGGATGGGCAGGGGGCAACAGCCCTCCGGCGGGTGAAGGGTGAAGGGGGGATAGTTGGGCAAAAGGGTCCTTCATCTAACTTCCGAGAAACAGCACCCGCTAGTCCAGAGAGCTGCCAAAGGAGATGGAGCCACAGAAGTGACCTCTGTCTCCATCCCCAGGTCCTGCTGCTTGAGTGGCAGCAGAGAACTTAGGGAACAGCAACCGCAGAGTTGGAAAGGCCTGTGGGCTTGAGCCCCAACTCTCCTGCCTACTTGCTGGGCAACCTCACAAAAATCACACAGCCTCTCTTTACCTCAGTTTCCTCACCCATGAAATGGAGATAATTACATCTGAGCTCTGAGCTCTGGGGACAGTTGCAGACTGTGGAAAGGCAGGCCCAGAGTAGGCGTTCAATCAACGGCAGTTCTCTGAGAAGCATCCCTCCTCACTGAGGCAGGGGACCCGCTCGGCAAAGCCTCAGGAAAACTCCAGACTGCCCGTAGGGAGGGAAAGCTCCCAGCACCTCCTTTCCAGGGCACGGGGGGCTTCGTTCACCTCTCTGAAAATTAAATTAAAGCTCAACAGTAGTGCCTTTGTGGCTTACGCATGGCAGGCCTCGCCAGCGAACAGTCTTAATATCCACCGCTGACAGGATGGAATTAGATGAATTTTTTTTGTTGGGGCCTTTATTTCTTGCTCTAACTTTTGTTCTTTCCCACAGGGGTGTTAGCTGGTGTTTAATCCCATCCTGAGAGCACTGGACCCCTCTTCAGTAGGGCAGGCGGAGGCCTTGGCCCCGAGCAGACCCAGGTGAGCACTCCTGGGTGGGTAGAGGGAATGTTCTGGGGCTCCCCGCACCCCCAGCCTGGGTTGGCCAACACAGGCTCTGCAGGCACAAGAGAATCAATGAAGAATTATCGTTAAGCCTGCTGGCCATTACCCTCATTAGAGGTAACTGGAGCCCGCCTGGCCCAAACTCAGCTCTAAACCCCACTAAGACGGGACACACTCGGGAAGAATAAACTAGATGTAATTTAATAATCCTGGAAACAAGTCCACACACTTTTTTGTCTTTGGCCCAAAGGAGAGGTAATTCCTGATGCAGCCGGAAAAGTGGAACTGTGCCGACTTGAGAGAAAGGCCTGGGTTGAGTGGACGAGGACTTGGACTTGGTAGGATTTGGAGGCCGTGCTCTGCTTCTCCTGGAGAGAATCACATCCCCTTCCTCCACAGCCCCAACAAGGCTTCTGCTGTCCTTCAGAACCTTCCAGAACCTTCATGTGCATTAGAGAATGGAGCCCTTTTCTCCGGGTCCACGCAGCCCTGTGCTCGATGTTACCTGGCAAGAGGAGGTGAGGCTGGATTTCAACCCCACTTTGACCCCCTCTGTGCACCCCTATGTAGAGGGCTCCCCTGCCACCCCCTTGCACACAGACTGCACCTTACAGTTTATAAAGCACTTTTGCATCCTTTACGTCTTTGGATTCTCCCACAAGTCTCTGAGAGAGGCGGGGTGAGATTATTATGGCCGTTTCACAGATAGGAAAATGGAGGCTCAGAAGTGTGAAATGTCTTAACCCACAGGGCCTCCAGGGACCAAGTCTGGGTCTGGAACTCAAGCCTTCCGACTCCGAATCCAGGTACCCTTCTCGTGTTCTCCAAGGCTGTTATGGGCTGGATTGCGCCCCCCAAATCCAGATGTTGAAGTCCTAACCCCCAGTATTTCAGACTGTGACTGTATTTAGAGATACGGTCTTTAAAGAGGTGATTAAGTTAAAATGAGGTCATCAGGGTGGGCCCTGATCCAACATGACGAGGTCTCTTTGTAAGAAGAGGAGATTTGGGCACAGACACACAGAAGAAGGCATGGGAGGCCAACCCTGCCGACACCTTGATCTGACGACCAGCCTCCCGGGACCTTGAAAAACTAAATTTCTGTTGTTAACCACCCAATTTGTGGTGCTTTGTTACGGCAGCTCAAGCTGGCGAACGCCAGGGCTTTATTGGGTCTCCCTGCCTCCACGGAGTCTGCCCTGTTAACCCACCTCCTATTCCTCTTGCCTGCTCCTAGCTGGGCATTTGCCACCCACCTACTGGGACTGAGAACCCTGGATTTTGGAGGCGCCAGTGGGTGCGGAACAGTACGTTCCAACTCCTTTGTTATCCATCGAGGGCTTATGGGTGATAGAGTTTAAGGCTTCTTAAACCAATTGGATTTTTAGGCCATTCTTCCTCATTAATTTATGTTTTCATTAGAATTTATGCTATGATACCAGCTTCATATGTTTCAAGAGTGCTAGAAATCTCTGTACCTGGAAATAGGATTTTTGGAAGAACTTTAGAAGAATTTTGTAAAATTCACACTTAGAATCGTATACACATGTGTAGATTATACATTCAAAGATGTGTGCAGATGTGCTCCATGATTAGTTTTCTTTATAAGGTTACCCGCTGAAAATTATTTACACAACACATATACGTTTGTATATATGTTTTCATCGTATGTATAAAATTCCAGTTTTTAATCAGCCTATGCTTATCGTGAACATACTAAAAAAAGTTATTTTCCCCCTAGTTTTCTTTTCTAGAAACCTGTTGAGATGCCTTTAAAAGAGGTTACATTACTATAATATCGGTCGCATTTTGATCTCGATATTTGCGACATTCTCATTCAAAATGTTTTGAGACTTACCTGTTAGACCCTTGAATTAGGCAGAAATCTTCAAAACCAACAAACTTTTAATTTCCAGCACCACTCACTTTTTAGCAGGCACTCATCACTCTTACGGGGTTGTGTCCCCCCGTGGACCTGAGCACAGGGTGACAAGTAGACAGCAGGTGCATGATAAAGGCTGATGATTTCCCAGGCCTCGGTCCAACCTGCAGGGTCCTGACCCACTTGGGCGAGACCACTGGTCTCACCAAGCAGCAGGTCGTCTCGGGGAGGGCTGACTCTTGACTTCACGGCTCCTGCATCCCAGCACCCGGGAGGGTGGGTACTCTGACTGGGAAGGCCTGAGTCCAGGTCGGCAGAACTAAAGCCTCTGGCAGAGGGATGTTGAGGGCGCAGTGAGGGCATCCCAGCCTGCAGCTGCAGCAAAACCCGAAGAGCCCACGCGACTGTGGTCCAACTTGGTGGGGGGAGGGCAGCCCCGGCCAGCCCTGGCTACACCTGGCCTCCCAGTGTGTGGCCACTGGGACCCAGCACACAGGAACATGGTCCATGGAGATGGCGGCCCAAGGAGAATCCCACCCAAGGGAGGCAGACAAATGTTGAGACATTTGTGATTTGGGGCTGAGGCAGCAGGGCTGTGGAGAAGCGCAAGCAGAGTGTGGGGAAGCAGGGAAGGAGCCACATTTTCTGATGAAACGTGAAGGTGAGCAAGTGCCCAGAGGCGGGAATCAGCCTTGCACTTGGCAGCCCTATGGTCCATCCTCTAGGCTCCTTGGACCTGAAACTCCATAGACCAGCTATGTGACCTTGGCCAAGCCTCCTCCTGTCTGGACCACTGAGAGAGGCAGGAAAAGCCACTTGAATTCCCTGTCAGCCTCGTCCGCCTTCCTGGGTCCCAACAGTGTGAGTGGGTTGGCAGGTCTCTGTGGGAGGCTGTGGAGAGGGCGGGATTTTCAGGTGGGAGACCCTCCTGAAAACGAAAGCAAACTATGATACAAAGAATGGATAAACAACAAGGTCCTACTGTATAGCACAGGGAACTATAATCAGTATCCTGGGATAAACCATGATGGAAAAGAATATGAACAAGAATGCATATATATGTAGAACCGAATCACTTTGCTGTACACTAGAACCTAACACAATGTTGTAAATCAACTATACTTCAATAAAATAAAATTTTTCAAAGATATGAAAAGAAAAAAAAAAAATAGAAAGCAAGAAGCAAGGAGAAAGTGGCTGTCCCTGGGGAGAAGCTGGTCTTCCCAAGCAGCCTGCCAGGAATGTGCTGACAGGGTAGGAACCCTGTTCCCCGCAGTGCCAAAGCCCTTCCGTTGGCTCTTTAACGAAAACAGCGTCTGTCTTGTGGACCCGAGCGCTCTGCCTTCCTGCATGGGCCCTGGACAGTACCTGAGATATATAAACAAGGCCGGAGCAGCAGGCTATTGAATTAGGCCACTACTGGCATTGCTGTCTTTGGCAGAGTGGGTCCCCCGTGATTGTTATCAGCTATAATCAAATCTGGAGTGGCTGGAATGCTAATACCTTCCCCAGCAGTGCATCCTTCTGTGGACACAGGCAAGCTATCCCCCCACTTGTCAAGTCTCTGTGGTTGCTCCAATCCACCCCAGCTGTGTTTCGGGGAGGCGGCTCTTCGGATGAGCACTGTCAGCAGGACAACGGGTCAAGTGATGTTGTCTAGTGTCCCAGGAGAGGGCCTCCTACCCCAACCCCAGGCTTTAAGTCTGATGGCCAATGAGAAGGTGACAGTGATGGATTGCAGCCCCTGCCCCAGCCCTGCTGGAAAGGTGCACAGGTGAGCACCAGGTGGGCTCGAAATGTGATCTGTCTGTGCCCCAACAAAATTTATTCATTTATTCATTCACTAAACAAAGGTGGGTTGTACACCTATGCACAGGACATGGAATAAGAGGAGTCCCTGCCCTCCAAGGGCTCCCAGTTTAGGGCGCTGTCTCTCCAGCTAACGATAGCATGTATATTACAGCATGTGTATTACAGGACAAGCACAGGATGGGAGACAGGGGTGCATTCTGGAGGACTTCCTGGAGGAAGCTGCATGTCCGATGAATCAGAGGCAGGGCCGTGAGGGGTGGGTATTGTGGCAAAAGACTCTACTCAAGGGCCTTCCGGGGTCCCGGCAGAAGGGTTTGAATTGGACAAATAGGAATCAGAAGTCACACCCTCGACACGGGTAAAAGAAAGGAGGGGAATCTTATGGTCCCCAGTTCCAGCGACAAGGAGAGTGGCTCCCTCCTTGCCAGAAATTGGGATGTGGGGGGGAGGGGAAGCCTGGACGGAAAGCCTCAGTTGGGCTGCAGATGCCTGAGGAGGGTGTGCTGATTGCTAACTGCTTTCAGGTGACTTCGTGCTCGGGGGACTTTGTGACCTCCACAGGGTGTTGACAAGAAAGGCTGGCTTGTGCTTCACACCCAGCAGGGGCCTGAGGTCCTCCCCAGGCACGGGTCCAGTGGTGTCCTAGGCTCAGGACTCAGCTGTGAAGAGGATGGATCACTGGGGTCCACACGCAGCCTGCAGAGGTGTCTCGACCCCCAGGAGCTCACACCATGGAGGGAAGAGGCAGGTGAGTAATGGAAAACACAGCATCTACTAAGTGAACCAGATGATTTCGGTTGTAAGAGCTCTGACGGTAATAAAGCAGGTGAAGTGATAGATAGTGGATGGGGGTGGGGTGCTGCGGTTAGATGATGAATGAATGAATGAATGAATCTGCATTATGACCAAGTCCAAGAGTGACCAGTACATTTCCTGTCCCCTGATAACTGACAAAGCCCCTAGTGAAGTGGTTCAGAGCCCACCCGTCCGAGCCTGTGTCCCAGCCCTGCAACACGTCCCGGTCACACTGGGCAAGTCCCTTAAGGTTCATGAGCCTTAGACTTCTCACTCCTCCTCTATGAAACGGAGATAATCCTTAGTACCTGTCTCATGGGGTTGGTGCACCTGTGTATGTACGACTTCACAGTCGCTTAGAATGGTGACTGGCATATGTACCAAGTTACACAAAGGTGCTGTGTCGTGCTTATTGCTGGTGCCCTGGGCTGAGAAGGATTCTGAAGCCACGTCGGACTCAGTATGGCTGGGGGCCCAGGAGGACAAGGGGATTCGCTCAGTTTCACCATCCCCTCTGACCCCAGTGACGTCATCCCCCAGTGACTGGCTTGGCTCGGAGCTTCCTCTTCTAGAAACCCCTCGACTCCCCCTGTCACGGCTCTGACGATGGTCTCCACCTCCCAAAACTCCCGGCTTTCCCTCTGCTCTCTTGACCTCATTCATTCATTCTTTCCCTCTGCCACGATGAGTAGCAGGTTCACAGGAAAGAGGTGAGGCTCGAGTGTTTAGGAAGCCTGCCCTGAAAAGGCAAGGCTTGAGCTGGACTTGGGAGGGTGGGCAGGGCTTGGCCAAAGAGGAGGAACATTCTGGGTGCACGGCAGAGAAGGTCTTCCAGGAGATGAGGGCCAGCCTGGCTTTACCCGGGGAAGGGGCTGCAGAGGGGACCGAGGCAGAGGAAGCCTGTCCCTGCACCTGGAAGAGCCTTCCCCATCTTCCTTATGCAGTCGACTCCCCTTTTCCTTTCAAGACCAAGTTCAAACCCTGTAACTCAGGCTTCTTCTTGCCTCTATCCTTGGCATCACAGCCCTGCAGTCGTTGACACCACACAGGCCAGTAACAGGCACCAGAGCTTAAGCCCTGGCTTTGCTGCCTCCAAGCCCATGTGGCCTCTGAGCCTCAGCTTCCTGATCTGTAAAATGGGCCTAGTAATACTAGCACCTCCCTCATATGGGGATTCATGCAATGAAGGACACAGCCCAGTGCCTGGCCTATAATAAGTGGTTAGTAATAGTCACCACGTTGTATTATTTATCATTTGTTCACTGACTACTCCCTGCCCCCAACCCCATGCCTAGCCCAGCACTGCAGACCCCCAGAAGGACAGCTGATGAACTGAAACTCTTAATGTGCTTTGCGCAGCATCGTTTTAAAGTACTTTTACCTGTATTAGTCCATTTTATTCCTCCAATGTGACCCTGCGGGACAAGAAGGGCAGCAAGCACATTTAGGTCTACTTTTCAAATGAGGAGAAAAATCCCTGGCTGCTCACTGAGGCCCTGGGTCTTCTCCTCATCCCTGATGCTTCGGCTACAAGGTCTATTCCTCACAGTGCAAGAGGCAGAGTGGAAACGCTCCAAAGCAAGGAAGTGAGGATACAAAATGTTACGTGGGTGACTGTTCCCCACCCCAAAGCTGGGTCCACACAGTGACAAATTATCAGGCAGTGTGGCGGATGGGGTGACCTCTGGCTGTGAGTGGCAGGGACAAGGCTGAAGGGGACCCAGTCCAATGACAGAACAGACCTTTTGGACCAGAACTCCCGCTAGGCCACTGGGCTCGGCAGATTTTTGTGGCAGGAAGAGGCTTCTAAAGACTTGCTTTGAGAAATTGGACATGCTTCTCACACAGTATCTCAAGTAATCCCCACACAACTCCCTGAAACTGACATTATCATTATCCCCAATTTACAGATGAGGAAACCGAGGCCCAGGGGGATTAAGCAACCCACCCAGACCACACTGTTCATAATAGGCAGCAAGTCGGGGATTCAGCCTGGACTTGTCTTTCCCCACTTTTCTTGTCACCATGCTCCCCTCAAGAAGGCTGATACATCAAGCCTGGAAGCCGTTCCACAGGCCTGTGTCCAACCCTCCACTGTATTCACAATGGGATTGTAAAACGTCCACGTATGGGGCACTTTCTATATTACAAAGCACTTCCACACACAAGAAACTCCGGCTGCCCCCTCAACCGGTAAGTTTCTATCCTGCAATCTTTGTAAATACAAGGAATACCATCTACCTTTAGAGTAGAGGTTTGAAAGCTTAGAGCCCTCGTTACATCTATAAAACTCCAAGGGCCCTCAAGGATGCCAATCCCAGACAACCAAGAAATACCCAGATGCAAATCTGCCATAAATACATCCTGTTTCTATGATGATGTCTCGCTGTCCCAGTGACTATGATGTCACCTCAACACATCACAGTTTAAAAGGTCGTTCCTGGGCACACATCCACGCATGCCTGAAACACCTGTGGGGGTCTCCCCGCAGGAGAGGTGTCTCAGCCTCAGGACCAGGTGCTGGGTACACAGTGGGGCACAGGCAGATTTCCCACCAGAGTTCCTGGGGCTCACACGTGGGAGTAAGGGAGGCACAGTCAACAGCAGCCAGCACTATGTACAGAACTGTGTGAAGGGGACCAAAAACGGGGTTCTGGGTTGACCAGAGTAGACCACTCCGAGGGGTGGCCACTGGCCTGAACCCTAAATGTCCATATTTGATTCTCACATCTCTCTCTGTGGCAGGTAGATCAGGGATTATTTATTCCCATTTTCCCAAAGAGAAAACCCAGGCTCAGAGAGATTAGGTCACTTACGCCAAATCACACAGCTAATAATCCACCGAGTCGGGGCTCTAAAAGGGGCTCCCTGGACCCCAAGCCTGGGGCCATTTCCTTAGACCTTCCTGCCTTTCATAGGTCCCCCCTGAAAATTACTCAGCAGAGTAAAAATACAGAGGTGACATTTAAAAGCATGATGCCGTAGAGCAGGGGGTGCCTATAACTGAAGATATCCTTTGTCCATTTCGAAAGGATCCCAGCCCATCCTGCAAGTGACACAGACACAATTTAGGGAAGTTCACATGATGAAGCTGTGACAAGGAGCCTCTGCAAAACTCATGTCCTGTCAATACGTTTTTAGCATGTCATCACCCCCAGGTTTTAATGGCCACTGACAATAAAAGCAGGACTCAGCAAAGGGTGGCAGTGTGTGTGTGCACATGCGTGTCTGTGTACGTGTGTGTACACACGCGCATGCACAAGCGTGCGTCTCCTCTTCTGCTCCCGGTGACAGGGTCAGGGAAGAATTTTCTGTGACTAATTAGGTTTTAACTTGCCAGAGAGAAAGTGGACATTGGCAGCCTATTGTATAAGAGTGAAACAAAGTTTGAACTAGAGTGAACCTAATTTCCTTTGCACTGAAAGGAAAGAAAGATTAATGAAATATCCCCAAATCCATCCTGTTAGTTTTTATTAAATCAGCAAATGAAATTTAACCTCCAATTCTGTTATAACGTCCTTTCCTGTAGATTGGGTTTCAACGAGCCTAAGTGAAATAGACACCCTCCCCCTAGAACAACATTTCGATATGAAAATTGCATTAGTGGCGTCAACATCGGGTTACCTGAGGAAAAAACCACTTGGAAAACAATTACATCCACAAAGAGAGGAATGACACGTATGTGGCCCCAAATTTACAAGAGCCACAATGTTCTGATTATGGTATTTCTGCAAGGCCACTTCTCACCTCTGCTAAATGCTAATAAAACAGTTAAAGTTGAATTTGATGTCACAGCAGCTGCAATACTTTCCTCTTCAAATAGGGGTGAGAAAAGGGAGGGGTGAGATCAGCCAGCAATGATCTGATCTATCTTGTACCTACTGTGCACTGGCTTTCCGTTGGGTATTGTTCTCACAAGGCTTCAAGGTGGTGCTACTTACCCATTATAAGGATGAGGAAACTGAAGTCTCAGGAAGACAAAGTGAATTCACTAGGGTCCCAGAGGCTGCTATTCAAGCTCCTTTATCTAACCTGCGATTATTTCCTGGCTTTGTAGAAGGAAATATATATATCACTTTGTTAATTGGACGAACCTGGACAAGCAGAGCATCACTATGTGCCGCTTCCCAGACGGTCGTGGGAACCCCAAGCGTCCGCACATACATGATGATGCATGACGACAATCTTACAGCTTCTGTGCAACCCTTGGCTATTCCTGTTTCCTCTTATTTGCCCTTCACCGTGGCCCCATGAGAGGGGATGCTAATGCCACTTTATAGAGCTTCAGAGAAGGGAAGTAACTAGTCCAGGGTCGTGGAGAGCAAGTAGCAGGGCTAGAGCTCAGAGCCTGGGCTTCCTCTCTGAGTCCAGGGCAAACCTCCCCAGGAGGCCCCCAATCGTGTCTGAACTCTTATGTCCTACGGGCTGTGTGTTGAGGAGGGGAGAACATTCTTAGGACTTTCCCAACAATGGTTTTCAGACGAGTGACACCAAAAAGTCTGCTGTTATGGGATGGAAGGAAAAAGAAGAAAAGAAGAGGTGATTTGGGGAGGCTTGGAATTATCTTTTTATTTCTGCAGGATTGAGGCAGACATGCTTCTCTGTGGGCCCATGGCGGTGAGGCTGGGAGAAACTACCAGATTCAGATCTCAGATCAGGAACTCTTCCATCAGTGAGAGCTGCCGTCAGGGAGAGAGCCTGCCTTAGGGAGAGATGAGAAGCTTGTCGCTGGCGGAGAGCAAATGTAAACAAACTGACCACTTGGCGTCAGGGTTTGTGATGGGGATGCAGCCCAGGCTTCTGTCATTCTGGGACTCTGTGCCTTTGGAAACGTCATGCCCATGTTTTCTCCAGGGCACGGCTCAGTGACCCTGAGGATGCAGACAAAGATGGAGCAAGGGCAGTGCCGCCATGCCACTTACTGCTGGTAGGCAAGCCCTCGACATCTATGAGCCTCGGCTATCTCATCTGGGAAATGGGAACGATGGTAAGTCCTTCCTCACTAGGCTGTCTGTTGGCAGGATTAAACGAGAGAGTGAGTGTGAGTACTTAATGCAGTGCCGGGCACACAGTAGGTGCTCAATAAATGTAGACTCTGATTTCAAGACTTCTTCCTTCAAAGCATGAAAATTCCTGCAAAACTCCTGGCTTAGGAACCTGAATGCTCATGCCTGGCTCAAGGGCCCCCAGAGAGCTGATCTCAGGGGGAGGCTGCATACATCAGAACATACATTCCGATGGGACCCCGTCAGTTTCCGAGTGCCCACATTTTGGGCCCCATCGCAACTCTATTAGCTGCATAAAATATTCGAAGCGATAGCCAAGAAGGAGGCCCCTTTGCCAAGGTTCCCCCAGCCCGTCCTCTGGAATTGATTACTCGGAGCCTTTCAGAAACGCAGGAATAAAACGATGCCAGGGCGGATGGACAAGCTGGGGACGACTCATGTTTCTAATCCAGCGGCCCCCCTTCGCCTCCCGCCCCGGAACAAAGTCTTCTCCAGTTTTTAGTAAACTTAACTTGACAATCGTCAAAGAGAATCAAACAGTGCAGAAACGAAGCCTTTAAAAGATGTCAGAAGAAGTCAGAATCGGTAGAAATCTACTACGCTTCCCAATGCCCCCCCCCCACCTGAATTAGTATTTAAATCTTTTAGGAACAGGCTCCAGGGGCTGAATTATTTAACTTGCTGGCAAGAATGCGCTTAGGAAGGGCACTTGTGTTTATTTTGGGTATTACCTCCTCACCTCTTTAGTGTAATCCCCGGACTTAATCGGAGGGTACTGGGAAGACACCAATTAACAGCACCGGCTGTATCCCTCCCCACCCCTAAATCCCCAGATCGGAGGCGAGAAGCCCCTGGAAGGTAGATAATTAGCAGAAGGTGCTTCTCTGTTCTCTGCAGGCCATGGGGTGGGAGCAGGCCCAGACCACCAACAGACTGAGGGACTTTCAACACCCTGGCATTACCAGGAGGGCCTCCTCCCCAGCTAAGTGGTTCCCACCCCGCCCCCTGCTCATTAACAACTCCAGCTGGGGGCTTCTCTCCACACAAAGCCTCTTTACAGCACAAGGATTTAGCACAGAATAGGCCGGAGGTGCATCCCGAACATCTGGGCACAGCTGGCTTGCTGGGGCAGCACGGCAAGATCACGCACAATGTGACCAGATCCCCGGGGCCAATTCCCACTGGGGACCGAGGAGACAGAATGCATGTTTGTGGATCATCTCCCACATGCCCTGAGCTGGGCAATTTATTGATGCCCTTTAATTCCACATAAAGACCCACATCTCCGCAGTTCCAGCCTGACGACCCCACTTCTGCTTGGGCACCCCAGATTTCCTTCTCGGCTTGGCCCCCGTTGCGGGGAGGCGCTTGAGGTGAGATGGGGAAAGCCAGGCGTGGATATAGGTATGGTATTTGCATATGAAGACACATCCGTCTGTCTCTCCACCAGTCACCAGTCACCAGCCACCAGCCTGGGCGTCTCCAAGACGGGGATTCCTCACGGCCAAGAGCAGCTGATGGGTGTTTGCTGGGACCTTGGGCTGCCCACCTCTTCTGTCTGCAAGGCCTTCCCTCTCTGGGCTCTGTTGCCATGCTCAAAGGGGACCCCTTGGAGACAGTGCTCCTGCTGCTTCCTTTCTAGCAACGAAACAGAATGTCTCCAGCCTACTTGGGTCGGGAATCTTCCCTCTGACCGTGATACAGAGGAATTGGTCTGGCAGAAACCAGCTTGGTGAGCTGAAAAAGCTGGCAGTCAGAGCTAGGGCCGAAAACAATGTCCAAAAACAATGTCATTGCCCCAGTCTGGCTGGGCAATCTAGATGGTCACTGGACGTCTCAGGCCGCTGTCCCCTCACAGATGATAATAACCTGCCCTCTGGAGGCCACGGGGCTGAGTACGTGCAGTGCGCAGCACGTTCACAGTGCATGGATGGACTGTGAAGGAGTTTGCTTTCTTCCCCTGTGAGCGGAAGTCAACGAATGTTCAGGAAAGATTTTTAACCAAGAAGGTACAGTGATGGCAGTTTTCTTCTCTGATGCTCTGATGGAGACACAGCCCTCCTTCCCAACAGCTTCCTGACTTTGTGAAAAATGACCTGGCCCACTATTACCTGTGCATACCGGGGCCTAGCAAAGCAGACCTTAAATGTTTTAAATCTGCCTGGGGAGCTAAGCCTGAGTCCGGGGGCCTGCCTCGGCCCCCGTTGCGGGGAGGCGCTTGTGACCTCAGGGAGGCTCTGACCTCTGCTTTCTGCTTTCCCAGGCGAAAGCCCTGGGCTAACGCCACCTACTTCCAAAGGGCCCTGTGGAGATCACACACACAGGGTGATCCACGAGGGTGAGGGCGGACGTTAGCAACAGCAGCAAAATATAATGAAGAGGTCAGTCCAGAGGAGCTGGATGCCTCCTGGTGTGTGAAGACACCAAGGGCCAGACATCCTGAGCAATAGACCTGGTCCTGCTGCTGACCCACCCTTTGTCCTTATAGCCACGCCACCCTCTCTGGGCCTCTGTGTTCTCACCTCCCCGGGAGGGTGGAACTGGATGGGGTGGTCCATTTCTAAGAATCTGTCTTACAAGTGGCCAGACTGCATCCTGGACACCCCTGGGGTGGTCCTGCCCCAGCCCTGGTCAAGCATTCTTGAGTCAGTTTATGGTCCTGTGGGTCTCCATGGGGCCTCACTGTTAGATGGGTCTATCTTGGGGTTCATTCATGGGCTTTCTGCTTAGATTGTATGGCAAGAACATTACTCATAAGGGAATTTTTCTAGACAGCAGATTCTAGCCATGGCTTTTAGGTCAGCGACCAGGGTGACATGAGCTTCCAAGAGCCACCATGATATAACCAGGGTTGTCAGGCCAGCCCCCTTCTCCCCTGCCATGAAGGGACCAGATTAATGGGCTGTCCTCGGGAACACCTGTACAGGAAGGTGCCACTAAGCAGTAGGATGAGGCAGGACTTTGCAGTCTGACGGCCCCATTTAGATCCCAGCTGCACCCTTTGCTCATTGTCTATGACCTTGGGCCAGCCCCTAGCCTCTCGGAGCCTCAGTTTTCTCATCTGTATGTTGGGGATAATGGCACCTACTCCTTGGGTTATTGGGAGGATTGAATGGCAGAAAGTTCGCAGTGAGATGTACCCACAGAAAGTAGAATGATGGGGCTCCACCAATTAAACTTCCTCCTCTGACCACTGCTTAATTCCTTCCAGCCATCCTGATGTCCTCAGTAGAGTGGTTTGACCTTGGACACATTCATTCTCTCTTCCATTCATTGAGGGGCTGTTATTGAAAACCTACTATGTGCTCCGTCTAGTGCCAGATCCTAGGGATAGAGATGGTGAATCCTCACTCCTTGCTTTCAAATGCTCATGATCCAGAGGAAAGATATATGTAACAATTACATGAGGGTGCAGGTTTACAAGGGCCCATGGAGGCACGAGAGGGCCACCCAAGCTTGCCTTTCTATGAAGTGGAGGATTTGGATGCCATGATTCCAAGGAACATTTCTACCTGCCCATGGGAGAGGAGTGATCAAGAGGAATTCTCTCTGAGTCCTGTGTTTTGGTGTCTTTAATGCTCTGTACAAATGGTAAGCATCTTTGCCACACCATCCTGGCCACTCTCATGCACAGCATTCCAACTTCTTAAAGGATTCTTCCTTCCGAGAGCATCTAGCCATGACCCCACACTGCAGGACACGCTGAAATTCCCAAATGATGCCCAAGCTGCACTCATCATTCTAAAGACTGTCCTCCTCTGCCGGCTTCCAATCACAGCGTCTTCAGTTAATAACTTGGTGAGAACCCACAGAGGACTCCCCAGCAGAACCTTCTACCTACAGACCGCAAAGGAAAGCACACCTAAGGTCAGATGGCAGCTCGTGATCCCCCACGAATCTCCCCTCTCCCGCTGCCTTCCAGCTCTTCTGTGCCCCCATCACCAACACACAGGAACACATGCCTCCTCTCTTAACAGTTTTTCCTTTACACACCAGCGTGAGATTTCACAAAAAAAGGAAAATCCTGGAAGAACTGGTTAAGGTTGGCTGCTGATGACTGGGTAACTCCTGGTGAGTCACTGGGCCTCAGGAAGATGTCAGAACACGAAGACGCTTGCCAGGGAGGTGGTGAACCAGCCCCCAGAGGCTCATATGATCCCTTCCCCCCACCTTCTCTGCCTCGAAATATCAAGGAGAGGGGCTTGGGGTGAATTATGTGAATAGATGCGGTATTTTATGAAATACAAGAAGAAAAATGCTCTAAAACCCATAATCATAAACACAGCATATGGAAAAAGGAAAGAGCTAGTTTTGAGTAAGAAGCGTCTTTTATCTACTCCCATCCCCTCCCCTTTCTGGTCAATATTAGATACATAATCAGAGAAATTCTTAAATTTCACCCAAGGCTTACTTGAGTTGGAAGCTTGATTTTTTTTGTAAAGAAATTCCCTACCATGTGTTCTATTGCAAGAAGGATTTTCTTTCTCAAATGCTTTCACCTGTCAAAAGCCCTCTGTACAGAAACTTACCAGATCCCTCTACTCTCTGGTTCTGCAAAGCAGAGGAGAAGGGAGATCCATGTCCAGTATCTACTGTGAGCTGGGCACACACGCAGACATCTGGCATCTCCCACTGCCTTCCAGGAAGGTCTGTGAGGGCAGGGGGCTGCCCACAGGCTCATGGGCTCAGAGAGGCCATGAGCCTTGCTGGGGAGCAGCAGGGCCCAGAGGCTGTGTGAAAGCCCAGGGTACCCCAAAGCCCAGCGCATCCCACCTCCCAGACCTCTCATTTGAGGAGACTCCCTGTTAAAACAGAGAGAAATTGGGGGCAGAGGAATGTTTTCACCCCAATCAACACAGGTTAAAGTTCTCAGTTTCCTTCACGCTTCTATATTTTTATTTCTCTCCTAGAAACAGGCACGTGAAAATACTGCTCAGTCACTTTCTCCTATCTGATATATTTTCTCCCTCCCTTCCTTCCTCCCTCCCTCCCTCCCTCCCTTCTTTCCTTTCTTCCTTCCTCCCTGCATTTTTTCCTTTCTTGATTATTAATATTTTTATTATTTATTGAGATCTGATAGATAGCAACATGCACACATGTATTAGCTTGTGATGAATTTGTGATATACATATATCCATAGAATCACCACTCAGTTCACCCTCCTCCCTCCCCTCCCCCAGAAAGCTAGGTAAGGAATGTCCTGTTCTTTAACAGCAGAGATTGCTTTCACTGGCCCTTAAGCTTCACTGTTGTATGGTTCGGTGAGTTGTTCTTTTTCCTTGCTGTATAGTATTCCATTGGGTGACTATACCTCCAATTATTTATTCATTCTACTGATAACAGACATTTGGTTGTTTCCATTTTTTTTAGCCAATGTGTATAATGTTGCTATGAGCTTTCTTGTACCTGACTTTTGATTGGTATAAACACATTTTACTTGGGTATATAACCAAAAGTAGAATTACCGGGTCATGATGTATAGATGCTTTTCTTAATTATTATTATTTTTTTAGTTTCAGCAGTGATAGATATTACTGTAAAAAGTTAAATAAGGGCTTTCCTGGTGGCACAGTGGTTGAGAGTCCGCCTGTCGATGCAGAAGACACGGGTTCGTGCCCCGGTCCGGGAGGATCCGACGTGCCGCAGAGCGGCTGGGCCCGTGAGCCATGGTCGCTGAGCCTGCACGTCTGGAGCCTGTGCTCTGCAGCAGGAGGGGCCACAGCAGTGAGAGGCCCACGTACCGCAAAAAAAAAAAAAAAAAAAAAAAGAAGTTAAATAAGAAAAAGTTACACCCCACCTCCTCTAGACCCAACCCGCAGGGTATGTTCTAACACACTTTTCTCTCTACTCATACAGCATATATACATGTACACATGCACTGTGCACCCAACACGTTCTTCACTTCTTTCTTTTCTTTTTCATTTACTTTCTTAAACAAAAATAAGATCATTTTATAACACTACTAGACCCAACCCGCAGGGTATGTTCTAACACACTTTTCTCTCTACTCATACAGCATATATACATGTACACATGCACTGTGCACCCAACACGTTCTTCACTTCTTTCTTTTCTTTTTCATTTACTTTCTTAAACAAAAATAAGATCATTTTATAACACTACTTGTGACTTGCCTTTTATTTATTTATTTATTTTTGCTTAAACTTAGCATATCTTGGCCATTGCCCCAGACTGACACATATGAATCTACTCATTCTGTTTAATAGCTGAAATAATACCCCGGAATAGGGATGTAAAGTTATTTATTTGACCAGTATTCTCTTTTGATGGAGGTGATTTCTAGCTTTTTCACCTTAACACTCAATGATACAATGAAAATTTTGAGAGATATGTCATTTAGTACTGCTGCTTTTATGTTTCTTGCAAAGCAGATTTCCAGAATTATGATTTCTGGATCAAAGGATATGTGCATTTTCATAATTAAATAAATGTATAAATTTCATATATAAATTTAATATAGCCAAGTCAGACACAAAAGGGCAAATAGTGTATAATTCTACTTATATGAGCTACAAAGAATAGTCAAATGTATAGAGACAGAAAGTAACATAGCGGTAACCAGGGGCTGAGGGGAGGGGGAGATGGGGAATTCATGTTTAATGGGTACAGAGCTTCTGTTTGGAAAAATGATGGTGCAGACGGCTGTATAACAATGTGAAAGCATTCAATGCCTCAACTGTACACTCAAAAACAGTTAAAATAGTAAATTTTATGGTATGTGCATTTTATCACAATACAAACACTTTTTAATGAAAAATTAAAATGTAATATACCCAGTGATGATTTTTCACTGATTTACCAAGCGCAGCAAACACTGGTGTCTCACCCCCGTCTCTTCAGCACTCTTGGTTCTGGTATATTTCAGCTACATCCAACCGCAAGCACCTGGACTCCTCACCTGATGGTTCTTGCGGCCTGCACGGTGGGGCGGGTGGACGTGCTGGGGAAATGATGCTTCCCAAGAGCCCTCAGCTGATGGCAGATGGGCAGCGGAAGACAAAGGCCCCAGCTCCTTGCATCTCAGAAGGAGCAACTCCGTGGCTTTGTCGACACCCTAGAGGTCCCCGGATGAGGGCTCCTCAGGAACCGCAAGATAACCTGCTTGGATGCACCTGTTATCAACTTTCTTCCCTCCCCTTTTCTCTCGCTTCCCCACTGCCTCTACTGCGCTTCCTGGGATCACCTCCCAAATAACTGTGACGCTCGTAGCGTGTCACAGGGTCTGCCTCCAGGGGATCCATCCCAAGATGCCAGCTGTCTGTTGAACAGATGCCGTGGGCCCACACTGCCCTGGGCCTTGTGGAGAAGAGAGGAGTGAGCTGGCAGACACCTCACAGCCAGAGGCAGAAGCAAGGCTCCGTGGGCTGCGAGAAAGCCTCCCCACCGCCGTCAACCCGAAGCGTCCAGAGAAGAGCGCCACCTCTGGGGCTGCCACATCCGGACATCCTGGAAGAGACACACGCAGGTCGGTGGATGCGGTGGAGCTGGGGGGAAGGAGGTGAGCAACGTACCGTCAGGAGCACCTGCCCAGGCAAAGAGCCACAAGCTGGAGTCTGCAAGCCCCGTGCAGTTAGGGATGCTCTGGCTCCTGCCACGGGTGTGTGACTCACATCTGCCCTGCAGTAGCCGGCAGGGCTGGGGCAAATTGCTCAGATTCACAGAGACTTTATGCTTCCTCTGGGAGGGCCAAGTGAGTCAGCGTGCGTGGACGTGCCTTGCAAAGCGCAGGGCAGATGGTAGTCATTTGGGTTCGTGCTTCCTTAAGAGGGTGGACATCTGTGCCTGGGGGCTTAAAAGACGGCCACACCCCCAGCCTCCCCCCAACCCACGCTCTGCTCGGAGCCCTTTGGAACAGTGGGATTCTTGAAACAGGAAGGATGGGAAAAGGCGGCCATTTCCAGTGGCCTTGCTGCTGTAATTAACAGTAACGATGTGCTTTTAATGACCTTACAATCGGGGTGCCCTCTAGCAAACAGAAAAAAGATTTCTTACCAGTTTCATTCTCCTCGTATTTATTAACTGCCTGCAAAGTGGCTGGTGCTGGGCTGGGCTACAGGCGACATGGTGACACACAGTTCCTGAGCAGCTCGTCTTCTGCTTGGGGATGTACATCTGTGAATAGCCAGGTAACTCTGAGCAAGTCATTTCACCTTCTATTAAGCCTCAGTTTTCTCATCTGGGAAATGGGGACCTCCTACAGATGTTCTAATGATTCATCAAGTTGATCAGTGGGAAAGAACCTGTCCGGCCCTTGCCTGGGAGCCTAGGAAATGTGGATTCTAGTTGCCCACTCTGTACTCACAGTCACCCCGGGCACACGAAACCTAGAGGAAATGTGTTAAACAACCAATGTGGCCTATAAAACCCAGGGCACCCAAATTGTAGAGTATACCACATTTTAGTTATCCAGTCATCAGTTAGTGGATATCTGTGTTGTTTCCAAATTTGGGCTATTATGAAGAATGCTGCTATGAACATTATTATATATAGGCAGACCTCATTTTATTGTGCTTTACTGTGTTTCACAGATACTGCATTTTCTACAGATTGAAGGCTTGTGGCAGCCATACATCGAGCAAGTCTATTGGTGCTATTTTTCCAACAGCATTTGCTCACTTTGTGTCTGTATCACATTTTGGTTATTCTCACAATATTTCAAACTTTTAAAAACTGTATTTGTGATCTGTGATCAGTGATCTTTGATGTTACTATTATGACTTACTAAAGGTTCCGAGTTTGGTTAGTAGTTTTTAGCGATACATTTTTTTAAATTGAGGTATACGTTGTTTCTTTTTTAGACATAATGCTGTTGCACACATAATAGACTACAGTATAGTGTAAACATAACTTTTATGTGCACTAGGAGACCAAAACATTTGTGTGACTTGCTTTATTGCAATATCTACTTTATTGCAGTGGTCTGGAATTGAACCCGTCGTATCTCCGAGATATGCCTGTATGTCTTTGATGGACATTGGACACATTTCTGCTGTGTGGACACTAGGAGTGGAGATGTTGGTACATAAATCATGCATATATTGAACTTCAGTAGATAAGGCCTCACACTTTTCCAAAGCAAATGGTACCAATTTCCATTCCTATCAGTAGTGTATAAGAGGTCTTGTAGCTCTGTGTCTTGGTCAGCACTTGGTATTGTTAGTCTTGAATTTTAGCCATACTGGTGGGGCTCTAGTAGAATTGCACTGTGAATTTATTCTGCACCTCCCTGATAACTAAGTCAATAAAACATCTTTTTACATGTTTATAGGCCATTTGGGTGTCTTCCTTCATGAAATACCCGTTCAAATCACTTACCTCCTTCCCTATTGCATTGTCTGTCATTTTCTTAATGATTTTTAAGCATTCTTTACATATTCTGGCTACCAATCCTGTGTCAATTATCTGTACTGCAAATATCTTCTCCCACTCTGTGAGGATATTTCAGAGAAATTACATCTAATGTGCCCAGAACACACAGCTAGTAAGGTCTGTCATTCTTTTTTGTTTGTTTGTTTGTTTTTTGGGTTTTTTTTGTTTTTGTATTTTTTGCGTTATGCGGGCCTCTCACTGCTGTGGCCTCTCCCGTTGCAGAGCAAAGGCTCCGGACGCGCAGGCTCAGCAGCCATGGCTCACGGACCTAGCCGCTCTGCGGCATGTGGGATCTTCCTGGACCGGGGCACGAACCCGTGTCCCCTGCATCGGCAGGCAGACTCTAAACCACTGCACCACCAGGGAAGCCCTTGTCATCCTTTTCTAAGGACACATGGTAAAGTGCCCACAAGGTCTGCCTTCATGCTATGCTAACACCACTAAACCTCTAGATTTAACACATCCTTGGCCAAACACAGAGCACCGACATTAGCAATCATGAACCATGAATGGGTAAGATAATTATTCATTGCTAAATAAAATATACCCCTGAGTTTTTGCATCATTACAAAAGAACCTATTTGGTTAATGTAGCCTCCTGTAGAAACCCCTGGGGAATTACCTATTCATTTAAATATGCTCTGAACACAGAACGATGCTCTTGGTAAAGCCCTAAGGCACACTCAGGTGTTGGTTCTCAAAGTGTGGCCTTTGGACCAGCAGCGTCAGCATCACCTGGGAACTCCTTAGAAACAAAAATTCTCAGGTCCCACCTCAGACCTTTAGAATCAGAAACTCAGGGGCCCAGCCATGTGTGGCACAAGCCTTCCAGGTGTTTCTGATACATGATTAATGTCTGAGAACCACAGTTCTAATCAATCTAATCAATCTCATATTTAACAGGATGCAAAGGGACACTGGGCCCAAGCTTCAGCTTTCTGTGGCCAACATTTATTGCATATCTTCCAGGCCTTCCCCTGAGTAGATATCTGCAAATATTATCCAGTTAAATCCTCAGGATATCAGTAGTAAATCCATACTACTGATAAGAAAGCTGGGGGCCAGAAAGTTTCAGTGATTTACCCAAGGCTGCACAACTCAAAGGTTGTGGGAGCCAGGGTTGCAGCCCATGTTCGTCAGACTGCAAGGTCCATGGCTGCCCCACCTGCTGTTCCTGAAGTCCTGATATATCACTCCAGAAAAAAGTCACTACTGGGGTCTTGCCTTCTACCCTCATCCACATACTCTGGATTGAGAACTGGGGCTCAGCAAACACTAACTTCTAGAATGTTGGAGCTAGAGATGCAAACTATTATATATAGAGTGGATAAACAACAAGGTCCTACTGTACAGCACAGGAAACTATATTCAATATCCTGTGATGAGCCATAATGGAAAAGAATATGAAAAAGAATATATATATATATATATATATATATATATATATAT